>NC_143447.1:18838181-19146590 GCF_987193195.1 Phasianus colchicus | reverse complement strand
GCAGGAAAAGCTTTCTGCATAACAAACGTTTCATTTCAGCAGCATGCTAAATAAGTGCAAGGGGTCACAGGAGCTTTGAGATGACATCAGCCTCTTTACTATTAATCCCATGTTGAATATTATCCAGGAGAGAGTAATTTTTAATGGGGCCCTGGTTCATCTTGTTTAAACTTGCACATACCTGAGCTACTTTTAGTCCTAAACCCACGGAAAAGAAAATAACACAACTTGGCTTTGGTGCAGGCAAGAGAAGTGCTAATTCCACCTTCTTTTATCTCTGCATTTACTCAGTAGTAGAGAGTCAATACAAGAAAATGGAGATTGCTACATTAAGGCACACCTAATAATACTATACTATTCTTAATGCCAATTAACTCTGGGGCCTTTCAACATTGCAATCACTCTGAGCGCACTTGAGATAATCGAGCTGATAGGGAAGAGAAAAAATGGAAAGCATGGGGTGATCAGCAGTGGTTGATGAGGCTGAGCTTCGGGGGAGGAAGGAAAACAGTGATCCCAGACAAAGGTCCTGCTGTGAATGGGGAATGTGGGTCTCTTGGTGCTTTATCAATAGCTCAGAAGTTGGACATTCCCATGCCATTAAATATTACATTTTCTATTTGCAAGCAGTAAGGGCTGAGCAGGGAAAAAGAAATTTAGAAACTCCGTTTCTGCATTAAGTTTTTGGCTTATCTGAGCTTTAAACACAGGTGTAAGGGAATGGAGCAGCTGGGTTAGGCTTGCCCAGAGAGCCAGGGTGAGGGGCAGCCCATGCATCTGCATGGCTCAGGGCTTTGCAGCTCCCAGGTGAACAGGAATTGCCAGAGGAAATGCAGCCAGTGATGTGAGCAAAGGACCCAAAGAAAGCTATTGAGGGAGGGTTTCTCTTGCTGGGATGCGAGTTCAAGAGGTTTATATCTAACTTACTGGTAGCACACAGACAACTCTTACAGTGCCCCCAAGAAAAACCTACAGAAAATGCAGCATTAAACTAAGACATAAAGGATGCTGTGTGAACACCTCTGCCAGCAAAGCCTCCAATGAGACCGAGTGCCCCAACCCTCTCAATGCAGAGATGCCAACATGCAATAGACAGTTGGACACCCAGAAGTCACTGCCACTTGAGTGGAGCATGGAGCTGTATCCATCACCCATCCCCATAGAGCTTGGGAGGCCCAAAGCCAGCAGAAACCTATGGTCAAACAGGAAACCCACAGCTGATGGGCAAGCAGCAGGAGCTCAAGAGCAAGCTTTGAGCTTTCATCCTCTGAATTAAGTCATCAGGTTGGTTATTTCTGGGATGGAAGGTATGATCTTCCTTTCTAAATATACATATGGAAGGATGCCAAGGGTATGGGGAATGTGGGCCTCCAAAACTAACAGGCAACTCTGCTTTCAGGAGAGAAGAAGCCCTCCAAAACCTCCAAGCTCTTTGAAAGGTCTTTTTTTCAATGGCATGGATGGGAGCCTTGGTAGGCTCTGCAGACCAGGAGAGCCTGCACTTCTGATGCAAACTGAAAACCAACAGAGCTTCCAAACGTGTGCAAGCAGAGCAGCCCTGCAGATCAAACAAGCCACAGCACTCTGCACCAGGCTCCCATCCTGTGAGCAGGATGGTGCCCAGGGGCAAAGCAAGCACAGTGCTGGCGATACTCCGCATTTGGAGTGCTCAGGCATCCTGCTGGATTCATCTGGCCTGTTTTAAACCTGTTTAAAGGAAGACCACAATATTTTACATTGTCACCAGCCTCCCCAGGGCTCAGAACCTGTTGGGCAGGTGCTTCAGGCAGCAACAAAAGCCTACAATACTTGGATGGAGGCTGGAGTGATGCACTGGGAGCAGCTACAGGCACCCACAGCACATCGCCCGTGACCTGGGCATCACAGAAAGACCCACATAGCACAGCCCCAACCATTTCCCATCAGTCCCAAAGATGGGCAGCAGAGCATTCCAGACCTCATCAAGGAGCTGGTCCTTCACATTCAGTTCAAGGTGGGCCAGGGGAATGGGAAGCTGCTTACAGAGCACTTTGAGAAATGGTTCACATGGTAAGTGAGATTTCAACTCTAAAAAGCCATTGATACATCATCTTTCACCCTAAAATTGATACACAACTTGTAAATATTGAATAGTCCAAAATTTGTCATTGGGGATCAAAAAGCATTTAGAAGAAGGGAGAAAATAATCCTAAATTGGCACTTACAGGGAAGATTTTTTTCAAAATACAAATGCGACTGGACAAACTTGTGCTAAGTGCTCTATTTCTCACCTGCACTGCTCTTTCTGTGGCACAGAGCAGGGAAACCAGACTTCAGGCAGTTCTGGAGCCATTGGATGGTTTGAGCACAGTATATGGGGTGAACATGGTGCGTGCACCCAGAGCAGCCACCAAACCCTAGTTCTGTGATTTGGGCCAGTTCTGAGTGCAATGACATCCCAGCAGACAGCTCCATGGCTCCCACTGCACTGGTGGGAGGGGGTTTAGGTAGAGCACAGCTCACCCAGCAGAGGGTGAGACCAAGGCTCTTCCCTACAGCCTCCCCCCCACCAACCAGCAGCAGCTTTATGTAGCACCAGGACCCAAACCAGATCCCTCTGCTGCTAAACTGAAAGAGTAAAAACCCTCCACAGCTGGTTTCCAGTCAACTTTTGCCTTTCCTATCAGGCTGGATCTAATTAAGAGAGGAACAGCATCACCAGAAAGGCTAAAATTAAACTGCCTCTTCACTTAGCAGAGCAGGGCTGGCAGAAAGGCAGGACCTCATGAGTGCCTTCAGCTCAGTTCCCCAGAAAAGGAGCTCCCCAGCCCCTAGCTGCTGATTGAAATCAGACTTCCAGCAACAAAATGACTTTATGAAACATACATGAGCAGGGATGGGCTGACCGGCATCATCCTAAAATCAGAGCTGCTCCTTATCCAAGGGCTGCAGGGAGGACCAGGTCACTGCTGTGCTGGTGCTCCAGCAGCCTGGGCTTCTGTTGGGTTTGCAGAAGGGCCAACCCCCACCCATATTAACCCCTTCTGCCTCACCTGGGGCATGCTCTCCTGCTAAAATTATCAAGATTTTACCCCAAAAGACCCTAACCATTACAAGATGAAGAGGTTTAATTACAGGCTATTCAGAGCAACACCAAACACAGCTCAGCTGAGTCCATCTCCAAGCGTGCATATGCTCATAAAGATCAAAAGGTTGGAGATGCTGCTCAGATCAGGAAACCAGGTATTCTGATGCAAATGGATCCAGCTCCATCACCCAGAGCAAGGCTCAGCCAGAAATACAGCTTCCACAGAGCAGGAGCCCTGGCAGCAGCCTGTCTTTCCTGCTTCTAATGAGATCTGAACTGCTCTGAAAGAGATTCTCTGAGGATGCTACAGAAGACCTAGCTTTGGATTTCACTCTTCCCAACAGCAAGGCATCTGGTGCTACTGGATGAGAGGGGAGGACAGCCACATCACTGACCCCTCCCAAGGATGAGAGTCACCTCCAGGTGACTCTCCCACCTTCACTGGTTACCCCATCTCTGAAGGCACCCAAGGCCAGGCTGGATGTGGCCCTGGGCAGCCTCAACTAGTGGTTGGCAATCACACCCATGGCAGAGGCTTGAAAGAAAATGGTGTTTAAGGCCCCCTCCAACATAAGTCATTCTATGTTTCTGTGATCGGGATAAAAAGGACACCAACAGAACCGCGTGGGGATCAGAAGTCAAAGCGCCATCCTCATTTGATACTCCCTCACAAAGAAGCCTGAAGTGGGATTAGGGACCTCAGCCCCCAGGTTCCCAGTTACCTAGCTGGGATGTGGCTGACTCCAGGTTTCCCACTGCAAATAAACAGTCACAAAGAAACTTCTGCTCAAAGCTCAAGAATAAGCGACTTCAATGAGGAACACAATCATTTTCCACTAAATAAATATCCCAAATAACTGCAAGAGTTATTAAAAAAACAGACCCAAAAAGCAGTAAGAAGAGGCCTGTGCTCTGCTAGAGGGGTGTTAAATTATCCCAATTACATGCACTGCAATATTACATACTTAGCTCTGTAGCAAGCACTAAAATCTTGGCATCACTTTTAGCCAAAGGCAGTTGCTTATCAAATGCAGAATGCAGTGCCAAAGAAAAATGATAACTATTTCCTAATGCATTAGAGGACTCCTGCACTGGATGCAGAGCTTTATTACTAGACAAACACATTGGGATTGTGTGGCTTTCAAAGTGGTCTGAGCCACTTCTGCCATAGGAAGGATGTAACAAGAGTTGGGCACCTCCAACCCACAGCCAAACCCTGAGCACAGCTCTCCCACATGAGCACCATTCCCATCCATAAGACAGGGAATCACACCCAACACCCCACCTGAGCAACACTACATCCTTGCTGGATGCACATTTTGCATTCATCCTCCTTGGGGAGCCAGCACTGCTGCAGTATGGAGACTGCTCTAAGAGTTCATGTTTAGGAGATTGCTCTAAATTACACAGGCATGCTCATGTTTAGGTTCCCAGCCTCTTCCAGTCTGCTTTAGAAATCCTGCCACAACACTGCAGCCTCCCCAACGCTCCAGCAGCTCCACAGCCAAACCCTGCTGGAACCTGGATGAGAAGAGCCTGCACAACTGGGAAAAATAACAGGGGGGAGGCAGAAAGCGAGCTGAACTTTCTTTAACCTCAGAAACAGTGCAAAGGGATTTCTTATTTTCCTCCCTCTGGTTTGTCCATCCCTAATTAGTATCTCAGAAAGCCATGCTGGTATTTCACAACCCCTCTCGCACAGCCAGGACTGCTTGGTGTTGCAGAAATCTACGGTTCCTCGCAACGCTCCTCCCAGGCCAGACCACAGGGTGCTCCAGGGGCTGCACTGCTCGACATGAAAGCTCTGTTTGGTCCACAGAATCCTAAAAAGACAACTGCAGGAGTCAGAGTGCCCTGGCCTGGAGCCAGCACTGGGGTGTGCTGGGTCACACTGGCCATAGAGCTGCAAAGACTCCATCCCAGGGTTGGTCCACAAAAGAGATAGAGCACAACACCCACAGCCTGGGGCACACGGGGACAATTCTCTCCACTTTTGTCCATTTAAGCCCAAGGGTGAGGATGCCACCACTATGGGAGGTGGCATCCAGCCAAGGGATGGCCCATTCTGAGGCAGAAGGTCAGGATGGTGGGAAGGATGCTGCCCAACTCCCTCCTCAGCTGCTTCAGGTTTTGAGGTTTATTTACTGGAAAGGGGAATGTACCAGGATTAGTTACTCATAATTTAAACCCCAAACACAAGCTACTTTAAGCTTATCCCTAAATGTTCCCAACCAGATCTAAGAGCTATGCTCACCCAGGCCAAGCACAAAGGCAGTGCTCAACGATGCACTACCCCATCAAGAGTGTTAAATGAGAGCACTGTGACTTACTAACAAGCTCCAGCACAACATGGCTCACACAGAAATGGTTTCAAACACTTCGATCCAAGAAAACAGCAGAGACACGACTTCACCAAGCCCTCCCATCTCATGGGTTATCAATGCCTGCCCATGATGTGCCTCTGTGGATGGCATAAGCTCTTCATCCAAACACCTAACAGCACAGCTCCACAGGGTTTGCTCTCCAGAGCAACTACACAGCTTTACAGCTCACTGCATCTCAGCTCATGGGGATTCCACTGACCAGAAGGCTTCAGAGCTGTGCTTCATGCATCACACAGCCCAGAGCACACCCACCTCCCCGATGGCTCCTGGAGAAGCGCAGCCATTAGCAGCTCGAGGAGGGCTCTCCATGGGAGGGATTTACTCCAAAGACTTCCTGATGTATTCCAGTTTCCTTTTCCCTGCTAACATCTGGAGTGTGTTTATAGGTAGCCAATTCAGCTCAGTGATCCCACATGCTGCAGCATCACTGCCTGCGAGCTCCAGCACTCACAAGAGCAGAGAACTTCTCCTTTTAGAAATCAGTGGGAAACCATCCCTGGCTCTTTGTGAAGCTGAACGAGACGAAGCAAACACGTGCAGAGACAGGAAAAAAGGAATCTAGCTTTGGACAGAGTGGTGCAACAGCTCTGGAAAAACAACAAGTGAAAATTATCCAGTTTGTATAAGATATCCCAAAAGCTGGTGTTAGTCCATCATGTTTTGTATTAAACCCAGATGTATGTTGTCTTCCCATCAAAGAGAAGTGCCTGTAGCCGTTGCCATCGGCCAGCTGGTTTTAAGCTCCCCTTTTCCCCACAGTGTAATATATCCCAGCTCCTTGGAGCTCACGTCCCATGGAATATCTTTGCAATTTGTAACCAGCATACAATGTGGCTCAGCTGTAATTTCATAAATCACCCCAGAGCCCCTGTTTAATAATAAATCTTCCGATAGCCCTGGATTGCAAGGGACAAAGCAAAGGTCTGAAAGGGGAGATTTTGCCTTTCAAAAGAGAAAAATAGATGAAAAGACATTTGCAGAATCCACCAGGGGTCAGTGTCTTGGCAGAAATCCTCCTCCAGCACCGACAGCGCAGGCAGCCTCAGCTCCAGGATGTTTGTAATGCTACAAGACAAGGGTAGGAATCGTGGGGGCAGGGAGGTCAATTTGATGCTTCCCTCCCTCTCTCTTTTAATGAGAAAGCAACACGAGCAGCAGCTTTCCCTGCTACACCAGTGACCCCACTGGGGTGGGAGCACCCTGGGGCGATGCTGGCTCGGGACCCACACCGCCCAACTCAGCACTGAGCACCATTAAATCCCACGGGCAGTGCAGAGCATCGCCGTGCAAAGGGACAATGGGACCACAGCCCTTGTGCTCAGCCAGTCCCTAAATATTGCTCTTACTCCACGTGCAGCACCGCACTGGGATCAGCACAGCTCTACCCTAACTGTGAAGGAACATTTTGGTCAACATCCCTGCAGTGATTTTCATTCACAGCCTTATGAGAAGCAGGGCCAGATCTGAAAGTTCATCTCCTCCTCTTCCCCGTGCCATTTGCCTGCAGGGAGGCTTTTCCCACTGACTCAAGGACCACTGCTCTACAAGGTGACACCCAGGAGCTCTACAAGGCTCTGCTTTGCTTCTCTGATGCATCCCATTGAAGACATGAGAGGAAGAGTCTAAGAGCAGCACAGGAGAGGAAGGGCTGCTCACATCTCACTTGATCTCCTACGTCCTTCTCATCTCAAAGGAATCACAGCACCACACAAGAGCACCGCCTCACAGCTTTCTTCTATTTTTATGAACACAAACTCTATGCAATGCTACACTGATGCTCTTATAAACCTTCTGGAAGCTTCTTCTCGCTCGCCTGGTTTCAGAGTAAAGCACAACCCTCACAGCTAACTCTGAAATCATCAGATGGCCCCTTTTGCATCTTGCTTGATACACACAAGCTTTTTCCTGAGATGTTTACTAATGGAAGAATTCAAGGACATGGCTATCAAGTTTTACTAGAAAGGAAAATAAATATTAAGGTCAGCTCCCATCAGGACACTGCACACTCAGAGTCACCTCAGACAGAGGCTCACTGCCCAACTCACTGCACACTGCTGCAATTTAAGGGGTTACTTACACCAACAGCAACACATCCCGTGTATATAAATATCCCAGGAGCAATACAAAGCCTGGGCATTCAGCTGCACACATCAGCAATACAACTCTGTGTAGACTTCCCTGCTAGGATGCATTTTGAGCAAGGCAAAAAGCCTTTTTGACCACCTATGTGCAGCTTTTCCAGGACCAGCTTGAAGTGAAACAAACAAACAAACAAACAAAATCAGATGAGGAAGAGGAGCAAAGTGTTTGTAGCTTTTTCCTCCTTTCCTTTAAGATCCATGCAGAGAGCAGGGCCACTGCAGGCACCCACCTGCACCACCCCCCCTCAGGTCACAAGCTGAGCTTTGAACTACAGAACCATGGCATCCTAAAGCTGAAAGAGACCTCTGAAATCATCCAGTCCAACCACCCACCTACCACCAACACTTCTCCTTTAGATCAAGCACCACGCCATCACAGCCACAAGTCCCCATGCCCGGGAGTTTTAGGGAATTACAGCGAGTTAATTGCAGACTCAAAGCTATTTTTAAACAGCATCAGCCCTTCTGTCACTGCAGAAGTCCTGACAGCATCAGACTGATGGGACTCCGTCCCCACCACATGACCAGGACTATGGACTGCCTCACCAAGTCCTCAGAAGAAAGAAAAACACACTGAATTCCCCAGCATTTGAATCACTTCAACTTCTGCCAAGAACGGGCCTCCCTCATTACAGTTTCATAATTCTTCAATCCTTTCAGACTCGCTCAGACACCATTTGGGTAATCATTAACCGTTCCAAGCACTCGGCGCCTGCTCAGTGAGGCTCTGCATGTTTGAGCTTGGCATACGAGGCCTTCAAAACTAACAGCCCTGCAATGTTTCTTTCTGTTAATTATGCTATTTTGGAAGGAAAAGAGGAAGGAAAGCAATTTCCAGAGGTTAGATGGGATTTTCTTCACACCCTTCCCTCAGGCATCCTTTGAGAGTTAGAACATCACAGCCATCATGGATGTTCCCCAGGAATTGGTCATGGTTCCAGGGGTGTCCCTAATCCCAACACAGCAGTGCCCCACATCCCTGCTGCCATGGAAGGGGCACAGCCCCCCAGAAAGTGGTGTTAATCATCATCAGGGTTCAGTAAGAGACCACAACCCTACACAGAGCAGCACGGGATGGAGCATCATCAAGCTTAAGAAAACATGACTCAAAACTGGAAGTTGCTACGAGCCACAGATGTTGGATGAACGACCCAGACAAGCAGCGATGAGGTGAAAGAACAGGTGGAAAAAGTGTCCCTTCCACCCACTGCCAACAAGGGAAGCTCTGGGGCCTCTTCCCTTTCTCCTCCATTTCAGTTTTCTTCCTACACACTCCTGCCTGCAACACCAGCAGGCTGGAGAGCAAGCAATTTTGTATGACAGCAGCAGTGGGCTGTACACTGGGAAGTGTACACAAGGAAGGCAACAAGTCAGAGGTGTCCTCCATTTCAGGAAGAAATAAATGCATGGAAGAGGTAGCTCTAGAAGTCTCTTTTGAAAGGAACCCCACAACCTGCCTGCATCAGGTCACACTGCTCTCTGCAGCTCCTCAGGAGAACACAGAGCACTGCACATGCCACAGGGCTGCCACCCAACCTGGCCTTGCAGCCCCATATACAGATGGGGAAGCTCTGAGTGAGCACTTGGAGATGTAAAGCAGTGGTAAAACCATCAGACCCAAGGACCCCTCACCAGGACCGCAGGCTGGATGCTGCCAGCCTACAGACTCTGGACAGCAGCTCCTCCCAGCACAAACCCCCTCCCACAGATACAATCATGCCAAACAGTTCCTTATTCAACCTCCCAAATAACATCTGATGTTGTTTAATAGTTCTTGATCTTATGACAATAGTGCCCAGAAGGACTTGGAAAACTCAAAGAGCTTTGAAGCTTTGTGCAATGCACTTAGGACAGCTTCTTCCACAGTGACAGCTCAAAGCACTCCGTGTCCCCATCTGACCAATCTCCCCACACCCAGAGGTGATGCTGAGCCATTCATACACCCAACTGAGCACAAAAATACACAAACCAAGGCCAGAGCTGAGCAAACACACCACACTTTGGTGTTTTCCTGGGACTGCAAGAAGATATGGAGATGGAAAACTCCTTGAGGACATGCTTCTGTTCCTGCCTTGCTTATGTGAGCCACAGGACATCCTACACAGGGGCTGCTCTGTGAGAAAACATCAGCTTAAAACCTGCAGAGCTCTTTTGCTGTGCATTTAGGACTATGGAAGGTTAGATGGTGGTTATCCTGGTCTCACTAGTCCCAAAGTCACACTGATGTCCCAAGTGAAGTCTTCCTTGGGTAACATTTCCTCTGTTTCCTGGTCCAGGCTGAGAATACCACGAGAAAAGTGATTCCAGAAAACATCAGTAGCTGTAATCCCACCCACAGCCAAAGCAGGAGAAAAACAGCCAGCAGTGCTTCTCAGAGATGAAGAACAGCTATGAGGTTTGTGTTCCCATTAAACTTCCTAAGGAAACGTGGGAGCCGCCCCATCCCCAACATTTTTGAGTCATTTCTTCCATTTTAACATAATCCACACAAGGATGAGCAACCACACCAGACCCCCAGACCCTCCATAGGCTGTGGCACGCTGCCCTGCATGCACCTCACTGCTCCCACACAGGGGGAGGCTGCAGCAGAAACCAAGCCCTTATTGAACAGCATCTCTAAGAAACATCCCAACCCTAAAACCAGCACCTGCCTCCTTCCAAACCAACAGAGGATTCTCACCCCACAGCACTTCAGGCACCACCAGCCTCTCATTTCTTAACACCATTATTTCCCCCCAAACCTTGGTCTCTCCAGCAGCACCCACACTAATGAGCTGAGTTTCCCTCCAGCCCAGCACCCCTCCAGCACTCTGTGCCCCAAAGCTGACTGCAAGAGTCACATTTTCCCCAGAAATTCCGGGAAATGGGCTCCTGCTTTTAACGAGGAGAAGGTTTTTCTGCTGACTTCCACAGCCAAGCTAATAAAAATGGGCAGAAATAAGAAACTCCAGCAGAAGGGAGGCATGGGGGAGGAGGAAGGGGAAGATAGCACTTGTTTGAATCACTCCTAAATAGGAGCAGATAATTAGCCACATATATCCCAGAAAAAATAGCAACAGTATATGCAGTTGTTGGGAATGCACGCTTTAAGAGTTTTTGCCAAAAATGCTTGCTTTTATTAAAAAGGAATGGCTTCACAAAGGCCCAACTGTAAGAAAGGTTGTAATTTGCCCAAATAAAACTTAATTTGATCCATGAAATAGCTGTGGTTTATTGTGTAATATATGTGCTATGTGTTTTAATTTAATAGAATCCAATATAATTGTAAGCCAGCTGAGTTTCAGAGCAATTTCGGGTTGTTCCCACAGTGCATATAGCACAGATGCCACTTTGTGCATTGCACCACCACGTTCCTGAATTAGGAATATAGGAAGGATTATCCATTGAGCTGTGCTCCATCACACACCAAATGGAACACAGGACCTCCGAGAACAGCAAAGAGTTATTTACAGGAATGGATGCTCTGCAGGTAACTACTGCACCCCCAGCTCTCCTGCAGCCCCTATTGCACAGAGGGCACTGGGATGAGCCCTGGGATGCTGTGCTTCCCAACCTAACAGCTGGACATGCCCCATGCTTTACAGGAGATGATGCAGCTTGACCACAAATTCAAGCAGCATCACCTCCAGCTCACTGTTGCGCACCAACAGTGATTTATTTTCTCCCCTTGCCACCTCCTGCACAGAGAGGAAATATTCGGCTTTTAATTAAGCATTGAAGACATGCACCCGCCATGTTCCTATTGCAGAGGTAAAACCAGGAGAAGGATGGTTCAAAGGCTAATAGAGCCAGGAGGACAGCAGCAAACAACACAGCACAGCAGGACTCCCATAGCACAGGCAGTGTCCAACCTCCAAATGAAAAGAATCTGAGACTCACCGAGTTCAACTCAACTTCAGCCTTTCTTTACAAGAGGAGCTGAACACAGCTCCCTCTAACATTCACTTCTCCTCTGCTCTGGCCAGTAGCAGATCCTGTGCAGTTGTAACAGCTGTGAACATCGAGGACAATATACAACTCCAGGATCTACCAGCAGCTACTCCTCACCAGCTCATTGCACACAGTTTTAAAACTCAATGTTGCTCAAATTAAGAGGACCTCATAAACACAGTCCACATACAAAGACCACAATGACTCAGATCTATTCTGAGAGAACTACAAATCCAGAACTTGGGCTGCTCTCAGCACTGCAATGTCACCCCAACCCCATAGCAGTGCTGCTCCTGTCTACACCCACCCCACCTGCAGCCCCTCTGCTGAAGGCAGTCAGGGAGTCCTACAGTCTGAACACCATGTTAAAGCACCTTTATAGATGTCTTTATGTCCCACTACATCTATAGATCTTCCATGAGCAGTCAAGCAGTTCTTCTTGTATCACTCAGCAGACCAAAAGCCAGCTCCATACTGATAACAACATAAGAAAACTCAGGTTTGGAGAAACTGCACTTGAGCACACCACAACCTAGAAGGATGAGACCCCACAACCCAAGCACCAGGGATGAAGTAACCTTCTGGTCAACACAAAACACAGGAGCTCCAGTGTTCCACAGAGAACAGAAACTCACTCCAAGCACAGCCAGGCTTCTGCCCCAAGCAAAGCATTGCTTTTACAATAGCCCTCTTGCTTTTGCCCATCCTTTCATAAAAAGGGCACAGTCCCACAAAGACCTTACAGTACAAAACAAACAAACAAAAAAACATAAATCACTTACCACAGGCATTGAAAAACCAGGAACATCTCAGGAGAAAAAGACAGAACCAGACGTAGAAGCAACCAGAAGACTTTCAAAGCCACTAAGGCTACAGCCAACCCGTTTTTATAGGGGCTGGGGCAGATGAGCAATTGCCAACACCTGGGGAGCACAGCAGGGACCCACAGCATCGTTAGCTCCCAAGGCTGCCATCCTCTTTCTATTGGAGCTGGGGCAAACGAGCAACCACCAGCACCTGGGGAGCACAGCTGAGACCCACTGGGTCGTCGGCACTTGTGAGCTCCAGCAGGGTAAAAAGTTCTCTTTGGAGAAAAAGTCTGCTTCTACCCACCTAGAATGGTATGGAAAATTAGCGGAGTGGTTTATTAATCACAAATGCTGTAAGGAATGCTTCGAGTAGACAATGCTGCTTGTGGTCCTAAGGCTTCTCTAAAATGGCTGAAGTTTGAACAGCTACAGTGAAATAGTAAAGGGGAGAAATGGGGGTAGAAACAAACACCTGATGTCTCATCTCACTGCCTCTTGGTCAAATCCTCTTTATTCCCTTTAAAGCCTTGCTGTCAGCTGAAATAAAACTCCCAAGATTTATTCCTGGGAAAGTGTATGAGTAATAAAAGAAGAAAAACTAAGCGCCATCAGTAGATTGCACGATGGCAACCTGGACCTTAACCCTCCAAGTTTCAACACGAGAGCCATCCTCTCAATGATGCAAAGCAGGACAGCGTGATGGCCATGGCAGTGCACTCAGCAAGGCAACAGCACTGGGAAAAGCAGATCAGGGTGGGACTGTTCCTCCAAGTTAAAATGAAGGCAGTGTTTACAAAGCTCCTTCTGAAAGGAAAAAATACCATCTTAAAAATAACCCTATCCCCAGCTGTATGAAAGTGATACAGTGAGTGATGTAGGTGGTATGGCACAGCACACCAAATCGAAGCCACACGGGATAAAAAATCCCTGCAAAGCTCTGGAAAGCTGGCCTTAAACGATCGTGACATGTTTTGACACCATTCCCTGACAACAATGGCTGTAACACAAACAAAAATTAATGATGTCAGCATTAGCACTGATGCTGCGTGAACTCAACCAATGTGGTCCCAATTACGTATCATTTCAAGTATGGTTATAATTTGAGAAATGATCTGCGGAAACATCACTGCGACATTCCTGCTCGTGCCTCTCCTCGATGTCTGTGCCAGCTCTGCGCCTTTCCTGTGGGTCCCTTTTCCAAGCCTGGCTCATTCCTGGCTGCTGGAAGAACCCTGAGGTACAGCAGGAGCCATCTTCTGTAAGTTTAGGCCTTGGTTTAGTCGCTGAGTTCTGAGCCACTAAGGAGGTCTCATGGCGCGTTCTTCTCCGTAAGGCTACAAAACCATTCCCTTGATAATGAAAGCCAAGGTGCTTCTGTAATCACTGGACTCCACGAGGAGTAAACACACATGGACTTGTAATAGAACTCTTAAGACTTGGCAACACCAGTCACTGCCCACAAATAATACAGCAAAGAACTTCACCAGTGACACGAGCTCAGGCACTGCCCAATGTACCCATGCTTGTACCATGTCTCCAGCTGAGGATCCACCCAACTCTCAACCACTGAATGCACACAGGAGGTTCCGGACTCAGCGGGGTGATGCCTGTGTGAGGTGGTCACAAACTGGTCCTACTGGACAGCCTTTATGGCTGCCTGCTCTGCCCTTCACACCAGCACTGTGACCCACTGACTTGCACAAACATGAACAGGCACATGCCTACTTATCGTGTCTCCATCATCACCACGTGTCCATCACGCTTTGTGTCAGAGCTATGGGAGCTTTCTCTCTCACATTCCACTTGCTCCCTTCTCTTAAACTGTCCTCATTTTCCTCAATTCCTTCCTCTCAGAGACAACTGCAGCCTGCCAAACACTGACGTACAGCTTTGTAGGGACCTGGCTCAGATGGGAGACAGCGGTCACCCCTCTGCAAATCCCACCTGACTGCAGAGTGCCTGAGCAAATGCTGCTCTGAGCTTCAGTCAGGGAAAAAAAAGACAAAAAAAAAAAAAAAAAAGACAATTAAAACCCCCCCCTATAATGCGAATACTTTATTATCAATGAGTGACTGGTATTAGCTTCTTGTCTGGGTATTAATAATATTTCAAAAAAACCATACATCAAAATTAGGGCTTTTCTCTCCTATTTTTGCTGTATAATTTTTTTTTCTTTAAATCTGTATTGAAAGAATTATATAAGCCAAAGTGCATTTTCTGTTTTTTGTCCATATACACATTGCACCATACATAAATAATTACATTGTAAAAATGACTCCATAATTACAAGTATAATATATATTTTCATATAATATATAAAACTTTATATTAAATCTAGGTAGATGATATTTGGGATAGTCTGTGTCTTTCTTTTTTGTTTTCCTTTCGTCAGAGGCTGACTGTTATCGATTGTTACTGAGCAAGATCTCCAGCCAACACGGGCAAGATGTGATGAACTGTCTGGAGTAACACGGCCCCCAGCCCTTGGCGAAGCTGATCCGCACGCTGTTGGGGTCGTAGGGCCCGTCTGCATAATCCAGCTCTGCAGTGTGCTGCAAGAGGCAGGACTTCTCGTAGTCAAACACCTTGATGGAATAGCCCGGCATCACCTTGCGCACGATCAAAGTCCTACAGTTGGGGATGTCCAGTGTCGGGGAGTTGACGAAGATGGGATGCTCGCTGCGATTGTAAGCCCACACACCGTCCGGTTCTTTGCTAAGTAAAATCCCGTAACCGATTTTACTTCGAGTCCTTCTCACAGTCTCGCTCCTGTTTTCCAGGTTTAGCTGTCCGAGGCAGAAGCCGTTTCCTTGAGGTAGGTCATAAAATATACTGACAGACTGTTCGTACACTGTGTAGAGGCGGCCGACGCGCGTCCGGTGCTCCCAGTAGGCCACGTTGCACCAATGGCTCCTCTTCACGGCATCGGGTGACGTGCTGGCATCTGTGGGGAAAGAAGAGCAGAGGTCAGGTTTGCTCCGACCACCTCGGATTAGACGGGCATCGAGGGCAAATGCACGGCTGTTCCCATCCACAAGCTCTGCTCACGTGAACAGAACTTGAGGTCAGCTCGAGGTTTGTCCTTCAACCCAAAGCTCGTCATCAACCCAAAGCTCATTATCAACTAACATCCCTAACCCAAAGCTTGTATTTAATAAACTATGGCAAATGCCACCAGGAAGGAAGGCTCAAGCAAAGCCTGGTGATTTGGTGGCCCGCTCTCCAGATCCCATGGAGCTAAGAGCTAAACACTTCCTTCTGTCTAATTTACTGCTCAATCCTGCCTCCATATGTCAGAACCCCACGTACTCAAGACTTGCCCCTTTCACAGAATTCATAGAATGGCCTGGGTTGAAAAAGACCACAATGCTCATCCAGTTTCAACCCCCTTGCTGTGTGCAGGGTCTCCCACCAGCAGACCAGGCTGCCCAGAGCCACATCCAGCCTGGCCTTGAATGCCTCCAGGGATGGAGCATCCACAACCTCTCTGGGCAACCTGTTCCAGCGTGTCACCACCCCCTGAGATTCCAGCACCAAAAGCCCATAGTGCCATGACACCCCAACAGCTGCACCATGGCTCAGACATCCCTGAGCCTGGCAGGTCCCAAGCTCCTCCAGCATCCCATGGTGAGACACCCTCATTTCCAAAGGCCAACACTCATGTGAGCCATGATGCTGAAGATGTCCATGAAACATCCTGATGAACAACCTGGCAATGTCTCCTCTATGCAATATTCTTCAACAGCAATGCGAGTGTTCCCACGGGGAGCATGAAACTCGAGAAGGCATTTCATGCCAATGGGGAGTAGTTTCTCTGAACTATATATGTCATCCTACAGAGCCATTGGAATTCTCTCCAGAACAAGAAATATCTTCTCTTTCTAGGAACTACGTTCAAGGAAGATGGGAGGGACACAGATTGCCAGAAATTTGCTCAGAGCTCACTGCAGTATTTATGGTGCCTCCGGAAGGAACATGGGAACCTCAGCCCCGGAGAGGGCGAATTAACCTCTTGCTGGACATTGGCCTCACTCCTACCTCCAGTTAAAAGAAAATTGCTCTTGGATTTCAACAAGGAGCTCTGCAATGAGCCAGCCCTGCATTAAGCTCCCTGACAATATATCACGCGCCTGTGGCCTGCTGACCCCTCTGCATCCGTGCCATCAGCTCCGATTAACTCACACGTGGAGTGATGCCATTATTTTGCTTCAGAGACCCCATTGACGCACAGGATTTCAAGCACATCCCCGCAGCCCCATTTCTTTTCAGGCTCAAATTCCCCTGGAGGGTAATGGGCTCTCCTCCCCATTAGCGATCTTTGAATTAAGCGGCTTTGTTAGAGTTTAACTTAAGTTGTAACTGTGCAAATGTAAGGGGAGGGAGGTGGGCTCACTGGGCAAGCGAGGAGGCAGCAAAGCTGGCGGGATGCCCTTGGCCATGGGCAATGCTCATGGTCCCCAACCAAGCCCACCACATGGTCCAAACCTCCCCCAAAATGCTAGATCCCCTTCTTTCTCCCCACCGCCTGCTGCAAGTATTTTTAAAGCCCCATATGGGTGCTAACAGCCCCATTTTGATGTGTGTTTTCTCCAGAACTGGGAAAGAAATCCTGCAGCAGTAACAAACTTCAGCCCCGCTGGGAAAAGTTTACTAGCATTTATGTCCAACTGCCACGGAGGAGAAAAACATCATCTCTGCCCCCTAATACTGGAGCTGATGTGCTGTGCCTCCTGAAGCCATGGGAAAATGTGTGCCCTGCAGCTAAGCCCTACATAGATAGCCAAGATAAAGGGGGACCATGCTTCAGGTGGGCTCTATTGAGGGATATTGAGGTTCAATATCAAATCAATATCAAAACACCCCTGAGGAAGTGATGCACCAATAACACGTGGCAAGGCAACAAGGGAATGACAGGTCACCCATTTCCCTTAAGGGGCTGGAAACCATCCACTGCCATGCTGCAATAAGCTCCTCCAAATGCTGCCCTCTGCTAACAACAAAGATCAGCCAACACAGAGGTTTTTCCCATTTCTTAATCTTTAGACAACAATTGGCATTTCCTTCTCCATCCCAGATATCTTTGGCTGCCCAAGTGAACAACTCAACGCTCTCAACAGGGCAATGACTGGCAACTGCAGGACCGATGTGTCGTATCCATGCTCATTAATTAAGCTGGATCTGACTCTTGCAAAAATACATCATGCTGCCTTGCAAAGCACCAGCCATGGGAACAAGGAGCTTTAGAGGAGGAGAGTCATGCCTAATTCTGGATTAGAAAACATCAGACTCCTTGTGCCCATGTGACGCACTGAGATCTGGTGACAAAAGGTTTTGGAGTCTCTGTGCAGCACTTCTACAGTAGTTGCAAAAACTACATTTACCAAACTGATGGCATTATCACAAACCTGACCCCAACAGACTTACTGAGCTAAACATTCCTGAAGCAAAACTGTCCTCGGCCACATCTGCACAACCCTCTGAAATGAAGAGCTTGGCATGGATGAAAAGCAGTAGCAACCCTTGGTCTACCACCACACAGATGTCAAAGTGCTTTGCTCTTTAGAATGCAAGTAATCCCACATTTTGAAACATTTGACAGAGTTCCTAACTGATGAGAAAGAACAGCAGGACAGCAGGCAGGAAAGCACCCGAATTTCACCAGCAGGTACATCCTAACACTAACAATCTGCTGGAACGTAAGACAGCTGAGCTGCCCCCAATACCATTCCCAAACCCTTCCCAAAAGCCAAATGTTGCTGCTGTCCCATCCAAGTGTTGCTGGAGGGGCCATAGATGAGCTCAGAGCTTTTCATCTGGGGCCCAAAGGCTGGTAGCAATTACTGAGCTCTGCATCTGCTTAACCTCCCAGCCTCAACGGAGCCCCACACGCCCATCAGGTAGGGAGGTTTTCTTTTCTTATCCCACTTTTTAGAAACTCCCACTTTGTCTCCAACTTCCCTTTCCTTTAAGAATGAGGTAACTTCAAAACTCAGGTTTCCCCATCAGTTGAATTAATTTGGGGAGTAGAATCGTAAAATCATTAAAGCTGGAAAAGACCACTAGGATCACCAGGTCCAACCTCAACCATCCCCCACCACGCATGTCCCTCCCTAGACCATGGCCCCGGTGTTCCCACGGTGTTTTGTGAGTTAAGGTACCCAGTGGGGGAGAGCAAAGCAGGAAGAAAGCAGCACCTATATTACAGGAAAGTCTGCCTTTGGGTGCCCCCAAAGTGCCACATCTGCTTTCCAGGAATTGGCAAACATTTTGGTAAAGACGCTGATAGATCACAACAGGGAAAGGCTTTTAGTATCTTGTGCTTCAATGCATCTGAACTGTGAGATGCCTTACTGGTGCACAAATAAAACAATCTGAGAAGAAGTAACTCGGTCTCACTGGAGAAGCTCTGCCCCAAGGACCCTCCTGGTGCCGGGCTGGGTTCCTCACCTCCTTTTATCTCCCGGTGCACTCAAACAAACCCTGGGAAGATGAACTCATCTTACAGCCCTGACATAAAGCAAGCACTTTAGCAAGCCCCTCGTACAAGGGGGCCTGTGCTGTGTCTTATCCGCTGCCAAGTATTAGTTTCCCCTCCAGCTATTAGCCGCTACCACTCAGCAGACAGCAGGGGCGGCCGGCAGAAAAGCAAGCCCTCTGCAATTTAAATAAATATTCCATTTTTCCTCCTCTTTTTCCACGCTGCCTTTTATGCAAAAACTAGAAAACATACTTTTTTTTTTTTTCTTTCCTTCTTCTCTGGAACAGAGGCGTGCTTATTGCCCCTCTTTTTGAAGAAAGAAAAACATTTTAGTCCTGCCGTGCCTCCCTCGATGGTACACACCACATTTCTAACAACTATCATTGTAGGCAGCTCCAACTCACAGCTACATTTTGGCTGGCGTCAGGGCTATCTCCCCCATCAAAGCCACCTCCATCGATCCCATGCACAGACTCAAACTCTGGCTCTTGTTTACTCATGGGCTCGTTCCTCCCAGTCACCATTTCCTCTGTTGCAGCACTGCCTTGCAGCAGGCACATCCAGAAGGAAATTCAAACAATCTGAGATTAAAAAAACAAGATAGGAAGCGAGACGGGGGAATCAAAACCAGAAGTTCATGGGGAAGTGGTCTCAGGCAAATGGGAGCCAGGTAGGAGAAGGCATGCAGAAAGCAAATGCTGCACTCGCTCCCTGCAGAGCGTGGAGGTAAAGAAAATAAGTGGAGGTGTGGGGCGTCTGTCATCTGACAGCACATGAAGCCACTCAGACAATTCAAAGCAGTTTGTTAAAAGAGAAAAGCAGAAAGGTGGTTCACAAAACACAGTGCAGTCTCTGCCTGCTGCACGATGCTGCACTTAAGGACAGGATGGGAACCATGGGCAGATTGGGTGTGCTATTGAGACACTACCCAACAACCCTGCTGCATCAGCCCTTGGTCACAACAGGGCCTCAGTGATATATGGCTGCAAATGGAAAGAGGGGTGAAAAAGGATGTGATGCCCCAGAGGCCCCAAGTACCACCCCAGCAGCACGCCATGGTATTCTGTTCACTTATTGCTTCCTATTTTTGCACCAATTCCTCATGAAACAGCCCTGAATCACACAGGTTGGTTTTTCAAACACAGCCCAGCAAGAGCAGCAGCCTCCCCTCCATGGCCACCTCGTTTGTGGCTTGTTCAAAACACGTTGGCAAGTCACCCAAGGAGAGGAACGCATGCAAAGAAAATTCTCTTCAAGCTCCAAACATGACGGTGACTCCAAGCATGTCTGGGCACCTGGAGGAGCCCAGCTGGCTGCTGAGGGGATGAAGTGGGACAATCAGATGTGTCGCAGAGCTCTGCTCTACGTCCCACCTCTCTGCAGCACTCCCGAATCACTCACTCCCATGGCCCCATGGCTCAAGCACACCTGATGCCCAATGGCCAAGCTCTTCCCACCACTTTCTGAGCCCTATTAGATACAAATTCAGGCTTCTTTCCTGCAGCCCAGGAGCACGTTTGTAGCCCAGCACATGGCAGCAGGATGGCTCACTGTGAACGAGGTCCAGATAAAAAGCCTGGCACAAGGAACACACACATTTCCCAAAAAGCTTTTAACAGTTCACTGGGGAGCCATCAGCTCAAAGCCCTGATTAATGCCCTTAGAAACAAGCTCCTGGGGTAAGGAAGAGGTTAAAACTTTCCACAGCATAAATGGAATTTTTATGGCCCTGCAAAGGAAAAAAAAAAAAAAAATTAATTGTCAATCTGCCCCTGCAAAGCTCACAACCATTCTCGCTAAGCCAATATACTTAAAATACCTCAGCCTTACAAGTTTCAGCTGGAATGTGTCACCCAGCCCCTGCGAGCCCACAGCTGCAGCCAGCAGCAGAACAGGATGCCCAGGCTGGGACAGCCCTTGTGCCAACTGTCCTGTCTGTCCATCCCTCGCTGGGATCACTGGGATGAGATTCTGAAGACAATTTCCCAGCTTTTCATGCTCCATGTCTTGGCTAGCAGCTGCTTCATCAGCCCAGAGGAGCACTCCAATGTTGGCTCTACCATACATATGTAAGGTGATGGCCAAACAGATCCTGCAAACAGATGGAGCCAGCCATCCCACGGTGATTCTGTAGCATCTCTGCCCCACAGCAGAAGTCCACACGAGGACAATGGCAGCTCCATCCCCTTGTAGATGAGTCAAGAAGCTACAGGAGGACAACGGGCAGCAGAATGGGAGAAGGCAGCTGGGTGGAAGCAGGAGGTTGGATAGCTGTCAGCTTCTTCCTGCACCTTTCTCCTTCATGTCCAGAATCACTGAAGAGTGCTTGAATATCCCAGCTTTAACCAAAACAAGCTCACTCCATGGAAAGGTCTCCAGCCAACAGCTACAGCTGCTCACTGGGACAGCACACTGCACCTTCCCTATGTTAAAACCACCAAGCTCTCTGCCAGGCCGCTGGTTTGCAGGGCTGGCAGAGACACAAAGGTTCAGCCTTGCTTACGCCCGTAATAAAGTAAGAGTGTGATCTCCTATCGTGATTAATCTGGTGTCACCACCATCGTGGCCAAAAGGGTCCCAACGCCTCCATCCCCAGCAGAAGGTCCTGGTGATCTCCTCTTCCTCCTGCAGCCCTTACCTTGGACCAGAGCTTTGGTGCCCCCCAGCCTCTTTCATGAGCCGATTTAATTCGTTAACCCAGCAGATGATTAACTCAGAAGAACACTTGTGCTGGGTTAATTAATTAAATTAGTTCAAAAAATAGGGTCTGGCGGGCAACGGAGCCAGTGCATGAGGCGCGTGGAGAGGGCTGGGGGGAAGGGGGGACATTTCCATGGCAGCCCGAGAAACAAAAGCAACACAGGACAGGAGCCAATGCCAAGAATGGGGATGAAAACAATTTTCTCTGCATAAAAGAAACCACTCTGTAAAATCATCGGCTCATGCTAATTTCTTATACCCTTCAAAGAAAAGCCATGTTTAGTTCTGCCCTGAAATTCGTGAGCATCATTGGTTATTTTCAAGCTAAACTCAAGTTGTTTCTCTCTGATGTACACTCTCTGTCCATTAAATATGCACTCCAGACTACGCTTTAAGGTATTTCAGCAGTTTGGTTTTTTTTTTTTCTTCATTTTCCACCTTCCCTGCACAGTTTCCAAAGGTCTTTTCAGCCAGAGGTGAAAAAAAAACTAAAAAGCAAAAAAAACAACAACAACAACAAAAAAAAAAAACAACAAAAACCCAAAACCATTTAGAAGTTTTTATGCATCACTTCGGCAGGCAACGTTATGGGAGATGTTGGTGATTTCTTTGGGTCGAGTGCTCGCAGTGTAACCTCAGCTCCGGGGCTGTGCACGTGGCCGTGCCGTGCCTGGCACGCAGGGCTTAGCACAACAATGTAAATACCTCTTCAAAAGCAGCCCAAAACGTAATCACCTGCAGTTGCTGCCAATTATGAAAGCACCTGACCTGTCATCAGCTGAAATTTGGCTGAGGTTCCCCCCTCTTTTGGAAGCCAGCCCTGGGTACGTCCGAGCCCTGCGAAGTCCCAGGTTTAGGGGCTGCTCTGACCAATCTCCCACACAATCATTCATTTGCTGAAAGCCTTCCCGCTCCTGCCCAGTAGGGGCTGGCTTTTTCTTTTGCTGGGTGCGGCACAAAACGCACTCAAATGAGGGTAAAAGCCTCACACCCTGAGGGCCTTCTGTAGGAAGGAGTCTGAGAGGCCGTGACAAAGAAATGGGGAATAGAAAATCCCTTTTTTTCACTCTTGGTTTCAGCATTTTCAAGTCTTCCTCTTCTCCAAATGACCACGGATGCCAAATTTGGCAGATCCTGAGCGCTGCTGAGCTCTACTCACTTTCACACCCATTTCTGCTGCTGGCTTTGGGGTTGGCAATGTCAGAGCAGCTCTTGGTGCTCTCAAAGATCCCCAGCGATGCTCCCAGGGAGGAGAGTCATCCGCTCTATGGCCAGAGCTGGAAACTGCTGCAACGCAGAGCATCCCACAGAACAGACTCTGGAAAAGGGCGTTCATGAATAATAATAGTTTTTGCTTGTGGAGCAGTTTCACTCGAGAGCTTCAAAGCATTTTAAAAGCAAGAACTAATTACTAGGTTCCTCTGAAGAGAAATGGGAACAGTTCTCTGTTGTGCCCCGCAGGCAGAGCCCACAGCTCCATGACCAGCTCTGAGCACTGCCCACTTCCCAGCAGCACCAAACCAGGGGCTTTCCACCCACAACAGCTGTGGCATCGGGTCACGGAGCTGCTTTGGGGAGCTGGATGCTGATGTGCTGAAAGCACTGGGGCAATGAGAGCCTCTGAGGATGCTCCAACCTCCCACTGCCCACACTCACTATAACGCCTGCAGCACCCGCACAGCAGCAGGACCATGCTGGATGCTGGATGAAAACCCTCTGCCATTACACATTGAGACTGGAGCTCGATGATCTTTAGGGTCCCTTCCAGCCTAAGCCATTCCATGACTCTATGTCTAAAGAAGAAAACAGGCATTTTTTTGGATAATCCTTCTGACTGATGGATGCCTACCCCATCCTCCATAAGCCACACCAGGTAAAAATCCATCTCCCACCATCACCAGCCCCATACTCCAGCTCAGTTCCTTCCCTTCCCTTCCCTTCCCAAAATCTGTTCTTTACAGGAGGTCAAAGCCCAATGGCTCCCCAGACTTGGTCTCCTGGGCCCCCCACATGCCAACAGGCTAAGATCTGTGGGGATGTGGCAAACAAAGCCAACTGCCAATGCAACAGCTTTGCTGTGCTTTTCTGCTTTTCCTAACCAGAAGTAATGGGGATGCTTCCCACAGAGGAGAACCAAAGCAAAACCAAGCCAAACATCACTGTTGGCTTCATTTTAAGAGCCTGCAACTGTGCTGTGCTGTGAATGCAGCCTCGGTCTGCTCTACCTTTATCACTGTGATGTCTGCAAGCAAACAGGGGATATGGAAAAAAAAAAACCAAAGTGTTTTCCTCCCAGTGGGCTGGAAAAGAGCTGCTGGGAGCAGCGTTTGGCCCTGCACAGCCCCCAGATCCCAACCCAGGAGCACCGGGAGAACAAAAACCTCTGTTTTTCCCTCAAAATCTGATGCTGTGAGCCCCGCGTCCCAACCCATCCTCTGTCCTCAAAATGGCTCTGGTTTTCACTTCCCTGAAACCTTCCTAATTCCCCCCAGCAGCCTTTATATAGGTTGCTGGGTTGCTGTTTTTTTTTTTTTTTGTTTGTTTGTTTGTTTTTTTTCCAGTGCCCTTACATATATGGGAACCAGGCAGGGGCTGAGAGTGGAATGGAAATTCAGGCTTTGTTCTCACTGGCCGAAGCCCAAGATCCTTCTCCAGATAAAGCTCCCAGCCTTGCTGGCTGAGCCAGCCTCACCAGACCGGGGCCTCCTCTCCTCTCATCTCCTCTCACAGTTTTTGCTGCAGAATTAAAGGATCCAGGGTGCCTCTGTTTTACAAGGAAACAACCCCTGCTGTGTGCGAGCTGAAGGGGTAAAAACTGCCAGGAAGGTGCCGGGGCTGTTATCTGGCGGAGATAAACACAAAGCAGTGGCGATGCAGATGGCTCCTGCCCTCCCTCACCCACACACCGGCAGGGAGGGACGTGCAGAGGGCTGCGTGCGTTGTGTCTGCACCCACACAGCCAGATTTTCCGATAGCCGCCTCATGGATTGATGTGTAAACATTTTCTGGGGCCACTCCAGCCCTTCCCTGCAGCTAGCAGCTCGCTCCACCAACATGCTCGTGGCCAGCATCCATAGGCTTTTGCTCCCACTTCAAGCAAAGACTAAACAATGACTCAAGCATCTCAGGATCCACGCTCTGTGCTGGTCCCTCATCCCAGCGGCCAGGCAGCAGGGCTGCTCCTGCCTCCCATTTCATGAAACCCACAACGCTGGCAGTATTGCAGCAGCACAGTGAGAGCCTCCCTGAGTCCCCAAAGGCATCTCCCGGAGATGTCCCATCCCTCACCGAGGCTTTGCACAGGGTGAGCAGAGGTGACTCACTCTCATTACCCTCCCTGGCCACACAGGATTTGTTTTTGTTACGGAAAACCACAGTTTCTTTAAAAAAATACATACGTATAAATAAATAAAGAATAAACCAACCAAAATACACACAAGTCATGTGGGATGAATCCTGTCCTGCCGCACGAATCCCAGCCACCACAACGCTCCTGCTTGCCTCTGAATGGTCAAATATGGCCGGGAGATGCTGCAGCGTGCTGCGTCAGGCACCACTATCAGTGACATCCCCATTACCCCCTTTTAGGGGAAAAAACGGAAAAAGAGCAGGTCAGGCTCTTTGGTAAATCAGACAGGGAGATTACCAGGGCATGGGAGTGCTTCGTTATAGTTAATGAGCTCAAGGACGCACGCCCCACACTCAGCCTAGTGCTAATGGAGGAATGCAGAATACTTCTCCCCTCCAGGGAAATGGAGCTGTAAAGTGAGGCTTTTGGGGGGAAATACATTAAAAACACAGCCTGTCAACCACTGCAAAGAGACTCATTGCTCTTTCTGTTCCCCTGGAGTTCATCTATACAAAATACACATTTGGATGTAAAGAAACCCCGGCTCAAAACCGCCTGAAGAATGACTGAGTGTAAAATCAGACTGGGATCTTTTGCAGAAATGCATTCACAGAACAGCAGATTTTCAGCTCTGGATGCTTTCCTCCTTTGAATCATTTTGCTCATTCCTGCAACACTTCAGACTGTTTGTGATGGGGAGGAGCGAGACGGGAAGCCTCAGCCTTAAACCTCAGCCCTTTGCATGGCACAAACAAACCACTCTATGGACGCTAAAAATTCTGTCGTGTTGCTGTGCTCGAATCCTTAAACTGTTAAAAATAGGAAAGAAACTGCGCAGTTCACATATTTTGTAAAGCTGGGTTAAATCAACATCTGCAAAAAATATCCCCGTTAAACGAAATAGCAGGATTTCATTAAGTAAATTGCAAGTTGGCAAAAATTCTGAAAGAAAGGGAAAAAGCCACAGCCAGCCCCATAATTTAAACCTTATTTTAACTGTGACTGCACGACTGCAAAAGGCTGCATTTCCAAAGGGAGGAAAAAAACAACGTCTAAAAGCAAGGCCTCTCCTGCCCACCTCAGCAGTACCTCTGGGGCCAGCACCCACCCCACGCTGGGTACCAGTGGTTCAGGATGCTGGAGCAGGCAGGGCATCGCCTGCCCTCCCGGCCACTTTTCCAAACCTGCCAAGCGCCTTTCCTGCCCGGGGTGACTCACTTGGGATAGGCCATGCTCTTCCCACAGCTCTGGCCAAAAAAAATCCCCTGTGAGAGGGAGCCCTGCGGGGACCTGAGGGTCTCAGGTTCACCTCGCCCAACGTGACCCCAGCATGGCACCAATCCGAGCACTCACAGGGAGAAATCGAATGTCCCACCCAAAAACTCCCATGTCCAAGGAATTAACCCGGCCACATAACAGCAACTGGCAGAACGTGGCATCCAGTGCATGCTGAACCCCTCTGCTTTGGAAATAACAGCTCACGGGGCTAAAAACCTCAAAACAAAACCTAAGAACAACAGACCCGATAGGCAGACTTGGAGCAAAAGACAAAAGCTTTCACAGAAGGCACAATTCTTTTCTTGCAACATTTTGGCTCTGCTGTTTTTCCTGGCATGGCGAGGCTGCAGTTATTTTGAAGGGCTGTTTGCTGCACGCGGAGCCCAGAAAGCAGCGACCTGATTTCCTTTTGGGTCTAAACATCCGTTTGCTGTGCAAGCAGGAGAAAAATAAATGAAATGTGCATGTTGGGAAGTGTTGCTGGGGAGCACCAGTGAGGAGCTGCCAGCACCAGGGCTGGGATGAAATGGGCAGCACTGCCCAACTGCACAATGCAATCTGATGGCAAAAGGAACGTGCACCATGGGGGAAACTGCAAGGCAAAGCAGGCAGGGAGCTGAGAGCTGCAGAGCTTGCCCCAGGGCATGGCCCAGCGTGATCCAGCTCTGCTCTGCCTGGGGCAGCCCAGCCCAGGGCACTGCACCTGGCTTGGGTGCTGCGATGCAGGGGGGACAGAAAGCTATGAGAAAGCTTCCAAAGGAAGGGCAACAAAGACAGGGAAGGATCTGGAGGGCAAGGCACGGGAGGAGCAGCTGAGGTCCCTTGGTTTGTTCAGCCCTGAGGATGCTGAGGGGATGCCTCATGGCACCCTACAGATCCATCATCCAAGGAGGCTGTGGATGCCCCATCCCTGGAGGCATTCAAGGCCAGGCTGGATGTGGCTCTGGGCAGCCTGGTCTGCTGGGTGGTTGGTGACACTGCACAAAGCAGGGGGGTTGAAACCCAACGATCACTGCGGTCCTTTTCAATCCAGGCCATTTTACGATTCTATGATCATGGCCCTACAGCCTCCTCCCCATGGCAGCCTGCAGCCACAAGGTCTACAAGTCACAGCCAAAGCTGCTGCTGGAGGTGTGGTTTGCCACCTGGGCTGCCCCTGTCCCCACTCCCTGGGCACAGAACCCCTTTGGAATGCCCACTCCTCATCCACCATCTCCTCCCAGCCCAGGCCAGGCCAGCCCACCGCCATGTCTCCACATTTCCTGGCTTTGGAGGATACAAGCCAGGCCATTAACATTATTTATAGGTTCCTGTGCATGAATTTCCATTTGTTTGTCTGCTTAAAAACAGTGAGGTGAAAAAAAAAAAAGAAATTCCTGGAGGTCAGACGATTAGAAAAAGAAAAAAAAAAAGTACACGGCTGTGGCCTGATGGGCCCAATGCAACAGCAGCAGCTCCTTCAGAGACATAACAGAATTTCCTTAAATGCTTGTTCTGTAAATATTTAAGCTACTTTATAAGATTTTTTACAATGTACTTAGGAAGCATAAATCTCAGCAGCGGAGCACGGCACGCTGTCGGCGTGGCACATGCTGGGATGTTTCAGAAACACAAACACGGACATCTCCCATGCTAACACTGGACTGTGGGCCAGGAGGGCACAACTATGATGCTGCTGGGATGGAGGGGCCAAGGAGCTCAGGGTCTTCCCAGCACCAAAATGAGGGGGAAATAATTACCTTCACCCCCAAACAGGAGGTGCCTATGCACTGCACTACATACAACCCCCAACAAAGCAATTTACAGTTGCATGGCAGCTTCAACCCAAAGCCAGATTTCTGCCCACTGGCTTCTGCACACACAGCACCTGAGATGCCTCCTCACAGGTGAGTGTTCCCTTGTGATGGAAAAACAGCATCACGCCGACTGACGCATCCGTACTCAGGGTGGTTCCCATATGGAAACTTGGTGCAGTTTTATGAGCTTTGCTTGGACACGGTGGTTTCTACCTCACATTCTTCCAATAAATGCGGATCTTCCCAACTAAGCAACACGCGTAGCTGTTCTCCTTTGCTGTCATTTAGGTGTGTCTGAGGCAATGACAACAAATGGAAACGAGGACCTAGAAGTTTATTCGCGTTGCGAAGCACAGCTTCGTGTCACGGATGACAAAGTGCAAAGAAAGCCCGGAAAAAAAAAAAACTTGGATGGAAGTTCAAACACTGATGGTTTAAAGATGAAAGGGTGCTCTTCGATTCAATGTTTAAATAAAAGTTTTCTCCTACTAAATCATTTAAACATTTTTGCATTCCTGGCATTTCTAGAAGCACTGCTGGCTTTTATTTCTTACCCCACCCCAGCGCCCTCAGTGACCACTGCTATAGGAGGCAAACTGCTCTCTACAGCTCTCTCAGGCCAGCAGGGAGCTCACCACGAATGGAGCTGTGAGCCACCTGCACTCGTTCTCCCACCGCCATCCTATTTTCCTCCTTTTTTGAAATAAATTCTTCCTCACTGCACACAAGGGTGGCCAGCTTCTGTCCAAAATATCGTTCAGAAATCCAAAGTAACTCAACTGACTTCACCGAGTTGTATTTAGACAGCTCTAACTCGGAGCTGAGACTGTTTGCTGCTCTCATACCATCTGCTTTAGGAGCTACTGGCTGCTCCACCAGCTACAGAGGAAGCCTGGGTCATCCAACATTCACCATCAGCAGCACAGAACAGCTCCAACAAGCCATGTGCAATTCCTCCTACCAACGCAATTACATCAAAGAGAAAAGCCCAGACACAGAAATTTTGGCCACGGTGCTTCAATGCCTGCAGAATGACAAAGGCAACCGCCATCCTGGTGCTGGGGAAGCTTTCAGATGCTCACATGACCGATGGCCAAAAGCCTTTTTGGTTTGAGAAGCAACATTCCCACGGCAGCAGGACTCACTGTGTGCCTTGCATTGCCCTCAAGCTCACTGCCTACCCTGCACTGCAGATCCTAAAGAGAAGAGCAACTGGGAGAGACCCAGAATAAACGTGGGCACGTCTGCTGTAAACTGAGATTAGAAATACTCCAAAGGGTCCCCAAGGGTTTAAATCAGAGGACAACACAACAGCTGAATGGAAGTGTGGACTTCCTTTAAGACAGAGCTCAATCAACATATCGCAGTTTTCAAAGCAAGCAAGAGGGCTGAGAGCAACCCCACGCTGGCAGCCCTTCTGTCCTTTTTGGCTTGTAATTCCATCATGAAGGCAAAAAAGAAAACCCCCTTTAAAAACAGGCTCTTTTTCTCCTACACATGCCCCACAAGCACTCGGAGGGCAATGGGATATTCCAAGGATCATTTCAAGCTACAATCCACATGACCCAGGTTTGCAAAATTCCTAGAGGCCAACAGAAGGAGAAGCAGGGGTTGAGGGTAAGATGCAATGATGTGAGCTGGTTGTGCTCCCACTACAAAAATGGCATTAACCACTAACAGCACAAAACCCATGAGCTCCTAACTCAAACAGCACAGAACTTACTGAATAGCAAACAGAGGGGGATCAGGAGGGAATGGATTCAGGACCAGAGCCATTCTGAGGATCGTGTCAAAGGTGGCTGCAGCTGTCTGAAATGAGCCCAGCAGGAACAAAAGACTACACCAGGAGCTGTGAGGCAGGAAGATGCTGCAAGAACAGGGCTGAAGGCTGGGAAAGGGTTGGGATTGATGCAGAAGAACTTGCAGAGCACTGCCAGTCACAAGCACCTCACAACATCTCCACGCTGTACACCCAGTTATGTATGCAAGTCCTGCCTGGAATAATTAAAAGCTAGCTATGCATCAACATACATCTGCATGCCCCCGCCTGCATGAAGGCTATGAGCATCCCCCTGTGCCCAGGGCAGGCTGGGGAGCCCCGGGCACCAGCAGTACTCTGTATCACCTCTCTGCAGACACTGCGTTCCAGAAGGAAGAAGCACAGGGCATCCAGCTGCCCTGAGCTCAGCTCTCCCTCCCTTCAGGTCTCAATGAAGTCAGCAGGAAGCACTTCACAGAATGGCCTGTGATGAAAAGGACCACAATGATTATCAACCCCATGCTATGTGCAGGGTTGCCAGACCAGGCTGCCCAGAGCCACATCCAGCCTGGCCTTGAATGCATCCATGGATGGAGCATCCACAACCTCCTTGGGCAGTCTCTAAAGCAAAACCCTTCAGACAGACCCATTCTGAAGGCTTTTTATGCCATCAGACTCAGTACAGCAAAAGCAAAACTCGTTCACAAAGATCTCAAACATTAAAAGCCTCAGTGAACAGATCCATTCCATTGCAACTGAATGCAGTCCAGCTCCAAAGGCCCACACAGATGACTGCAGGTAGGAGAAGCACTTCAACACAGGTAGCTGTAATCAGCTACACATGACCAAGGACTTGGATTTTTCCTGTTTCAGCAGTGAAGATGCTGCCCACAGCACTCTTATTCCAAATCCTGCGACGTGCGAGTGGCACTTTTTAAAAATTTTTTTCAAAACACAGTTTTGCTGACATTTCCCTTTCATTAAAATAGCTCAACAATGGGGGGAAAAGCAACTCACGACGCACATAGGATCTTTACCTTACTTTGTACTCACACAGGAATTTCCTTCATCTCCTCCAGAGTGGAAGTTTCCACCGACCCCCAGCTCGCGTCACATGCGATGTGCAGCACAGCAGGAACTGGGCTGCTCTCTGTTTGCATGGCAAGGCTACACACCTCTGGGGCAGGGTGTAAAGGAGCTGGGACACGCTCCCAGGCAGCCATCAAGGGACAGCATGGGGATGATGGTGAGTATCAGCTTCCAACGGTGTTGTGCAAGCCTCTAAGTGAAATTCTAGTATGGATTCCTGTGTTGGGAAGCTCCTGCTGTACATGAAGATGGGTCAAACAATAAAAGGATTTGAGCCAGTGGTTCTAAATGCAAGGCATCATCTGCTCAGTGGGAAACAACCTCGCTCCTCCATGTCCCCCAGAGGATGCAGCATTTCCAGTTCAGAATCTGAGAATGGTTTGGGTTGGGAGGGACCCTAAAAGCCATCCAGTTCCAACACCCGCCCTGGGCAGAGACACCTCCCACCACACCAGGTTGTCCACAGCCCCATCCAATCTGGTCTTGGATGCTTCCAACCGGCTTCAGACACTTCTCTGGGCAGATTCTTCCATATCTAGCCACGCTAACCCCTTTATCACACACTACTACAAAACCATCCTGAGATCAGATTCTTGCACTGGCCCAGAAGGGCCAACTGCAACAGCCCTGCATGGGCACAGGCATCCTGATTAGCTCTGCTTACAATGAAAATAGAGAGCAGATGGAACATGTGGGTGCAGCACGCATACTTCCTCACCTGCACTGCAGGACGTATGCAGGAGATGGAGGAAAAAGCCCCCAGCCAGGTTCTGCATCCATCCCTACTCTCCCCAGCTCCTGGCCCCAGCCACAAAACAAACTCTACAAAAGCATTATTTATTTGTCTGAAGTCACAATGATTTCCAGCAGCAGGAAGGTGGAAGGATACAGCATGCCAGACCCCATGCACCAGCACCATGCCAGCCTCAGAAACGGTTGGCAGCCAGCAGAGCAGCCAACCCTTTCCTACTGAAATGAGCTCATTATAGCTAACTTTTACCTCCCAGTTGATTCATAAAGTTGTTTTTTTGTTGTTGTTTGGTTGTCATTTTTTTTTTTTTTTGGCAGAAATATAATCTCAAAAAGCCTGAGAAACCTGGAGAGGAACACACCCAGGGCTCCCCACCAACAGCTGCTCCCTGTGCTGTGGCATAGTGCAAGGATGGATCCCCATGGCTTTAAAAGTAACTTTCTGGACAAGTCAGAACAACATGAACCAACCCAACAGGACCACACCACCTGTACTGAGGACAGGACTGGGAGCACTCAGTCTTACCCGGGAGGAGGATGCTATGGGCACCATCCCATCATGTACAGCTACTGGTGTCTGTGTAATACTCCAAAGCATCTTCAGCACTTGAACACAACACCTTCTTACTGCTTAATCAGTGGAAAAAAAAAAAACAAAAAACAAAACACCCTTTCCTTACCCATGTTGTTTCCATTCTGCAAGCATGAAGACTCTTAAGGCAATGTGCAGCACTGAGTGCAAGGCAAAGCATTGCACAAACCCCCATTTCCCTTTGTGCAGAGTTCTGCTATGGTTTCCATTGACCTCCCACTGACAAACATCTCATTTCCACACATGGGGCAGACATGGCCATCATGGCAATGAGGACACAACAGTGTTAGGTCAGTGTGGATGCAGCAGAGCCAGGGGTGCTCACAGCCCCCAGGGCAACGCCTGCCTTCTCTGCAAACCACTAAATGCATTTTGTTCTTTACTGAATAGTGTTGCAATTTGCTGTTGGTCTATGTACGAAGGAGTAAAGCAGTTTAAAAAAAAAAAACTTCTTTAGGAAAAAAAGTCTTTAACATTCTTTGGCTCCTTGAATGGAAAAATCTCAGCAAACGAGAACTTAATAAATGGAAAGAGCTGAAAAACAGCCCTTCTGCCGGTGCATTTTGCTCCTTCTATTGGGATATAGAGATAAAACTGATGCAGCAGCGTCTGGGACCTTTCTGCAGTGCTTCAACAAGGAACCCTCCCCACATCCTGCCTAACACCAGAGCCCTACAGCTCTGAGCACAAAGGAGCAATGAGGTTCCCAATGGGGCTGCCATGATGGGATGCAGGCACTGCAGCACCGAGGCTGCCCTGCAGCAGGACATCTCCTCCAGTTCCTCCTCCAGCCCCCACATCCCAGCTAACAGCAGCCATGTGAGCACCCAGGGCAAGCACCAGCTCCAAAGACACACAGCCCAATGCAAACCTCCCGAATCCAGGCATCAACAGAAAGGCCTCCTGTAAAATTCAGATGTTTCCACTGAATCTTTTCTTGCCTCCATGGGAACATGATTTGTTGGCAGGCTTTGTTCACGGGCTTTTACAGACTGAGGCATCCACCACCAAGTGCTTGGGAAGCACCGCAGCCAGGCTGCCCCCAGCACCCAAGTGCAAGGCAGAAGGATTCATTCTGCGAGGGAATTTGGGTCTGGTAAGCCCTGGGACGGTTCCCACCTCCAGCTGAAAAGGACCTACAGCATGTTTGGGCTCTGCAGTACAGCTGCACTGATGCTGCTGGGCTTTCTACAGCCAGAAGGGGCCAAACAGGCAACAGCAGCCAAGCAGCACCTCGCAGTCAGGGAGCAGTTTCTTGCTTCTGAGCACAAAAACAAGCAGCATTCCAGCAAGGCAGGTCTACCCATCAGCTCTGAAGGATGGGTGATGTTTCCCCCAATGTTTTCCCTAATTCCTTTCCTTCTCCCCCCACTACCAGGCACCCCAAGCCCCCCGCTTGGCTGTGAGCATCCTCCGGAGGCACAGCGCAGGGCAGGAGTGCAGGGAGGACAGGAGCAGCCTTTGATGCACACACAGCCCACGGACTTCAATCGCTTTGCTCAGCGCTGCGGATTTAATAAGTTATTTCTGTGGAAAACCTTCGCAACTCGGTTATGAATCAAGCCTATAAACACCTCTTGCTCATCAAAGAGCCACGCAAAAAAAAAAAAAATAATAATAATAATAAAAAAAACTATGACTGTAACTGTGAATGCTCGCCTCTCTCTACAGGTCCTCGTCAGCAGCCAAAATTCCCCTTCAAAACATTCGCCGCTTTCAAAGGCCATAAATACTCTGTGTCCAAGATCCTGCAAGCCCCTTGCAGCAGCGGAGTTCAAACAAAGCCGTACCATCAGATAGGCGCTGCCCAGAGACACAACCGGAGCTACATCAAAGGCACTTTTACTACCTAGAAAGCCATACACCGCTCCTAATAGGCTGCAGGAATGCGGTGTTTTGGCTACAAAGATTAAACTAATTTACTTTTAAGTAACTCACTTACTTCCTGATGTTTTTTTCTTTTTTTTTTTTTTCTTTTTCCTTTTTTCTAAGCGCGATGCTTAGGTGCTCGGAGAAGCGAAGGCTGTGATTACTCTGTGATTCAAGGCCAAGCATCACAACCACTCACGAACCACAGACAAAAACACGTTTTGTCGGGCGCTGCGCTCGCTCCAAGTGCTTGCATGCAGAAATGGCCCCGCCAGCAGCTCACAGCCAGCCCAGTCCAGGTAAGGGCAGGAAGAGAAACGCAACCATCCCTCCTCTGCAAACAGTGGCGTGAAATGCAAAATCCAATGCAATGCTCCCTGCAAAACGCTGCTCCAGTGTTGTCACCCTGCAGACTGCTCCCTGCTGCGAGGTGGGAGCAGCTCCCTTGGGTTCACCTCACAGCATCTCAGTGTGCCTCAGATCCCTGCTGGGATTAGGATGATGCAGGATGTCTCTATTCCTGAAGCACTCCAGGTGCATTCACTCCACAGCATCCTACTAGCTCCACTGCAAGCAATCTTCCTTATGTCCCAGGGAGTTGTACGCACACAAATCTGCAGTGCAGCCACAGTCCCTGCATTATGCACGAGGCCCAACACAGGTGAGACTGCCCTTCTTCCACACGTGGTGCAGCACACGGGCTCTGGCTGTTCCCTTCTTCTGAAACGGTCACACCTCCAATCATCCATGTTTTTCTAAGTGCTGGAGGGTTGATGCAGGAACAGCAGAAGAGGGGGAACAGCTGTTCACGAGGGTGAATAGTGATAGGACAAGGGAGAATGGTTTTAAACTGAGAGAGGGGAGGCTTAGGTTAGATATTAGAAGGAAGTTCTTCACACAGAGGGTGGTGAGGCACTGGAACAGGTTGCCCAAGGAGGCTGTGGATGCCCCATCCCTGCAGGCATTCAAGGCCAGGCTGGATGTGGCTCTGGGCAGCCTGGGCTGCTGGTTGGTGACCCTGCACACAGCAGGGGGTTGGAACTGGATGAGCACTGCGGTCCTTTTCAACCATAGGCCATTCTATGTAAGAGGAAGGATGCTGCTCCAAGGGAAGCAAGGCAAGAGGCGGATTCCAGCTTTGCAATCCCTATTTACCTGGGGCATCACTGGCACATGGCTCCCAGTCCTGCAGTCACCTCCCATGACATTTTGGGAGGCCGGGGCATTCTCACACTGCACACCCCAAGAACAACCCTTTCTTGCTGATAAAACTGCCCTTTCCTCGCACCCAAATTTCTTTTCCCACCTCCAGCCAACCCTCCAGAGCTCCCTCAACCTCCACGAAACACATTTCCCCACACACATCACCAACCTGGCTCAGCATTCAGTTTGAGGACCAAAACCCTCGCACTGCAAGCTCACAACCTACAGGTTATCTCACAAACAGGAGCTGCGTGCCTTAAAAACGCCTCCAGAGCTGTATGGCCATTGGTGGAATTGCATCCTCCACGTGGGATGCAGGGCACACAGGGTCAGGCACTGTAGAGAACAGACCAAGTGCTTTTCCAATGGGTCAACCACAGACTCCATGGGTGTGTTTGGGAAACCCCAGTGTCTTTGGCCCTGTGATGGGTGGAGGAAACACAGCCATCATCCTCGCATCGGGAGAAGCCCACCTAGTTATAGGACCATCCACCTTCACATCTCCTCCTCAAGACAGACATTTCTCTGAGCTCCCCAGCCAATATGAACAAGACTGAAGCACAGGAGGTGGCGTGCAGGAAGAGATGCTGCACCGCACCCGAGCATCCACAGCAGCGTGCGGAGAAACCTCCCCAGAACTCCTCTCCAAAGCACATTGGAAAATAGATGCGCTTTTATTTCCCGTTGGCAAACTAAAAGTATGGAGGAAAAATGTTTAATATAAAAACATCTGACAAAGCACCTCCAGGATGTATTTTTTTGCATCAAAGAAGTAGCTCTTGGCAACGCGCGCGCTGCTCCGCCGAGGGAAGCTTTTCGCCAAACCCTGATTGTTACAGACTGCTCCGCGTCAGACACGCCAGCGAGCCTGCAGTTAAATAGGAAAGAAAAAGGAAACCAAAAGCACTGCTGGCCCAAACAAACATCTGTCTGCGATTACTCTGCCCATGCAGATACGCCCAGATCTGCCTTTAGCAGAACGGGGGCAGGAGGAGCTGAGCCCAGCCCCTGCTCCCCACCAGCATCCCCCAGCAGAAGCCACCATGGGAAAAATATCACCCCTTCTCTGAATGGTAATGGCACTGTCCCTCCCCCAGCCTGGAAAGGGCAGTGTTTGCCCAGTTTCCACACACATCCGCCTTACATATTTATAGGCTTTTTTTTTTTTTCCCCTCTTTCCTATTCCTAACACAGAGGATCTTCATAAATTTCCTTGTTAGCATAAATCCTCGCAGCCTGTTATTTCTGGGAGGAGAGGAAGAGTGACGTTCACTTTCTCCATTCAGTGGGTTTGAAAATATGTTTCCTTGAGCTCATCCTACACACTGCTGGGAGCAGGAAAACCCCGCAGTGCCCCCTCCACAGCCACCCAGGGGTATGGGGACAGCCCCCCCCCACTGCCATCCACGCAGCTCTCTGGCTTCGCAAGCCTTGGGTGCAAGAGATGTCAAAGAGCTCTGACCCACTCAGTCCTGGCTCCTTCTCTCCCCCCATGTCACCCCCAACCCCCCCCCAAATTCACCCTACTGACACTACCAGCCTGTCCCATGGAGCTGAAACTCTTCAAGAGGCTGAACAAACTGATTCCAAACCGCCCTGCAGTGCTCTCCACTCTCCCCATTTCCATCAAGGAACACCAATGCTTCCATCAGCTCACAGATCCTCCGAAGGAGCCACTCTGCCCTGCACCACAGCCAACAGGGTTTGCATCCCACAGCACTGCCTGCAGCAGAACTTAATGCCACCATGAGTGACACGTCAGGATACCAACATCTGGTATCTTTACAAATGTGTGGGGCTGAGCCCACCAGGAATGCACAGTGATCCTGCACACTGGGGAATCTTCCATGCTCTTTAGTAGGGTCATTTAGGGCTGCATGTCCCCCAGTGTGACAGTGGCACAGAGCTGCCACCAGCAGTGCCCTGTTGTCCCCAGTCTGCCCACTGAACCCCCCCCCCCAATAAACCAGCATTCCTCCTGCAGGTCTGTCCCATCAGCACACCCAAATCAGCTCCAGTGCATCCCCAGGCATGGGCTGGAACTGCTCTGGTGTGACACCACCAACCTCAAGGCTGGGAAATTGGGGATGCACCTCTGAGTGCCTGCAGCACCAGCACTGCTTGGCAGACCTCAAAGCTGTGGACCATGGCACACCTGGGGACACCACCCATGCTCAGAACCACCCGGTCCCATCCCAGCAGCTCACTGTCACCTCCTCCAGGTTTTAAGAGCAGCATTAAAGCCCTGCGAAGGTCTACTTCAAAAAGAGCAACCTTTAACTCCTCCACACATCACAGAGATGAGCTTTTTTCAGGCTTACACTTCCTGCCTCAGAGTTCATCAAGTAAACGAGTAAGAGAATGGGGCTCTTTGTTATCCAAAACCGAACTCTGTGGTTTTTGTAGGAAAAGCCTTTTTGATGATCAAAGCCGGAGCAATAAATAGCAGCAGCCTCACGCCAGGTCCAAAATTCACTTATTTTTGGAACCCGAGTTCAAACGCACTTTCGGTTCCCTCGATGCACACTGAGGGCCACGTGCCCACACCACACACTGACCCGAGGAGAACCAACACAGAAGCACAGCACCATGCCTGCACCCCTGGCAATGACACGCACGGGTTAACTCTGGCTCAGCTCTTATCCTCTTTCAGCAATCAGAGCACCGGGGACAAATAAATCAGGCAGCCCCAGACTCTTATTAAAAGTTGCACCATTTGGAACTACACCGGGGGAGAGCAGGGATCTGGTTTCATACGGTCCTGGTCACATGTTATCATTGCATTGTTCAAGTCAAGTTAAAATCTCTCCTCTCTCCCCAAAACCCACCAGATGTCCCATAAAGAGCTCAGCCGCTGTGGGAGCTAAACCATGACATCCTCAGGAACTTCTGCTTTTAGAACTCCGCCGCTGTCATTAATGGCTCTGATCAGGTTACAACAAAAGCTGCGGGCTGTGCCGAGCACGCAACCAACACACACACTGCAATGGGGGCCCTTATGGGGAGACGCTGAGAAACCCCCATGGGAAACGTGCCATGATGTAGGGACGCACCACACCATGCTGCTTTGGTGCTCCATACGGCAATGCAGCAGTGCCATCTGCTTGAGCAACCCCATGCACATCAACATCCCGATCTCAGCTCTGCCCCAACCCAAAGCCCTGGCACGGGGATGGGGGCTGACCCCATGGCAGGTCCCACCTGGCTGCCCACTGTATGCAGCAAGCACTGGCATCCCTCCAGGTGCACCAGACTCCAGAGACAGCCACAGCCAGCTCTGGGTGTCACAGTGTGGGGCCCAACCCAGCAAAGCTTTCCCCAACCCGATGGGGAACTGCTGCAGGTAACATCGTGCCAGCCATGTGGAATCACAGGATCGTTATGGTTGGAAAGACCATGGAAACCATCACATCCAACTGTAACCACACAGACAACCACAGCAGTGCCATCTGCTGCTGCCACCACATCGGCGACACACACAGATGTCCCCAACACCATCGCAGCACGTGGGCTCTGAACAACTGCCCCTCCTCCTTCCCTCATTCATACCCAGGAGCACCCCAAGAACACAACACCCACCGCCCTGCCCCATCCCCGGGCGCAGAGCACAGTCTGCCAACCTGAGAACTCCCCGGGCGTGACGTTGGGTGAGTTCGTCGCCTCCGTTTCAGTGTAAGACAACGTGGAATCCGAGAGATCTGCAAAGAAACAAACCCAAAGGGGCCCTTTTAGTCCTCCTGTGCTCGGCAGCCCCCGACCCCCCAGCCCCACACCACACACAGCAACGCCCCGACTGCCCCAACCACAGAGAGAACTGCAGTCGGACTGATCCAACAAGTAGGAACTTGGTGCTTACTGGATAAGGTTACATTAAGCCTCTAAACAATCCATAGTTACTATACTTAATTATCACCATTAAAATTCTTGAAGCTGTTTATTCTTGCTTCCTTCCTTCCTTCCTCTTTGCTGAAGCGAAGGAAACTTTGTTTTAACAAGTTAAGAGTCTTTGTTATTCTCTCTTGCTTACACCCCTCTAATTAAGTGCTCAACTGTTTGCTCAAAGATTAACCATTATTTTCCCAGCCCTGCAGCCTGCAGAGCACACGGCCATCCCCGGCTGTTGTTCTAACAAAGCCAGTGGCACTCCCCCATCTATCCCAGGCAACTCCTGCAGGGAATTAACTCAGAAGGGGGGGAAGCAGGGAGGGATGAGGACTTTTTTCCCCCTTTTCTTCTTCTCCCCCCAGACCTAACCAACAGCCATCGCTCCCCCATTGCACTCTTGTATCCCTGGCACATCCTGACATGGGGCCCAGCCCCGTGCCGACTGCAAACCCCGGACCCTTTGCTTCTGATTTACTGCAGCAGGAGACGGGCACAGAGCACGAGGGGCAAGGAAGCAACAGGGCTGCACACATCCCGAGCAGGAGAGCACCATGCAGGAGCACACTGCACACACCTTCTGCCATCGGCCCAGCCTGCCCACCCCGACTGCTTTCATTTATTATTTTAAACCTCCTGCAAAAGCAAAACGCCCTCCTAACTTGCCCAGTGCTGCCTGCAAAGAGCCCCCATCCCAGCCCTGCAGCAGGAAGGGCAGCAGACACGGCGCTGCGCCACAACCCCTCATTACGCCTTCATTAAAAATAGCGCTGCGTCTTATTTTGGAAAATGTGCGTGCGTCGGCACGGCAATTTGCTATGATAAACGGCGTTCATTAATTTCACAAAGCTCATCAGCTGACGCCTGCCCAGGAACAAGGAGCAGCCCCAAAAGCCCAACCACGCGGGGCTGTCCCTGCGCGGCACTTACCCAGTGGCTTTTGCTCGTCGTTTGGAGACAGCCGGGAGTAGGGAGGTGGCGGAGACTCTGGGAAAACAGAGCTCTGTGTTAGCACTGCGGCTGGGCCATGAGGAAAGCCCTCCGAGCCCCGAGGTGCCCCCGCCGTGTCCCACCGCACAGCCCTGCCTGCAGGGAGCAGTGCTGTGCTGAGCTGGGCTGCTGCCGGGGCTGTGAGGTGCGAGTTGGGGCTGTGCACCGGGTCAAGGTCCTCCAGCGTTTTTATTTCCACAACTGTGACTTGCTGAGATGCAGTCACCTGAGCTGTGTGCGGGCATCGGCACTGTGCACACACTGCTTCTGGTGCAGCTCAGAACACCCACCCCTCCATGCAGCCGCTGCTCCGAGTTGCAGCCCTAAAAACGAGCTCAGCATCCCCCCGCGCTGCTCTGCAGCCACCTACTGCTTCCCAAAAACACCGCACTCCTCCTGGGCAGTGCACTGAGAACCCTGCGGGCTGTAAGGTGCTCTGCTTGTAAAGGTTCAACAGCCCCCCACGAAGAGGATGCAGCAAAAGCTCTGCTAGCTGCACCAAGTACGGGGCACCATGCAGCAACCGCTACAGGAAAGCGGCTCGGAAAGTTCGGTGGCTGCCGAAGTCAAAGCAGCACCGCTGCTCCGGGAGCACAGAAGTTTCTTTCAAGCAAGCGATGCAAAGACAGGAGCAATTCCGCATTGGAAAAGGAATTTTAAAAAAATAATTAAAAAAAAAAAAAAAAGAAAGACACGGAGGAAGGTCTCCGGGGGTGTTAATATGAGGGGAAAAAAAAGAAAAAAGAGAAGTTGATTAAAAGCGGAGCCCCACGCAGGGCCGAGCGGCGGCCCCACGGCCCCGGGGCGCTGCGGCTTTAAGGCGCGGCGGGGACCGCCCGGGCGCGATAAGCGGAGCCAGGCGGGAGCCAGGCTGGCGCCGGCGGCGGGCGGGCGGCGGGGGGCGGCCTCGCATGGCTGGGGGACCCGGGGGGAGGGGGGGAAAGGAAAAAAGGGAAGGGAAAAAAAAGGAGAGAAAAAAATGTAGAATTAAGGAGGACGAAACAAAGAATTTTTTTTTTTTTTTTTCCCCCCTGGAAGAGAGACTAGTGCTGGGAACCCCGCTCGTGTAAGGCATTCCCTGACCGCAGCCGGGTCCCTGCGAGCCCCGGGCATCGCCCAGAAGAGCGGGGACTCCCTTCACCCCCGCGTCTGGGGATCCCCTCCGCATTTCTCCCAGCCTCGAACAGGAGAGACTGCATCTCCTCCAACACCAAACGTGGGGAGTCCCTCCCTCCCCCCGAACGGGGAGGGCTCCGCTCTCCATGCCCCCAAACCGGGGAACCTCATCTCCTCCAGCCCCAAACGGGGCATACTCTCCCCACGTCCCCATATGAAGAACGGCCCCCACTGCCAAACAGGGAAGCCTCATCTCCCCTACCCCAAACGTGGGGGACGCCCATCTCCCCCAGGTACCCAAACCGAATCCCAAATCGGGCAACATACCTCCCCCGGTCCCAAACTCGAGGACATCTTCTGCAGGTTCCCAGACTGAGGTCACCCCAGTTTGGGACTGAGAAAAACGAGGTCCTCCTATCTCCCCGACCTCCAAACGGGACATTCTCTCCCCCTGACCCCAAAGCCCAAACGGAGTGCCCCCACCCCCCTGGCCCCGCATCTCCCCCAGCCCCAAGAGAGGGGGAGGAACCCCGTCCCCATGACCCCAAACGGGGTGGGGGCAGGGAGAAGCCATCTCCTACAGTCCCAAACGGGACATCGTCCGCACGTGGCGACGTTCCCAGACCCCAAACGGACGGGAATCCACGCCCAACCCCCCGCCCCGGCGCTCACCTGGCCCACAGAGCCGGCTGAAGTGGTACGGATTGCAGCACACGGTGGGGCCGTCGGCCGCCCCGAAGCTCTGACATTCGCACAGGGCCTTCAGCTCGGCGGGGTGCTGCAGGTCGGGCCAGCGGAACAGCTTCCCCAGCAGCAGGTGTGGAGGGGCCGCCTGGCCGCCCCCCAGGCGCAGCTCCCCGCGGGCCACCAACACGCAGCCGCCCGGAGTGCCGCCGCGCGACTCCACCGCCTGCACCAGGCTGTGCAGGGAGCGCTCCTTCAGCCGCTTCAGCAGCGCGTAGGTGACGGCCTTCAGCTCCCGCTCCAGCAGCACCAACCGCGACCGCGCTTCGCCTCCGCCCGGCCCGGGGGGAGAGGCGCCGCCGGGAGGAGGAGGAGGTGGAGGAGGAGGCGGCGGCTCGGGGCCGGGCCGCTCCGCGAACAGGCAGCAACGCACCGGGCGGCCCTCGCCCTCCTGCGCCCGGCGCGGCTGTGCCATGCGCTGTCCCTCGGCCGTCACCGCCGTCGCGTTTCGCTCCGAGCTTTGGCCGTTCCCATCTCCTCCGTCCCTCTCCGGGATAACGCGGCTCCTCCAAAGCCGCCGCACCAGCCCTGAGCGTTTGGACCTGAACATACGATACGAGGGCGGCCCGGGGCTCGCTCCGCTCCGCGCCTCTATCTCCTCATCGCCCGTCCGCCGCCTCCGCCCCCGGAGCCGCCGCCCCCGGAGCCGCCCGCAGCGCCCGGCCCGCGGCGGGGCCGCACCATGGGGGAAGGCGGCGGCGGAGGGGATGGGGAGCGCCCAGCGGGGAGGGCATAGGCGGGGGGCATAGGGGGGGCTCAGGGAGCCATGGGGACGGGGGGGCCGAGGCGGGGGGGCAGCGCCCGGGCATAAAACGGGGGGAGAAAAAGAAGGGGGGAGGGGGGCGTCCCCGGCGGCGCAAAAAAAGCGACGGGTGGGGAGAAATTAAAAGGAGGCGGCGATGAGAAAGGTGGAAAAACGAAATAATGGAAGAGAAAAAGCGGGGGGAAAAATCCTCAATAATAATAATAAAAACAAGGCAGGAGCAAAATGCAAAAAAAAAAAAAAATCAAAACGCAATAAGAAGGGAAGAAAAAATATGAAAAAGGCGAAAAAATAAACCCTGGAAAAGCAAAATCAAAGTGAAAAAAAGGAGAAGCCCGTTGAGAACGCCGCTCGGCTCGGCTCAGCAGCCCGTCGTATCCCGGAGGCTCCGCTCCTCTCCTCGCGCTCCGCTGCGCCGCGCGGCCGCCCCGGGGCCGCCGCTGCCGCGCTCCCTGGCGCCCGCCCTCGCGCAGCTTTTGTGTGGCCGCGGCGCGCACGCAGGGCCCCTCGCGAGCGGCGGCGCGATTGGCTGCCGCCCATCATGTGCCAGTCTAGACACTTTGGCGGCTCCGCGCGGCACCGATTGTTGCGCAAACAGCGGCTCGGGTTGCCGGGCTCTTAAAGGAGCCGCGCGCAGAACAGCGGCGTTCCCCGCGGCGGCCGCGAGGGGAAAGTAGGTCACGGCGACGCCGCGGCGGCGAAGGGGTTAAGGCCGCTCCCCCCGCAGGAGACGCCGCGGCGGGACACGCCCCCGCGATGTATCAACTTGTCCGCCGTGGCAAAAGTTCAGGCCCGAAGCGCTCTCATTGGTCAACTGCCGCGTGACGCGAGCTCTCGGCGCTTTCTATTGGCTCGGTGGCCTCGCCGGCCCCGCCCCCCCCCGCGCGGAGCGGCGTGCCTGTGAATGAACGGCGCCCGGCGGCGCCGCGCTGGGTCCCTGCGCCCGGCCGTGCGGTGCGGGGCGGCGGTGGGTGCGGAGGGCTGCGGGGGGTTCAGAGGGATGCAAAGATACAGGAGGTTGAGAAGGGATGCAAGGGCTTTCAGCGGGATGCAGTGGCGTGCAAGGAGTTGCGGTGGGACGCAGTAAGATGCAAAGGGCCGCCAAGGGTTGCGGATGGTTGCAGTGCGACGCAAAGGGATACAAAAGGTTGCAATGGGTTACGAAGGGATGCAAACGGTGGCAAAGGGCTGCAGGGGGTTTCAGTGGGATGCAAAAGGTTGCGAAGGGATGCCAGGAGTTGCAAACGGTTGCGGAGGATTACAGTGAAATGCAAAGGGACATGAGGGGTTGCAATGGGAAGGCAAAGGTTGCAGTGGGATACGAGGGGATGCAAAAGGTTGCGAAGGGATGCAAAAGTCGTTTCCCATCACCGTCCTCGGAGTTTGGAACCTGTGTTTGCTCCCTGCCCATTTTTCCCCCACTTTTCCACCACGGCACCGTGCAGTGCGATGCCGGTACGGGGCTGGTGCCGAGCTGGGGCAGCAGTGCCCGCCGTGCACACGCAGCTGCACGAGGCCAGCCCGGAGCGCAGCGCTGCCAGCATTTGTTCACGCACATTTAGGGCCGAGCGTTCGGAGCATCCCAAACCGGGCGCTCCTTTTGCTCCGAGGGACGATGGGGAAGAGAGCAGCGCAACTTCCTCCTGCACCGAGGAGGGGGGAGGGTGGAGTAAAACCCCAATTCCCCCAACGCTGCCTCTCCGCGGCCCTGAAATCCACGTGAACGGGTTAATGGGAACTCCCCGGGCCCGTCCCACGGCACCTCCCGCGGGTGCGGAGCGCTGACTCACACTTTCCAGCGCCGCGGCGCTCCGCGGGGGGGAGCGATGGCACCGAGCGCCCGGGGCCGTTCTCACGTGTGTGCGGGGCACAAAACGGCAGAAGCGGGAGTTGTTGGGTTATTTGGCAGCAACCTACCGATATCTGTGATGGGCTGTTGGGGAAGGGCGCGGGGCAGAACCTGGGGTTGGAAACACAGAGGTACAATCATTTCCCAGCAGGCTCTCACTTGCGGGTGATGGCACCATCCAAAGTGCTGCTGGAGCCAGGAGGGGACCTTGGCAAGCAGTGGGGACACGGGGATATGGGAACAGGGGGATATGGAGACATAGCAACACAGGGACATGGGAATATAGGGACATGGGGACATGGAGATGGTTGGACTAGATGATCTCAGTGGTCTTTTCCAATCTGTGATTCTGTGAGAACGTGGGGGTGTGACTTCTAACATCAAGAAGAACCTGGGATCTCAAGGGGATTGCAGGTGCATTTCTCTAAATCACTTCTGGGCCGATGTGCATCAATAATTCAGCAGTTTAGGGAAGAAGCCTGACTTGAAACCCAGGGAGGAGGGCACCTCCAGGACGTGGGGTGTCGGGGTCAGGCCCAGCTCAGGGACTGAACCTGCAGGTCCATGCCCTTAAAGTATGGGATTACTCCTGTGTTACTGCTCTTGTTTCATAGGAAAACAAACCCAAACCAGACCTGATGCAACCCAAGGCACGCACTGGGACCTCAGGCTGTGTCGAACAGAAATACGTTCATCTGAATCCAGTGCCAAATCTTCTCTCCTTGTCAGTACAAACCAGGACGAGAGCGGCTCGGAAGCACAGATAGCACAGAGATGGACATTCACACTTTTCTCCCTTAGAAAAACACACAATGACCCCAAATGCATCCTGACCAGGACATTTCCTTGCTGTATACAGCAGGCTGTGTGCAAAGAGACATTCAGGGTTATTGTGGTGCAGCACCACACAGCCAGGGATAAGCTGTGGATGCCCAATGGGAGCTGTTGGCTTCTGGCTTTGCTGGGGACTTATTTCCTACATGGGTCCTATGTGGGACTTAATGATGAAATGCAGATGCTAATTCCTCCTAATTCACCAGAGCTCCCAGAGTCTGTCCTGATTGCATTGACAGAGATTTTCAATGTACTTTTGCACTCACAACCTTATAAAATGGGTCACGGGGACAGAGAGGATGAAGACAGGCTGCTCAGAGCTGCAGGTGCCCCATCTCTGCAGTGCCTGAGGCCACAGATGGGTGCTGGGCAGCCTGAGCTGTGGGGGCAGCCACCCATGGCAAGGGATGGGCATTAGGGGCTTTGAGATTCCCTCCAACCCAACCATTCCATGATTCTACGATTCTCTGAAGAAATGGGCACAGCTCAAGGCCCTCCAGTGAAAGCACTTCTGGGGGCTCTAAGCCCTAAGGAGCTCAAAGCATCTCCTTCAGCCTCACTTTTCACAGCAGAGCCAGCCATAAACGTCTGTCCCATCCTGGCTGCGGGAGCCTGGCATTATCACATCAACCAGATGCTCTGTTCCAATAGGAAGAGAATTACAGCCTCCCTCGTCCACCAGGGGATCCATCACAAACCCTCACCACCCATAACAAACACAGGGGTTTGGCCTTTTTATCAGCATTTGTTCAGCAGCCTGTGGAGACAGTCTGCCTCGCCGGACTCCTTTCCAGGCAGATAACGCCCAGTTCTGACAGCGCCCTTGCTGTTGTTTTGGCTCAGAGTTGGGGAATTGCCATTTTCGAGCCGGGTCTGTCCAAGGAAGAAAAGCAGCCGACATCACTGGGTGATGTGCCAAGCGCAGCACCCTTAAAAAATAGATCTCTCTCCATCCCTATCCAGAGCTACCCATTCCGTTTGCAAAATGGAAGCTCCCAGGGAGAGGAGGATTAAACCAGGATTATTGCATTCGGAGCTGGTTCAAAAAAGAGGAAGTAGAGGTGGATATATATACATATATATATATACATATATATATATCAAAATGGCTTTAATTAACTGCGGAGGGTTTGTTGTGTCCAGCGGTGCTCTCCTAGCAGCGGGAGCTAAATGTGCCACGGGCAGGACAGGAGGAAGGCTAGGTTGAGGAAGACATCAAAGCAGATCTGAGAAAGGTCAGATATAAATGGCAACCTGTCCGCTTGTGCGAGGGTTCGCTCTTCTATTTACGATGGTGTTTTCTGGGAAGAGCCGCGCGGAGCCAACTGGGGCAGGCTTGTAAAAAGATAATTTTTCTCCCTTAGAAAACACACAGACAGACAGACAGACAGACGGGGCTTCTGGCTCTTCTCCCTCCCCGGGATCTGCTGCCCTGGGCAATTTGTTCTGTTGCAGCAGCTCTGTGACCGGCGTCTGGGCTGCTCAGAGCAGACGCCGGCGCTCCGGCGAAGGGCTGCTCACCGCGGCGCGGGGAAATGTTTTCTGCAGCAGCATCTTAAAGAGCAGCACTGTTATTTCGCAGTCGTCTCCAATAATAACCCGGCGAGAGCAGCCACAAAGCACAGGAGCGAAGCTGCTGCCGCCGACTGAAAGTTTAAGGAAGGAGGAACAGAAGTGGGAAGAGAATAGAAATAGGGACTGAGTCATGGGCTGAAGGCAGCGAGGGCAGAAAAAGGCTTCAGAGAGCGTCTGTGGGACGGTGTGGTCTGGTGCCTCCCCAGATGTCTGCAGCCTCAAAATGGGGATGTGAGAATCATTGGGGCAGAAGAGAGAGTATCTGCTCTGCTCTGAATCTGGATCAGAGGCGGTCATTGCTGAAATGCACAAAAGCATCTCTTTTGGTGCTGAAACTCTCTTTGAGTGTGGCTGCACAGGGACCTGCAGGGCTTATTTGTGCAGAAGGGCACGGTGGGGGTGGGAGCTGCAGGGGTGTCCACAGCTCCCCACCAGCCTAACACATCATGATCCGGGATGCAGGTGAGCAGATGGATGCTGGCTGTGATGCCTGATGGAACCCAACTGCGAATGGGGTTGGTGGGGATCAGCTCCTTTTATTAACTAATGAGTGAGTGGTGATGAGCCTATGCCAGTCAGCTCACAGAATCATGGAATTGTTTCAGTAGGAAGGACCTTAAAAGGTCACCTGGTCCATTTCCCCTGCAGTGAACTGGGACACTCACAGCTCCATCAGGTGCTCAGAACCTGTCCAGCTGACCCTGAATAGAGTGAGCTGAGATGAGGGTGCAGAGGTGCAGAACTCTTTGGGGTCTCCACAGCCACTGTCCCACTTTCCAAGGGACTGTGTTTCTCTGCCCTGAGTTTCACCCAGCCCTGGAGCAAAGGACAGCTGCTGTTGAACAGCATCTACTAGCAAGAGTCAATTGAGAGGAAACCACATTGCACAAAAAAACATCACTCTCTAAAGCCAGGTTAGGGCATTGCTGTCCTCCTCCAACTCCCCTCGCTGTGACACGGGCGGGCTGGCAGTGACAGTGACACAAAAACAGCCCCACTGTTACACGTATAGGACCAGGGGATGGCACGCACCATCCTGCTGCCCATTATTGATACCACCGTTAGCCTAACAAACGTTTCTCTTGAAGCCATAAAGCAAGGGCGGCATGTTTATGAGCTGAGGTTTCCTCCTTTTTTTCTTTTTTTTTTTTTTCTTTTCTTCTTCTTTATGGCCTTATCCACAAATGCTGAGAGCCAGAGGGAATTATTTGTTACTTACATTAAAGCAAGCAGCCATCATACCACAGTGCTGCAGCCACTCCCCATATCATTATTTTCTCCTCCTGGCTTTATATGAAGTTCGTTATTAAACCTTAGCCAATGCAGACATCCTCACAATGCACCGAGCGCTAATAACTGCTAAGCAGCATTATTAATTATTGTAATTACAGCATTTCAAATAGATTTTGATTCTGTTAAAGAGAATACTTTCCTACTTTTCCAACCAAAGAAATTCACAAATGTAGCTTATTAACACTCATTCTATTCTTATTGGTGAAGCTATTGTTAGATTTCAAAGGCAGAGCGTGCTGGGACGGCTCGGTCTGGTCTCACTTGGCTGGAAGGACGTTGGGGTTGGGGTTTGGTCGTGATGTCTGACTGTGGCCAGCACCAATTCTCTTTGGAGTCATCGAATCACAGAATGGCTGGGTTGAAAGGAACCTTGAAGATCACCCAGTTCAAACTCTGCCGTGGGCTGTGTGCTCCCACCAGGCCAGGCTGCCCAGGCTCCCATCCAGCCCAGCCTTGTGCACTGCAGGGATGGGGCACCATGTTCACCATTTAGGAGCAGCATCGGTGTGAACATCCCCATCACTGCCAGCAGTGGATGTGGGGGAGAATGGGACCATGCATCCCACAGTGGTGTGTGTGCCATAGCTGGGGCAAGGTGGGCTGACCCATGGCTGCTCGTAGGGATCCTTATAGGTGTCCTGTAAGGTCGCAGTGCTGCAGTGTGCTCACGGTGCTACCTCTCACAACAGAATTATTCATGCTGAAGCCAGACAGACACACAGACGCACGGCCGCGCTTTTAATTACAGCAGCCTGGAGATAAAAGCTTCAGAAAAGAATGCCCAGCAATTAAAGCTAATATCGGGGGCTCAGTGCCCTGCAGCTGGTACCGCTCTGCCCCACGCACAGCGCTGCCGTCCCCTCCCCAGCACTGCTGGGACATCTCCCTGCCACAAAGAGTTAAGATCTCCCTGTCGGGCTGTTTGTGTTTCTATTCACGTGTCGGTGCCTGTCATTTATTTAGTGGATGGGACATGTCCAAGGGATGGAGACAGGCGGGTTAGTCACTGCCCGTGGGCTGCCGTCTGCAGCCTGAGGTCACTTCCAAACCCCACAACAATGGGAGGGAAGTGGGGCCGGGGAGACCTGCAGGAAGCGCTGAGATTAAAGCCGAGATAGCCCCGCGCGAGAGCCGCGGGAAGAATGTTCCCTATGTTCTGTCAACAGAGTTTCTTCCTCGCTGAAGACTGTCTATTTTAAGGCTGAGCTCGCACCAAAAATGGAAATCCTCGCTCAATGGCTATCGGCACAGCTTGGGTTTGTGCGAGGAAATGAGCCCTCCGGCTCCGTCCACGCTCTCCTGCACCAGGGATGGAGAAGGAACATGGAAACGCCATCAAAGAGCCATGGAGGAGATGCCCTCTGTAGCATCTTGCTCCCACACCGAGCCCCATGCCTGCAGATAAATCGGCAATTTCTCCGGCAGCCATTTGGGCATCAACGCAAGAGCACTTTTAGGTGCAGACACACACATTTCACTTTTTGAGCAAAATAGCACGGGGCCGCTCATACTTAACACATTGAGTACCTCTGGGTGTTTTGGAAAACAGTAATAGCAACCACATGATTGGTGTAAAACACTGATTTTCCATCCAGACACGCTATTGTTTGCAGATAAATACATTCCATCGGGGTTTTTTTTGTTTGTTTGTTTTTTGGTTTTTTGCATTGGAGCTTTCTGCGTGTGGCTTCTGTGTCCGGGGTGGGTGGGAATCAGGGTCAACAACAACAACAGCAGTAGGTTGGGGATGGGTAGCACGGGCTGAATCCTGCCCTCCGGGGCAGTAGGGATGGGATAAGGAGCTGCACAATGGCTATAGCTGCTCCGGAGCTAAGGCAAGGCAGAAAGCGCATCCCTTAGAACGCAAACATCCATCACCCGAGAGCATCCAAATTCCTCAGTGTTATATTTATGAAGCCATTCAGAGACATGACACAGGCCAGTGTTGTTAGCTTCTGCCATGTGTTGTTAAAGACTCAAGTTACAGAGCCCCGTTCTGCCTTTGAAGGCACAGGGCCGGCGGTGCGGGGCCGCGGGCGGGCTGGGTCCCACTGCAGGCAGAGATAAAGCAAAGATGGGGCTGGGGGGATGGCACTGGGGGGGATTTGCTGCAGATAAAGAAAGCGTCCTGCTGGAAGCATGAGTAATAAACAACTGGTAATGCACACGGGGTCACCCGTGGATCAGATCCCTCAAGGGGATGTGGCTCTGAGCCTCTGGATGCAAGGGGAAATGGGGATGGATTCGTGTCCAGGAGGAGGAGTGGGGCTCCCAACGTATCGGGTGTGCACACAGTGCTTGGTCTTGCCCAGGGTATGAATCAGCAAAGAGATGGGCAAAATCAAAAAGGTGTTAAGAAGAGATTAAAAATGTCTTTTTCTGCACACAACTCTTGACCCCAATGACTGCTCCCACTAATGGCACAGAATGCCCAACCAAACTTAACTCAGGGGTGTTTCCATTGATAAAACGATGAAATGCTCATGAGCAGGGAGCAGGAGGAGCACGCAATGCTCAGTGTGACATCTGGGACTGCACCTGGAGCCCAGCCCTTAGCATGATGGAATCACTGAGCCTCATATACCACCCTACGAGCAGCCCCCGTGTCCCCATGCACCCCACAATGACATCTCCCAGGTGGCACTCAGGAACAGCCCTGTGCCTTACGGCAGGGGCACAGAGATGGAGCAGGGAGCAGACCTCATGCTGGGTCTGATTTATGGCCCAGGCCTCAGGCACAGTGCTTACTGGGTTTGTGGTTTCATTTCCCCATCTCCAGAACGTGTGAGTGGGAATTAACATTCAAACTTTTTTTTTTTTTTTTTTTTTAAATGAATATTTTATGATTTGTTTTATGTTTTGTGAATGTTTTGGAATCATCTTCCTGCCTTTGCATGGGGCTCTGAGCTCCTGTCTCTACGGAGCTGCAATGCCTCTGCTGCATGGCAGCTGCAGGATTTTACTTCGTGGAGTAGGGATTTAGCTGCTCTGTTAAATGCAATGTCATGGAAAGGAGGGTTTCTGTACAGGATACCTGGAGCAGAACAGTTCCCTTGTAAAACAAAGCGAAGTGGGTCCAGCACAAACTAATGGGCTGTGGGTTAGCAGGCACTGGGTGACCCAAAATACCCCAAAACTCTTCAAGTATGGACCAAAAGCTTTGGTTTTGTCAGCCTCGCGTGGTCTGGAAGGGAAAACTGGGGCTTCAGATTTTGGAAAGTGGAAACTGGGAGTGGGTGAGAGCGGGGGACTGCGCGCGCTTTGGTCTCCGCCTGGTTGTTGTTAAACTCATTAAAAACATTGGGGTTTGTGCATCTTAGAAGCCTTTCTAACTTCATAAAATATGTGAATGTTTAAGAAAGAATCTGTGTCCGACTGCATGCACGATGACTAACAAGTAGGAATCTTGTGGTGTTCAAAGGGAGCAAAGCAGCCGCTGAGCCCGTGGCATAACGAGTTCGTTTGCCTCGCAGCCTACCTGGTGCCCTCCCCAGACGATGGGTCATCGCCTCCTCCGCCCAGATGAGTGATTTTAAGCTAAAGACACAAAATTAGCTGTCTCAGACATGCACCAGCCCAAGGCCGGTCGCTTCCTTGTAATGTGGATGCTGAATTTCTATTAGGAGAAAATTCAGAGCCTTTCAAAATGAAAGATTTTGATGCTTTGACTCAAAAAAAATCTCCATTTCTAAATGCCATTTCATTCTATTTTTAAAATGCTGCAAAGTTTTGAGAGCAAGTCCAAGCACGCATTCAACCAAACCAACATTTTTGTTCAAATCCTCATTTCCCAGAAAAATCGTAAACCATTTGTTTTATTCAAAGCAAGAACAAACCTTTTCCCCCAAACTCCAGAGCTGCCAATAATCCATTTTTATCCCAGATTTAATGCTTTCATAAAAACTCCCTTACTGGAACTGCCGGATCTTGAAGATGTCATTAAGCAGATACCTTGTGCTGCCACTGAAATGCCATTTTGTAACGCTGCCATTCTCCAAACTCATCTCAGAATTGAGCACCCTGTTCTCAGGGATGTTCACAGCAAATCCTTCCTCTGTAGGCAAAATTAACGAAAGAGCTAAAAGTGATGGAAGGCACATTGCTGTCTGTCATAAGGGGCACGAGTTGAATACTTGATTACTGCCCTGTGTGGAGTCGCTGAGGCTCCAGAAGCAGGCTGTTAATAAACCGAATGGCTCGGGATGGTTCAGTTTAGGAAGTTAATGGCATCTTGGTGAAACAAGAACCAGAACCAGCCAAGCACTCTGCTCCAAGCACTCACAAACCATAAAGCAGCCCCTGCCGTGCTCCAAACCTCTCAAAATAGAACCCAGCCAAAAATCAATCATTTTTGAAACACTTTTCTTTTGCTTAAAATCCCTGGATAGAGACATACGATGACTTCTGACGTCTCCACTAACAAGAAGGTATTACAGCCTCATTTAGGATGAGAAGTAATGGCCTCACGTTGCACCAGGGGAAGTTCAGGTTGAGTTTTAGGAAAGATACCTTCTCTGAAAGGGCGGTTGGGCACCACACAGGATGCCTGGGGAGTGGTGGGGTCACCATCCCTGGAGGTGCTCAGGCATCATGAAGATGTGGCACTGAGGGATGTGGGCAGTGGGCATGGTGAGGTGGATGGGGTTGGACTTGGGAATGTGAGAGGTCTTTCCAACCTGAATGTTTCTATTTGATAGTGCAGCCGCCTATTAATGGCATCAGGAAACACTACAACCAGCACTGCAGTAGGTCACTGCAATTCCCTTCCCTGCTTTTAAGCTGTTGTGTGCCCATGGACCAGGGCTGGTGCCTTCACCAGGCTGATTTGCTCTTGCCTTTGGCCTCCAGAACACATAGCTTGTGTCCATCAGCTGGGGCAGTGTTGCCCTGGCACCTCACATAACCGGGTTCTGCCTCTCTGCCATCTCCACGTGACTGCTCTGTAGGAACTTGCTCTGGCACTATCAGATCAGCTGCTGTTAACATCGCTTATCCTGCTGCAGGTCCTTCCCAGTGAGCAATGAATTGTACCTAATCCAGGCAGATTAAAGAGAAGCACGTTTCATCACCCATCCCTCGGCTCTGACTGCTCCATCAGAAGTTTGGTTGATGGGTTGCTCACAGCTCCATCAGATTGAAGCAAGATCTGGTGTACGGGATAGGGCTATTTCAGATACATGGGGATGCTGGGCTGTAAAAACAATTTCCACCATGGAGTTCTTGAAGCGTTGGTGGACGGGTGTCTCCCCACATCCCATATTTCATCCAGCCTGTGGTCTGCACGCTCTTGGAGGCCTGTGCTCCAGGCAGACCCTGCCAGGGCCAGGAGTGAATCACAGATGGTCCAAGGGATGTCTCTGCTGCTCTGAGCTCATACTTTATGAACCAGCTTAGGCTCAAAGCAAGCCTTCCACTTGCCACTGAACTAAGCATGCCATGGAGCTGCTATCCTCCCCAAAGCACAGTGTTGTTTTAATGACCTTCCATTTAGGCATTAAGGAGTGAAATGTCTAATCCTGCTGAGTGTGTAGGAATGTGATTCACAGCCTTAATGCTGGGAGCTGCCTCCCTTCTGCCAGCCGCTCCGGATGGAGCTTCACAATGCGGGGCTGGAGCCTGCAGAGGGAAAACGATAAATAAATTCCAACCGCAGGTAATGCCTAACAGAACGTGTGTGTGTGTAATAATATTGTTCTTGTCGCCAAGCAACTCCCGGGAGGCACAGGGAGAGAATCCTCTGTGTACAGGCATGTGCTTTGCTCCACACGGGACTTGTGCTGGTTGTGTTGGATGGTGCCCAGTGGTTACACCGACATCTGCTCTGGCAGGATAACAGCAGCAATGAATGGCTTCCAATGGCTTAGGGCTGCATTCAGGATCCGGCAGAGTCCCTGAGCCCTGCCCTGGCAGCTCCGAGCTGTGTCAGGCTGGAGATGGGACGTCGGCTTCTCCCACCTCCTGCTGCTGCAAACCGTGGTGGTCCTGCTCCCCAAACCCATCCCGAGATGCACACAGTAAGCAAGCAGGCAGAAGCAATTTGCTGTGCAGCTAGGTGTGTGTTTAACTGCATCTGTTGTTCATGTAACCACTTGTTTGCACACATCTGTGTGCGTTGCAAGATGCTACTTGGGCAATTAACAGTGTGAGCTAGCCCTTAATGAGTCTTCATAAGCAAAACCCAAACCACGGAGCCCTCTCTTGCAACTCCCCAAACAACAGAGCTGCCGCCTTCGTTTTCAGTTGAAAAGGGATAATTGCATTATCAGTAAGGACTTGAGAGCTCTCAAGATCTCCCAGGAGATGTTCTGGAGCTAGCAGGATCAGGTGCTAAGCATGTATGATTCACTGAAATAAACAGTGGTCTGCGTGTTTAAACTTGGTTTCCAGTGTGCTCCCAGAAGCGCGTGGCCCACGCTGTGCAGCAGCAGCACTGGGCAGGATGGCCAGCAGTTGTAGGGCTGGCTGTAGAGTCCATCAGGACGGCTCCCCCAGGAGATACATCGCCTTGCTCCTTTCCAGTGGGAACCGAAAGCATCTGAACTCTAGAGCTGCTCCTAGAACCTGGCCCAGCGCATGTAGATAAATGCTCCGTCTGATGACCAGGACTCACACAGAGCAGCAGACTTGGGAGAAGTGGGATTTCCCTTTTTCTTCCTCTCTGGACACTGCAGGAAATGATGCACCTGGAGTCAGCAGGATGCCAGATTCATGCCATCCATCCATCCCCCAACGTGATGCTTGTTTCTTTTAGGATTAATTCACTGCACCTGAGCTTTACGTTGTAAGAAACCACTCAGACATGTCTTCAGCTTGTTGGATTGGCAAGCTGGGAGAAATCAGACACATACTCTGTGTGACGCCTCACAGTCATCTCACCGGGTACAGTTTCTCCATGGAAAACACAAGAAAAACAAGTACTAGAAAATTTTGCAAAAAAACAGAGAGGAAGAAAAGCAACCAGGAAGAGAAGAGCAAAACAAGCATCACATAAATGCAATGCGAGGAGCCAGGGCTTGTTATTTACTGAGTGCAATGTTTGCTGCAAATGTCAAACCTATTTTTTCTCCTGTTTGCAGCTCTGTTTGGTTGAAATGAATTCCATGCTCACTCCTCGTAGCTGCAGGACTGCCCGGGCACCTGCGGGAAACAGCTGCCAGCAAAGACTCCTGGCTTTGAGGGTTTAGGGTTAAGGATTTTCAGTAGGAGGCTCTTTTGTGCCGACAGTTACGAGCCTCCAAGGCTCCACAGACATGTCTATCAGTTCTGGCCATCACTCAGATGCTTGCAAACAATGACTAACGTAAGCCCACACAGAGCTCTGGTAGAGCACACGTTGTGCTCTGCATCCCACCCAGCTCCCTGCCCGCGGTGTCACGCTGCACTGGGCCATGGGATGCTTCCTAGAGAAGGATGCTACTTGGGGCAAAGGTTGGCACACACGTGCTCACCTTAAGCCGCCAGAATCGCATTGTAGCCATGGTGCTTGGCTCCAGGCATGGAAGCCCACTATGCCTCCCATCACTGGTCACTGCACCCAAAAATGGGAAGACCAGAGACAGGTTGTGTTAACATACACACACCCCAGTCACACCTCTGATGGCAGCCACAGAGCCTGTGAGTCACTAGGAAAAGATTAGAGGAAAGTTCCCTTCTGTTTTAATGAATGAATAAGCTCTAAGTTTCCTTGAGGGTGTGGGAGAAGATAAGGCTTAAGAAGGAAGCACAATGTCTGTGTGGTGCTCAGGTCTACCCAGTGCGTGCAGCGCATTCCTGGAAGCAGCTGCCGTGTGACGGTACGATGTGGAGGTGGCTCCCAGCCATTTCCTGGGCCACCGAGTGGACCTGGTGTACCTGAGATCCTAGCTGCAATGTCTCACTGAGGAAAGTCTTATGAAGGCCTTACTGTTACAAGTCCCATTGTCCATGTAGGCAAGCCTTCAGGAGGATTACTCACTAGAATGTTCACCCAAAGGAAGAAACAAAGCTCACGGTGGAAGAAACCTCCTGCTGTGACTACCCAGGTCCCTTTGGGGCAGGTTTCCTTTCTGTTTCTGCCCCCGAGAGGCCCAGGCTCTGAAGCAAGCTATCCCATGAGCATGGAGCACCAGCACGAACTGAGGGTGCTGCTCCTTCTGGCATCACTCCGGTCTCAGCCAAGAGGAGGCTGAAGCTTGGGAGATAGCAGCGACCGCAACAGGACCTCTCACAGCCAACCCTTGGACTCCTCAGAGTCTGAAATGATATTTTATCCCCTCCCTGGCTCCGCAAGATGTCTGTGCAAGATGCAGTCAGAAATGCTCAAGTTCACCCACTGGGGAAACATAGTGTTACGTGAGGCTCGCAGCCCTCTCCCCTTATCTGCGAGGCGGCTGCTGAAGGGCCTGGCGTCAGTCTGGCAATGCTGATGGCTCCCATCTCGCACCAGCAGGGCCGGCTATCGGCGGGAAGCCGGGCAGATAGCGGGCGGGACTATCTAATCACATACCTTCTGCATTAGTGCTGCCATACATCCCTTCCATTTACAATCGGGGGCTGGAGCGCGCTGAATTTTCGCAGGAATGAACTGTCAACAACCCCATCCTTCCCAAAGCCTAAAAATGGGTGCTTTATCAGTGGCCATAGACTTCTTTTCTTAGACTTCCAGGCAGTGGCCGGAGCAGACTTGGAGCCCCATGAGCGAGACACGAAGGAGACCTTTTTGAGATAACAGCAGTTCACTTGGCTCTCTCAAGAATGCCTCATGGCTGTTCCTTTTCAAAGCCAAAGCAAGGAAACGAGCTCAATTAGAGCATATCAAGAAACTCTGTGTCTCCTGGTTTGTTTACCTTTTATCAGTGCTCTTAATATGCCTTCCTGCTTTTTCGAGGAGAGCAGAAGGGCCACGCTTTGTAAGATCACACTAGAAAAATCAAGCCAGCAAGAGGCAGCTTTTTTAAAGCAAAACATCACATCTAATAGCGGGACAGCAAAGAACCACTACCAGCTTTTTTGACTGCTCAGTGTCTCGCTGTGTTTCAGGGCATCAATTTGGGTGCAGTTACGTTTTGTTTCCATTTTGCAGAAGCCTATAGTTTTGTTTAACATGCACTGCCAATCTATTATCTGCAGGTCACGTTTAAATAGTCTGTTAGTTCTCTCTTGAGCCAAGCACCCATTAGGATATGTCCTAAATGAAGAGCCCAGTCAAACATCTTCCCTAAGAACGGTATCTCAAAACATTTCTTGAAGCCAAGCCCTGACTCCGGAGCAGATTCAAGTTAATCAGTTCCTGGAGCCTCCAATAGGCCATTAATTGCAGACATAATTAGCAATGGCCAAATTTCAAGAAAGTGCCAAGTTAGATTTCACTTAAGATGTATTTTGGATGACTGGGTAAGGCCGAATGCTGTCTGCTACTAAACCTTGCAGCCTGGTGATGGAAGAACATCCACTGGGTAGCACTCACATGGCCCGGCTTTTCAAGCTGGAAGTGGATGGCCAAATCCCCCCGACCACTTCTGAAAATGAAAGTTTTCCTTTGGAGGCTGGCAGGTTATTCCTGCTTAAAGATCTTGGTTCACCCAAAGTGGGGCAGTTTGGGATAGGGGGAATGCAAAGCCTGCCCAGTGCAGCCCAATGTCCAGCTGGCTCCATCTGTAACATGGGGATGGGCTATTCGACATCCAGTCTCACCCTGTCCCCCTGGAAAACTAATTTTACTCATTTCCCACTGGGAGATAAAATGCAGGTCCTCTCCCACTGCAGGGCCCTTTGGCTGAGACATAAATAGCTTTGGAAATGTTCTTATCTGTGCACAAACGTCCTTTCAGAAAATACATCAGGCTGTGAAGGGCTGGCTTGGTCCCACTGAGCCTCTTTGTAGGAAAAATGCGAGCTCAGCCCACAGCCAGAGCTTTTTCAGATCAGGTTTCCTCTTAAAACTCAAACTCACCACGAAGGGACAGAGCCTGAGCACTTGGGGACATCACCCACGTCCCCAGCAGTCGGGTGCTCAGGGTGAGCGCTCAAAGGAGCACTGCAGGAGATGGCTGCCAGGCCCCGTGCCGTAACAGAGCAGAGCAGAAGCTCCTGGATCCCCTTTTTTTTATGGTTCCTCTTAAAACTTAGGCACAGCCTCAGCTTCCAGCAGGTTGAGGCCAATGCCTGAGACCGGTCAGTTCGGAAACAGGCAAGTCGGAGCCCGGCCCAGAGCAGCTGAGGGCTGTCCCGTGTGCTCTCGGTTCCCTGAGCCTGACCTCACCGTGCCGCCGGTGACACTCGGTTCACGTGGGTTTGGATTTCACAACAAAAGCTCTGGCACAGCTACGGTGCCAGAAAGTTACGAGCGATCACTAACTCCTGACACATCTGCTGCCTGAGGACATCCAAACCCTGCCTGCTTAAACCATTACAGGCGTTCCTGAGCAACAGCACAACTTGGCTTTGCAGATCACTAACAGCAAGTATTGCTGAGGTTAATCAACATGGGGACGGGATTTTGGGGAGCCATGCAGCCGCTGCTGCCACCTATGAGGAGCTGCAGGTTTTCGTCTGACCTCTAAACAAACAGCAGATTCATTTTTTTCTTCATTTACTAGCGTGGAACAGCTTGCCTGGATCACCCACTTGTACCTGAGGTTGAGAAGTTTCAGGTTATTTGAAGGGTGCCTTGCTGCACATCCCCATGCTACAGGAGATGCCTCCCCCCACGCTTATGTCCCAGAAATCACTCTCTCCCTGACATAGAAGATCCTTCTTACATTTACTTAATGGAACACATTTTTACAGTGCCTTCCTCCCATCTTTGAAACGGCAGGCTGCTTTTTCTTGGCCATGCTTTTCATGCACTTTGTTACCTTATCACACCATATAATGTTCAGACAAATGAGAATCTGGGCTTTCACTCACACAAACACTTGGACATGAAAACCTTGCTGTTGCCAACTTGTTCAGTCGTATCCTCGTATTCGATGGCTTTTGTAAAGCCTCTGTCCTGGGAGACCTGTGAATATACCAGAATCTCAACTTTCAGTTTTTTTCAGAAGACATTTTGTAGCCCTCATGGTTACAGGGAACAGCTTAAAACCCAGAAACGCCAATAGCACAAAGAGGACGAGGCAGAGAATAAGAACTGCTTTGTTATGTTGCAAAAGAACACTCATTTGTTGGGTTTTAAGGCAGAACTGGGGCACGGGGTTGGCAGAGGAGAGGGAACACAACCTGGGACCCACTGCAGCACCTCCCTGAGGCTCCCTTGGACAGCCTTGGAGCTCCTTTAGAGCTTCTTTGGAGTCCTTTGGGCTCCTTGCAGCTTCTTTGGGCTCCTTTGGATACCTTTGGAACTCCTTGGAGATCCTTTGGTCTCCTTCAGAATTCCTTTGGAGCTCCCTTGGGCTCCTCTGCAGTGGGGGCTCTTGCCCAGACGCCCTTCACCGTGCTCTCCAGACATCCCCATTTCCAGCCTGTTTTTCAACTTGTTACAAAAACTAAAGATGCATTGTATGTATCGGACTGCCTTTGCCAAGATAAATAAACCCATAGATGCTTTTTTTCCAGGCATTCACAGTCAAACGAACGTGAATATTAACAGCCACTCCATTAGCCCCAAACTTTGGTGAGATAATAAAAGAGAACGACACCGTAACCCCGCGCCTTCAATCACACACGTAATGCGCTCCTGTCTATCTGCTGCTTTTCATCCAAAAGCACGGGTAATTAATAGAGAAGTGATACGATGGAAAGTAATAATTCCAGGAAGCAGAACAATTCATTTTTATGACGGACTGCAGCACTGCTTGCTCGCCCTGGAGCGATGTGGTAGCAGAGAGCTCAGTGCTGTGCGATGGGCAGATCCCTGGGACTGCTGGATTAAGTGGGGGAGCAGCAGCAGCACGGGGGTCTCATGGGGTCTGCCGGATCCATACCCAGCTATGCACAAACTTTACACAACCTCAAGGCATAGCCATGAAGCTTAGAGCATCCTGGTCTCATGCAGACATATTTCAGCCTCCTATCTTCATCCACAGCCTCATGTGCCTTCCCGCTGCCAGACAATTCAATGGGAGCGTGCTTACTCAACTCCTGGAGGGTAATTGTAGGCTCACAACATGTGCTGGCATGTGGGCTGGGATGCCAAGTATGTGTGTAGGTGCCTCTGGAAATATGTCACTCAGAAAACACCCCTGCAGCCCACAGAAGGGCTGTTTGACAACAGGAATTCCTTCAGATCCAGATTCATTCAGACTCTAAAGCCACTTTTTGTTGCCATGCCAGGCAATAAAATAGTGATAAACGAAGGAATTTACACATCAGACGTCTCAGATTCCTCTCCCCTCTTTCCCAAGAGCAGCACGAGGGGACAGTTAACGATGCTGGTTTATGGTATAAATATTTTGACAGAATATATTTTGATACCATAAATTTTAACAGTTCTGGCTGGTTTTAAACACTGTTTTTCCCCAACCAGGAATCTGTGTAAAGTAATAATATCTGAAGTGTTTCTTAAGGAGCAGAACCTGTCCTTAGGAAAACATTCTCCTGACAAAGAAACGTCTGCATTGCAGAGCCTCCATGAGTTAGAGCTCTTTTCTCCCATCTCTGGGTGAGACTCTGTGGCCATTTCTGTAGGACCACTTTGCTCAGAGGCTGTTGTGGTGGGCTGTCGTTCCCATGTCTCTGAAGTCCTCATGCCCATCTCCTCCATCCTTCCCAATGGGGAAGTGCTGCTGGTCCTGCTTGCATAATGCAGAACTGATTGACTTCTCCAGGAAGGAAAAATTTGAGGGAAATGGGGCAAGACGTGGGGAGCAGTGTGGCAAGAGCAAGGCTGTGCTAGGAGTGGGTTTATCCAATAGGTGAATCCAGAAGAGCTTGGGTTACAGAGTGCTGAGGCACTCTTCCCACAATGGAGCTTGAATTCTCTGCAAGCACACCATTAAATTTCTCACATTGCACTAAAAACGGCTACAGCTTAACCTTTTGCAACAATTGTTAATGGCCACATTTTTCTCTTTCCTAGAGAAAAAAAAAACAAAAAAAACTACAAACTGCACAGCCTGTGTCAATCCTCAAACATGCCAGCTCAGGGCTGAGAACGAGATAGGCAGAAGAATGCTGCTCAGAGAAGGGTCTGGCCCTTCTGCTGTGGAACTTTCCCATGCAAAGAAATGAAATGTGGACCCCGGCACCTCGGTGTCTGGCTCCAGCTCTAAAGTGGTTTCCACTGGTTATAGAACATGCTGACAGGCTCTTCAGATAAGTAGGGCAAGGCAAGGGCACTCAGGCTCTTGGCAGCAGGGCCATGGGTGTCCTGCTTGCGTGGCTTCAGGAGGGCCTTCTGAACCCCGGATTCAGCATCTGGGAACAGTTCCTGTTCTTAAGGCATCTGACCCACAAACCTCTTCAGTAATTTAAAGCTCATTAAAATCTGCAATCAATAGTGCAGGACACTTGGAAGCCCACAGATCCATTACTGTGAATGTAAAAAGAATGGGAGCACAGTCACTGCTGGATCTGAGATGACTTCCATGTCTGCTCCCAGTTTCAAAAGGATTTGGGGCTGTCTGTCCACACTGTGCTTCCACATTGTCACCTGAATCCCCATTAAATCACACGCAGGGTCCGGACCTTCTCTTGGGTTCACGGAGCTGCTGTTCTTCTTCCCTCTGAAGGACATTATCCCTCTGAAGGATAACAATTCAATGGGACGTGGAGCTGTCATGTGCTGAGGGCTTTGGAAGCAGATGCAGGTTTGTGTCTGAGTGATGCCTGCCTGCATCCCAAGGCTCTGGTCAGGCCGTGGCCACAGCGAGGCTTTGTGTGTGACTTTGGGGCAGGAGCTGCTCTTTGGGATGGCTTCTGCATCTGCTGAGCACACGGTTCTGCTGTGGTGGTTCAGCCAGGTCCTCCCTGCACAGACACCCTGGGCTCTGGGACGTCCCCGCACAGCAGCGAAGAGGCTGTCAGAGGGTATGACTTCCATCCTTGTAATGTTGCTGAAATAGAAGTAGAGGCTCTTTCACACACACAAATTATGCCGTAGCGTAAACATAGCCTGGAGGAATCTGCTCGGATTTCAAAGCTGCATGGCACAGTCCATCAGCCTCACACACACACACTCTCTTTTAATGACAATGCAGAGAAGGCTTCTGCCTAACATGAATCAGCCCATAGCTCTGGTGCCCTGCTGCCTCTTCTCCAAGCAATGTCCCTGTGCTCAGCCTGAACCAGGGGCAGAGAGCAGAGCACAGGATGTCTTTTTCCCCCATGCAAAATGCCCCTGTCCCACCATTGGTCGGGGGAGGATTGGGTCCTCAGCTGCATGACCCTGTGCCCAGAGAGGTTGTGATGCCCCATCCCTGGAGACTTTCAAGGCTGGGCTGGACCAGGTTCTGGGCTGTGCATGTCCCTGTTCATTGCAGGGGATTTGGACCAGATGACTTTTAAAAGTCCTATCCAACTCCAAGGATTCTATGATTCTGTGGGTGCTGGGATAGAGCATTCGCTACTGGAATAACATTGCCAACAGAGCCCTGCATCACTCAGCACTGCATAGAAGTTTATTACACCCCACGGCTGCCATAATGGACAGCAAGGCCCAAAGGAAGGCTTTTCTATTTTCTTTCGCATGGGCTTTGCACACTGTTAAAGCAGGTCTCCACACAGCTCCATTTGCCCTCTGTTCAGGATGGAAGTTCCAGATTTCCCCAGTGTGAGACGAAGAGGTGTTAATGAGAGAAAGGCAGAGGCACGATGCCTGCCAGCTCCATCTGCTCCTGGTGAGGAACGCGGTGTTGGTGGGGAAGTGGTTGGACTGGTTTCTGTTGCTGAAAAAGGCCCTAAGAAGAGCTGGAAATGTTTTTGTAGAGCAAATGTCAACAGTGCAGGACTCTCCTGTCGCTTTCAGCGGAGACCCAAAACGAAGCCATGTGGAGGCACGTAGGGCATAACTCAAAGCAGCCTATGAGAACTACACTCATATCAACACCGTTATCTGTGTTTTAACATCTTATCTGCAGTGTGATTTTCCCAAACAAACAGCAGTCTGGAAGCAGCCAGTGGATGGATGATCCACCCCATCTCCATAGAACACCACCGCCTGGGGCTGGGAATGGGACAGAAGGGTTCCCCAGGGCTGTGCCTCACATGGGGCACCTCCTCCTGCCGAGCTCCAGGGAGCAGCAATCACTGCAGAGCCATGGGCTGAGGCTCCTGTGTGCGTTCCCAATAAAATAACACATCTCAGTTCATAAGGGACAAATGGTGTGCGAGTAAGTGCTTGTGAAAATGTGGAGGAATCTGGGGAAAAACACTGTTTTTTCAGCATTCCTTTTTCTAAACTTCATGTTTTCCAACAGAGTATTGGACTCTTTGTCCACTCTGTCATCTCAGTGCACATAAAGCCTGGATCCTGGGTCAAGCAGTGACAGTCCTTCAGCAAGGGCGGGCTCTTGGACGCCCCATTCTGACAGCAGACCAAGAAAAGTCTGGAGATTGATACATTTTTTTCTCTATTTTTCGCATGCTAAATCTGAAACAAACATGTTCCTGCAGTAACACTGACCTAACCCTGGCCCCAAGTCCCATCCTACTTCATCAGTGGCAGAGCTCCTTGCAATGACGACAGTGCTAATGACTAATTCTGATAATAATTAAATGTCAAGGAGAACTATTCATCCAAAATGATAGCACAAGTACGGGCTAACGTTGTGCAGATAGGAGAACCAAGTGTGTGGCAGTACACCTGTGTGGAACCTTTCCTGTTTTCACACTTGGCATGCAGAAAGCGATTGTCCTGTACTGGCCTGGAACCAGCTCTTCACTGAGCAAAGTCCTTTGTAAAGAAAGAACTGCAGGAGTTAACAGTCCATCTAACCTGCAGCAAAGCTTCCACTAACATGAGCAGGGCTGTATGTCTCCCACTCCTGTCCCTAGAGCCTTGTAACTGCTCTGTGCTTGTTCAGCAAGACCCCATCCAAACCCCGATCCAACATCCTCGTGTACTCATGGGCTGATCCTTCACGAAACCTGCAGAAGGAATTTGCATGATTATAGATCATCCCATATATATTTGTATGTATTTGCTCGCTCTCTAGCTGGAAAATTCAAATCAAGAAATGGGAAATGACTTATTTTGACCTCAGCCACAGCACTTCATTTGCTCAGAACTGGAATCTGGACCCACACAGTTTTTTTGGTAATGGGGCAGAGAGCAAGGGAATTCCTCTGCGACTTTCCCAAACCAACACACTTCCTTAAAATAGCTGCACAGTTTGTTTCTTTGGCCCGAGGTGCACTGCAGTATAATGGCATTGTAGGGAAGGTGCATCTTTATGCAGCAACTTCTTAATCTCATGGAAGATCATTTCTCAAGAGCCACCACTCCCTGTCCCACTTTAAAGGTTCATTTTCTTGTTTATTTGTTTTTGCAATCTCTGTCATTGTGTTCATCAGGCATGATAATGAATGCTTTGCTGGAAAGGTGTGATGGCTTTGTGCAAATCATCCTGAGGCAGAGGCAGCAGGATAGCTGCTGAAAGAGCCAGAATAATTGGAATTTGGAGAGTCATAAGGCAAAAAGCAAACCGCTGGTCGGCTTTGGATCTCTGCAATCTCTTTTGTAGCATATTGCAACAGTTGTGCAAAGCACGCTGCACATTTGCACTGCACTGAGACCAGATGAGCACTGGGTCAGCATGAGGCATTTTCTTTTTTATGACAACGTGCTGCTCAGCAGCCAAGAGCCAACCCACCATACCCAGACATCTCACAAGGCTGTGAGTCTGGTCACCTCAGTTTCCCTGCCCAGTAAGTGGAGAGCTGTATGCATCTCCAGTGGGCACTGCCTAAGATCTTAATTACTGCTTAAGATCTTAATTAATCCCTGGAGGTGTTCACCTGCATTCCTTCACTACAGAGGCAGCCAAGAGCAACTGCACTTCTACTTCAGGCACCCCATGCAAGGAGATGACTAAAGAATGTGGGACGGAGCCACAGAAGCGCAGAGCAGTGGAATGAATTTTCTTTATGGCTCAGTTTGGACTCTTTCCTCGCAGTGATGATCTTCTCTCCGTTGAACTTTCTATGGAAACCTTTCAGTGCTTCGTGGCAGAGTGGGTAATGCGGGGCTTTTTTCCAGCAGCTCCCAAAGCCTCTTTGAAATAATAGGGATGTTCCACAACACAGCTTGAATCCTTCAGTCAGAGACATTAGGTGTACCAGGATGGTACAGAGAAGGAAAGCAGACAGAATTCCCCAGCACAGGGTCTAAACCACCACAGAATCCATTAGAAATAAGGCAAAACAAACATTTAAAACCAAGTTTCCTGCAAAGCCTATGGGTGCAAGGTGCCTGTGACACTGGCAGGACACCAAGCACAATGCCCTGCTCCTTTCCTTTCAACCACATTCCCATCACAGAGCGTTGCTAGTTGGGTCAACACCAGTCCTTGGCTGGGGTCAGCTCTTCACCCCATGGAACAGGCTCTAGACTTGATCTTTTCCCAGATTTATCCTGCAAGAAGAGCCTTGGGCTTCCTCCTTCATTCTGTGTTAACGATCCCCAGTAGCTTACTGTCATTGATAATGGTCTTTTTTTCCCATTTGCAAGGTGAAAACCTTTTGTCTCAGGGCTGGTGAAGGCAGCTAAGTGAGAACTGGATGGGATCCACTGGTGCAGTGATCTCACCTGATATGGGCTGGATCCCCTCTAGATCCCTTCCAGACGGCTGGGTCGGCTGGGTCCCAGGCAGACAGCAGACCTGGGGCTTTGCCCATGGTCCCGTTGTTCTCTGCCCCCAGGATCTTTTGGGGGCTTCAGCAGGGCTGTCTGTGCCCTACCTGCGGGATGGCCGGTCGCCACGGTCAGAAGTTCCTCCTCACCGAACTGGTCCTCACATCTCCAACGAAAATACCCTTTTTATGTGCTAAACCCAACATCTCCTTCCAAGCATAACAAATTAAAGTGTATGAAAGTTCGAAAATACCTTAAATGCTAGGATAAGCAAAACTATAAAAAGCTTAACGCCACAAATCAGGGACTGTGCTGGAACGGGAGCCTGAAACACCCGGGACTGTCTGGGTGAGGGGATCACAGCTCCTTGGGGCTGCTGCTCCCCAGCATTAATTCACCATCTGGGAACAAGCTCCTGGATCTTAGCAGTTGCGTTTGTTGCATTTGGTTTGTGTTGGGGGTTTTCATGTTTCTCCCAACTCCCTCTTCCCAGAATGTGTTTTAAAATAGTCCCCACAGTGAAAATGTTCTTTGGGACTTCCAAAAAAGTTCATTACAGTGAACTCAGGTTGTTTGCTTCTGTGCTCCTCACCCAAGGTGCTTTTTTTCTGGTGTGTTTGCTCAGAGCTGGTGCCAAAATGGTCTGCACAGTGCGCCACTAAAAGTGCAGACTTCTGAATTCTAAGCTGCAGTTTGAAGAGCAATTTATGTTTGGGTGGAAAGCACATTTTCCCATGCAGAGAGGGACAAAAGAGCATCTTTACAAAACACTGAGTGTATTTGTGTGCGTGTGAGAGCGCAGCGCAGAACTGCTTCCTTGGCATTTCTGTTGGTATTCGTGGCACAGAGCTGCAAACCACGGCAGTCCGTCTTTCTGATGAACCTGGATTAGGAGAACAATGCTGCTTACGTCTTGTTTCGCTTGCGGACAGCAGAGTCTTAGAGCCTTCACACAACTGTGCCATGCTGTTTCCATTGAGATGTCCTGAACTCATCACAGACATCGTCAGACACAAAGAGGAGAAGTCACTGCTGCCTCTGGAAGCCAAAACCGTACCAAATCTGTGAGAGCTGTACATCATACCCAGGGCTGCTGCTGCAGTCTGAGGAACCTTCTAAACCCACAGTGCCTAAACTCAAAAATACGTTTACGGAATATTTCCTTCCTGAAACTCTGTTCTATAGAAAACAAAAACGATGTGTGAAATGTGTGCAGTAACCCAAGCATTAAAAAAGAATGACTGATCAACTAAGAAATTACTTAGAGCCAGTCCTCTATCCCTCCCATATGCACTGTGTCCTTCCCAGAGAGCCCCACACGGCTCTTTGTACCACACTCACTGCAGGCAGCCCCTCTCCAGCACCAATGGATAGGGCTGTGCTCTGGAGCCACATGTGTGCCACAGTCCAGAGGGGTCCTGCCCTCCCTGAGCCTCCCATGTGCCTTCTGCATGGTGATCTCGTAGCCTCAAGCTTCTCCAGAGCCTCCAGCGCTGGACATCTGAGGATGGTTTGGACTTGAAAAGGGTTTCTGCTCACCACAAAGGTGAGCCCTGAGCAGCACCATACACAGCACAGCTCCAGCACTGCTTGTGCTTCACCAGCGTACAGTGGCACCAGTTCTATTGCCTAGTGTAATATACCTGTGGCTATAAATTGTTCTCCATATATTTGCTTTGTGAGCCCACTTTGCAAAGAAAGGTTGATAGGTAATACGTAGTTAAATAAGACAGAGGAATACTGCCTGGGTCTTGCAAGTAGGAGAGATGAAAGAAGTACTGTGCAATGAATCGTAAAATCACTGAACCCTTGGAGTTGGAAGGGCCCCTTAAAGGCCCTGATCCCACTCCCCTGCAATGAACACCTACAGCTCCACCAGGTGCTCAGAGCCCATCCTGCCTGACCCGGAATGTCCCCAGGGATGGAGATCCACCACAACTCTGTGCAGTGCCTCACCACTCTTATTGCAAAAACTTCCTTATATCCAGTCTAGATCTCTCTTTTAGCTTGAGATCATTTCCCCTTGTTCTATCACCCTGCTAAACTGTCTGTCTCCTTCCTTCTTACAGCACCTTTAGGTGCTGACAGCCGCTCCCAGGGGAGCAGTGTCTGAGGGAGGCAGAGGCACCAGACCTCAAATACGTCCATAGCTATCATTTGGTCATTGCAGCTGGGAACATAAAGCTGGAACAATCGAGGAAGCAAAAAAAGAAAAAAGAAAAAAAAGAAAAAAAAACCCAAAGGGAAAATCAGAAGTAGGAATTTTAAACAGGAAAAGCATGGCGTCAGGACGGGCGGAAGATAACAGAGTGCTCTGCTGAACACACAAACAAACAAAAAATAACAGAGGCAAACTGGCAAAACATTCCTCTGGCTCTGCCTTAACCACTGCTCTGCTGCGCTCGCGGGTCCCCATCTGGCACTGTGGTGCTGCTGCTGCACTCAGATATGGCAGAGGGGAAGGGACCTCTGTGGAGAGGTGGCTCCGTAACAAAAGGGCAACGAGAGAGAAATGTCAAGAGCAAAATGAGTCACAGTTCCCCTCTCGTTAGATGAGGATAATACCTCTGACCTCTCTGCGAAGTAGTTTAAAACTTATTAGTAAGGAGCTGCAGTAGGAGGCAGGGCCCAGAGCTACGCAGGGCAAGGTCTTCTCCTTAAGGCTGTGCCCAAACACCAGCGGCCATGGGCAGAGATGGGGACAGTCCTCGCTCCCATGTGGACATGCAGTCCTTCCCAGTTGCCCTGACTGATGGTCCCAGTGTTTCCCAGATACGCCGCACTCTCAGGAGATGGGGAGTGCTGTTTATACCACACACGATAACTAAACAGTGCTGGGGAATTATCTTATCTTCCCATCGGGATTCAAATGCAGAGGGTTCCTTTGCAGAGCCTAAATGAGCCCCCTGGAAGTTTTCCCAAACATTGTTTTACACATTATTTTATCCGCGGAAGTTAAAGTTCTCTCTTCAAAGAATGGGAAACGCATCTCTTTTTTCTCTTCCTATCTCTGTGAGAAATCATCCCAAGTGGAGAAAGCGGCAGAGAGCTGAGATCCCTCCACAGCGTCACCATCCATCGCACACGCTGATGGCAAGGATGGGATGCCAAAGGCTGAAATTTCAACAGGACCCAGGTGGGCAGAGGGTCCACCCCAGAGGGCGGCCATCCCCTGCCCACAGTCACACAGACATGGGGAGAATGGGGAAACAATGCTTCTGGGAGAACCCAACCACTCCTCCAACAGCAAACATCGCGGCAAACACCGGCACTGGGGGGTAGAGATGGTGGCTGCTGATGGCATCCCTCCCTTGTAGGAAGAAGACACCAGTAACAGAAAAATTGCCATTCCCACAAGCTTCTTGGGTCTTCTGGGGGGACAAAATTTGGCAGCAATCTATCTGTGTGTGTCCCCTGAGTGTCCTCTCCTTCTTACTGCCTTTAGGCAGTCTGGCCATTCTCGGATGTCTCAGAAGGACTGAGAAACATGGGGGAAAAAAAAAAAACAGAAAAGAATAAGAATAGAGACCTAAAATATAATGACCAAGAAACAGGAAAAGCCATTATATACAGTAATAAAAAGACTGCTTCCCCCATGTTCAAAACACGATCAGATTATCTTAGCAACCAGCACAGCAGAGCAGATTTTACCACAGGAATTGTATAACTATTCCTACAGAAACGGGAAGGGGAAAGCATTTATTCCTTTCTATATTTTATGACGTGAGAGCCGATAGGATTTGCTGAGGTCGAGGCTGCACAGACACAAGCTCAGCGGGTTCCACGCTCATTGCTCCTGCGCTCTGCTGCCCGAACACTGCGGGACGAGGTGGGGGGGTTTGAGGGGCCTGACACAGGGGTCCATAGTGGCTTCCCTGTGACACTCCCAAGTGTTGGCTGCTTGCTTTCTCAAGCAAAGCATTGCAGTCTTGCCCAGTTGTGCACTAAATTGGCTGTTCTTGCACTTCTGTGCAGTACTTTGAGTCTGGCTTAGCAACGCAGAAAACCCTCCCTTGCCATACAAAGAGCACACACAAATCCAACACCTCGATGAGTTCTGTGGCTCTCTCACCCCACCTGCCCTGCACAAAGGGTTGCATGCCATTTGCAGCCATTCAGTGCAACTCCATGGTGCCACGACTTAATGGTAATTCCAGAGCGAGCATCTCCAAACAAGGCAGACATGTTGGGAGAGCCGCTCGCAGGAAGCTCTTCAGGCAAAACATGACACACGCAGTTAATTAGGGTCATTGACTCCTGCGGGACGATCCTTACTGCAGCAGCAGTAGTGCTGCCCCTGCAGAGCCGGGTCCCCTCTGAGTCCATGGAACACTTCTTCAGTTTTTTCTTGCTGGAGGGCCACAGGCAATAGAGCTCTGACAGAGGCAGGCTTTGCCTGGGCTGTGGGAGCTGCTTGTTTGCCCCCTGCCCTACCTGGGCAGCAAAAACAGCTTTGCTTTCTGCTGTCATGCTCCAGCAAGCTGCTGAAATGCTCGAGTGACAAACATGGCAGGAGGGGGCTCAGCTCGAACAAGAACCCTTTCTCACTGCATTTTTACCGCTTTTATTTCCCTGCCAGACTTCTGTTCATGTGGGGTTTCATAAAACCCCAGCCCTGGAGGTGCATAAGGCAGGTCAGATGGGCCCTGGGCAGCCTCATCTGGTGGGGGGCACCCAACCCAAGGCAGGGAGTGCGGCTGGGTGGGCTTCAAGGTCCCTTCCAACCCAATCATGCTGTGACTCCAGGAAAACAGTTTAATCTGGGGTCCATGCTACTCGCCCCTCCAAAAATCCAGCTCCAACAGCAAGGACTGGCCTGCTGAAGGCTCAGCATCCAAATAATGCATTACTTATCTTTGCTGCTGAGGCAGGAATGTATCAGACACTACTAGCTCCAGCCTCAGATTCTTTGACCATGTTCCAGCTGTAAACATTCAACAGGAAGAGGTTAATTTTTTGATTCGGTTAATATAAATACTGAAAGGTTCCTTACTTTGCTGTCCCACATCACTGCAACATACATTCTGTAATTAGAAGCATATTTTTGTGATTTCAAGGTATATTTTGCCAAACCAACAAAAAAGCATCAAGCTCCAACACTGATGCCAAAAATACCCACTGTATAATTTATGCCAAATCAACAAAAGTCTTCTTTTGTCCTTCCCAAACCACACTAAAGAGCAGCCTGCGAAGAAGTCCAAATGTTAAAGTTCAAAAAAAGTCCTCTATTATACAGCGTGCAAAGATAGGGAGAAAGAACAGAACCGCCCGACCCCAGCGCTGCTGTTCCTGCAGGATGCAAAGCTATGTGGGGCTCCACCAGGAATGGGATCTCCGTTAGCTCTCTTTATCCCCCACTTACACACACTTCTCTGTCTCTTTTTCATTCTCCTGAAGCTTGCTTAGCATCTGGAACGTGCAGGCAGCACTCCATGTGTTTGCAGTAAACTCAGAGCGAATGAGGACCACATGGGCAGGTATTGGGGAGCCAGCCTGGGTTTGGGGGCAGTGACAGGGCTGTGCAAAAACTATGGGCACAGCTATGTGATGAACGACACAAAAAGGGGAAAAAGATAATTAAAAAAAAAAAAAAAAAGAAAAGAAAAAGAGAGAAAAGGAGAGCGTTTCGACGGTAATTAAGCCTTTCCTTTCTGCAACTTGAAGAAAAATTTTAATTAGAAGTTCAAGCATTTGGTTTTAATTCTGTCCAATGCACAACTGGTTTATTTCCACACAGCATATTTTCATAGTCTATGAAACAGCCCGCGACTAGGAAGCCATTACAGGCAGTGATTACAGCTTTTACATGCAGTCATTTACTTTTGGAAATAGTGGCAGAATGGATTCACTTACATTTCTCCCTGCACATCGGGGCGGATCCACGTGCAATTAATTAGACAGGCTTGGTACAGACAATTAACAAAAGTTTTGTTTTTTTTTTTTTAAATGGAGAAATTCAGTAGTCTTTACATATCCACCATAGATATTAGAAAATGGCACCTCGCCAGGGCGCACAGCTCTGAACAGAATTTACTTTAGAACATCTGCTGAGTCTTTAACTAACTGCACCACGGCTGAGCCTTGTTTGGATGAATGCTGCGCACTCATGCTCAATCTGGCACCAGCAGAGACCGAATGATTCATTGCCATAGTGACGACTAATGCAAAGGTTCCCTTAGATAATAATTCCTTAGTTATAGACGCATCGAGGATGCTCCAAAGCTACTTGAAAATAGCCAAAAATTGAATAGTGTTTTCCTTCCTGCTTGCAAAGCTCGTGTTTGCACGCTCTGTTTTCTGTGTGAGGGTGCTACAAGCAGGGCGTAACTCCCACTGAAGAACACATAAATAAAATAATTTGCGGAATTTCTTGGGCAGAGTTTGGTTTGAGCCAAAGAAGACGTGAGGGAGAGCTCTGCCTGTGATTGCATCTGTCAGGTCTTTCTGAATGGAATACGAACACATGAAATAGTCCAGCAGGAAAAAAATGATCCATTGGCATCAGCCAACATTTTGAGGCCACCCAAAGGCCACAGGGATCTATACAGAAATCTCGTCAGGAAGCCCAGAGAGGTGGTGGATGCCCCATCCCTGGAGACATCCAAGGCTGCATGGGCTCTGAGCACCTGATCAGCTGTTGGTGTCTCCGTTCATCACAGGGCAGTTGGACCAGATGGCCTTTCAGGGTCCCTTCCAACTGAAATGGTTCTCTGATCTTGGAAACAGCACTTTTTCATCCATTTCACAGGGTACTTGATGACCTTTGCACAAGAGGATTACTTCCACTGACTCTTTTGCACTGGAAGCCTCTGGGGATGGAGCTCAGTGAGCATCATGAGGTCTGTGGTGGCTTCAAGGCACAGTTTGGGGGGCATGCACCTCTGCTGGTGATGGGCTGGCTGTCTCCAAAGGTCTGCAGCATGCAACACTACAGGGCATCCAACACCACAAGGCATCCAAAATCACAACACAAGACTTCCTGCATAGGTTCAAGGCTCCGCGGGGCCAGGAGCACTGCCCTGCCCAGAAGTGGGAGCAGCAGTGGGATGCGCTTGGATGCAGGACATGGAGCTGCATGACCTTATAATCCTTACTGCCCTTTTTGCAAAAATTTCAGATTCATTTCCTGCTGGCTACCGTCAGAGAGAGGGTATGGGGTTGGCTGGGCCCTGTCCCAGATCCGTCTGCGTTCCTAAATACTTAGCTTATCTCTCTGTGTCATGTAGCTGTGATTACATAGCTGGAGGGTCTAAAAATATTGCCAAAAGCTTTAAAAAGAGAAGTGCAGATTTGTTATTATTTTAACTGCATCGATAGATGAAAGTGCTTGCACAGATGGGTGTCTGTGCAGAGCCCCGCTGGCTGTAGCCAATCAAGCCCAAACCCTACTCCTGGCCATTGGAATCCTTTTTGCCATCCCCTTTGGGCACCATGACCCAGTGAAACCAAAGGAAGGACACAGAGCTGCTGCCATCTGTGTGACAGAAATCACCATGAAGCTCAGAGCCTTTTAGAGCAGAACTGTGGATCTGAGCTCCTGCAGCACAGAACTGATTACAGCGGTGACCTTCCGCATTACCTCCAGCACTATTTAGACTGGCTGAGCCTCCCTGGCCCGGCAGCAATCGCACAGGCTCCATCTGCCCACTCCAAGCCAGAGTTATGGCGTGTGCTGCTGATGCAGTCTCTTGGGTTTGTTTTTTTTCTTGCGATCTTGACTTCATCCCAGCAAGGGCTCCTGTCTCTAACTAGCCGCTGTCAAAACAACTCCAGCGGGGAGATAAGGGAGGGAAGGCTTTGAAGAGGCTCCTTCCTGCAAGCTGCTCGCTATCTCCCCAAGACGCTTGTCAGCATCCCCGAGGAAGGGCAGCAGACGCAGGGATGGGGAGCCGTCCGCTCGGAGCCCCCGCTCGCATCACAGCCTGGCCTTCAGGATGGCTCACACATCCCAGGCAAAAAGCGAGCAATTAATGCCTCAACAAAACCTCTGCTTTCCATCACCAGATGTGGCCGTTTCCCATCATCAGGACAGACATTCATTCATGGGAAGACAAATATTTCTCTCCATTTTTCCCAGTTTTCTTGCTTCTCTGCTCTTCATGGTCACCTTTCTCCTGATTTAAATTAGGCTGTGGTTTTGGAACGTGCCCAAATCCACCCCCAAAAGAAAATGAGATTAGAGAAGGGATGTGATTCATTTGGTAGTTTCCCCTTTCCTATGAGCAAAGCATCATCAGCCCAACGCTGCCCATCACCAGCACCCCCAAACTGCCCATCACTGACAGCCCGACACTGCCTGTCACCAACAGCCCAACACTGCCCATCACCGACAGCCCTGTTCTTCACAGGGATGCAATCCTGGATCTGTCATGGTCCTTGTGCCAGCATCACCAGGGCTTCCCTCTCCTCTCAGTGGGCAGCCTGCACTTTGCTTCGTCCCTCTGATAAGCAAATGGTGCCCAAACTGAATGGATTTCGTCATCATAAGTTCTCTCTTAGGCAGTCACTTCCCATGCCTCCTGGTTGTTTGCAGGACGCTCACGCTGGGCATTATCTTGCCATTGCCACCTTGATTTTCTTGGTAGCTGATGAACAACTACCCACAACCAGGAGCCCACAAACTATGCAGGACATCTCTGATTAGTTGATGGGTTTTTGCCAAAACCCCTCCTTTTCTACTTGCTCCAAGACATGGATGAGAATGGGTCCTGCTCCCCTGCAAGCCCAGCATCTCAGTCCCTGCAGCACTGAGCCCAGCACATGGCAGCACTGCTCTGCAGCTCATCCCCAGCATCCCCATGGGAAACCGAACCCAGCCCTGTCCCCGAGCCCTCAGCACAGAGGAGCCCCAAGCACACACAGCTATCAGCTTTCTTACTTAAAAAATGTGCAAACAAAACATGGGAGTAAGAGCTATTAAACAAAATACTGCAGTCTGCAAGCAAAAAAAAAAAAAAAAAAAAAAAAAAAAGAAAAAAAAAGCCTCCAGCACTGAGCGACTTTCTTTTGCTGCAGCCCATTGTTAAACGGAGGCTTCTGTCCCTTTCCCATGCCAGTGAGATTTGCCTGGTGCCGGCCAGTTCTTTATCCCACTGCGCAATTAATACAGCTTCCCGCAGATAAACACGAGCTTGTTTAACTGTGTCTCTTGATAGGTCCCAGTAAGGGCTGATAACGTGGATGGTCGGATGTTGTCAGGACGAAGGAGTCAGACATGCTGGCAGCAACCTTTTCCCTTTCAAAGCACACATGTTTAGAGAAGAAAGGGCTGAGGCTGAGCGCAGCCCAAATCTGCGGCGGCATCAGCCGGGGGCAGCGGGCGGGCTGGGAGCTGCGGCCGTGCGCTCAGAAAGCGCGAGCTGAAGGGCTCCGATTCGTACGGACAACAGCGGCAGCAGCTTAAAAGCTACAAATAATGGAGTTCTTTTTTGTTTCCCTTCTGCTTTTAACCCCCCAGCATGCGTTTATGTCAGCTTTCCAGAGGTCTCCACTGATCACAAGCCCTCGTTTCTTAATTTAGTAACTTTTTACTTTATCTCAAAAACCCTTTGCTTTGATTCTGCAAGAATCTCAGCCCTCATTAAAAATAAACTAATTATCTCTGGTGAGACTTGGGAGCAGGACAGTGCCAGTGCCACGGCAGCGGTCACACTTGGATGGAAATGGTCCCTTTGTGTGCTGGGACTGCACCCACACTGCGGGCCATCTGCATTTCAGGATGTGCCCTGTGTCCCCAGCAGATGGGCCTGGGGACAGCGAAGGGTGGCATCACTGGGTTATCTCTACTGCCCTGTGGCTGCTCCTATCTCCTGCTCCTCCTCTCCCTGCAGACGTCCCTTTCTTTCCCATCTCCCTCTTGGAAACTTGCCTGTTCTTTCCATATTCCCTCTTTTCTTCCTTCCTGCTTGGCTGCAGACACCATTCTGCTTCCCAAAGCATCAATCCCTTATCTGTGAGGCACGTCAAGGGGCAAGCGAACCCTTTGTGCAGCAGTGATCTAGGCCAATTGTAGGCAAAAATGAGCAGGTCAATTAAAATAATACATTTCCAGAGTCTCAGGTAGCAAAGTACAGGGCAATGTGATCAGAACAAGGTGAGATCTGTCCAGGATGAAGCATATATGCCAACCTGAAGGAAGCCCTGCAAGCCTCCCCATGAAACGATCAGCCCATGGCACCAGGAGGTTATCCCAAGTTTCTTTCCACTGTGGCCACAACCGTGTCGTTGGCACCTCTCCCTCCAGCAAGCAGCTTTATTCTGCAATGCTTCAAAATGCCCATTTAAAGCCAGATTGAACAGGTCACATCTGCAGTCTGCAAGGAGCATGGTCAGCTGCAGCAGTAAGGCAGAGCAGCACCAAGGTACGTTTGTGGGATTGCAGTCAACAGTGGAGAAAACAATGGTGACACAGCTCTGCTTTGCAGCCAGCAACACATGGCTGCATGGATCCTGGCTCCAGTTGGTCACTTCCTATTTATTTAAAAGGGTATTGATCCTGCAGCAGCTAGGGGTAGATTCAGAGTGAGGAAACGGCGTTAGGAGGAGCAAGGAGGAAGACAGGGATGACTGTTACCAGCATGTCCTGTTCACAGCAGTTGGACCACACACGCATCACTCTGAAAATATCTCAGTGCAGCCAAAGGTAAAGGATAATACCCAGCACAGAACTCTGGAGGGTAAAGTCAGTCCCAGCAGTGACAACCTTGTTTTTGGAAACTGCAGGATGAGAAGGGCTGTGGAGATCGGGATTGAACCCAGAACAACTGCCCCTCAGCTTCACCAAGAAAAGGGCACCTGAGGCTGGCGTCCTGCTGAGAGGCGTGCAGAGCCAAACTGCTCTTCCATCCATGCCACACACTTTGGTGCAGAGCTCAGCAGTAGTTTTACTCTAGTGGCTTCTCGCATGGCCTAATCACAGCAGGATCTGAACAACGCCTTTTGCAATACAACGTGAGTCGTGGGGAGTATTATTAAGCAAAGAGCAAATTATAGATTGACTGTTGCTGACTTTCCAAAATTACTAGCATGCAGACAGTAATATTTGGCATTCCACAGCATCAGCCAACGAGTCTGCCTCTGCCTGACCCTTCCCAGACTGCCAGAGAGCAGGCAGGGAGCCGGGCTGGGAGCACCTGAGAGCCCCCAGCCTGGTGGCACCAGCTCTCAGTGCTGGCCACCTGCAGGCATCATCATTCTAACACACCAAAATTATAAATCTGCTGCACCTAGGAACCTCCGCATGCACCAGGGCCATCCTCACTTCGCCATGCAGTGCTTGTGATTCCAGTTCTCTCTGTCACCCCAAAGCTCTAAATATATTTTCATATGGCCTTATACTGCAACTTCAGTGTCTTTAAATGAGGACTGAGAGTGGGTCAGTGGGGTCCTGGTGAGAGGCATCCCTCCTGTAACCCGGTGTACTGCTGAGGAAGTCATTACGAGGGAGGCGGGGAGAGGGGCTGAGAGAGCCCTTTCATTGATCAGATTATTTTTAGAAAACAAATTTCCCTCAATGGGTTTATGCTTTCAGTGAGAAGAGCAGCTGGTGCCAATGTTTACAGCTCTGAGTCACATCACTGAGAATCGGGGCGGTGGAAATTCTTACAAGCCCCAGACAGTTGTCCCACTGAGCAAAGTTTGCCGTGCTGCCTAGGCACGATGTGATGGACCTCTGAGGAACCAGAGGTGCCAGTAACCAACATCAGCCCTTCAGCCATCTGAAACACTTCTGTTGCAGGGTGAAAGAAACATTTCAATAGCCAATGTGCTGCTAGAAGGAAACTCAGGTTTCTGTGATGGTGCAGACTTCCTTTTCACATCACTTCAAGAGTTCGCCCTTCATCTTAGTTTTCCCATAGAATCATAGAACCATAGGACTGTTACTGTTGGAAAAGACCTCTGAGATCACCATGGCCAACCATCAACCCATCTACCCTCCATGCCCACTCAAAGAACTGTGGAATCATTTAGGCTGGAGAAGACCTCCAAGATCATCTATTCCAACCCCACACATCCCCACCATGCCCACTAACCACATCCCTCAGTGCCACATCTCCACATTCCTTGAAACACGATGTACCACCAGGGCAGGAGAGGCTGTGAGGATCTGCCTTGCTGTTCTCCATGTCCCTCCTCCATTTCCCCCTTTTGTTCAGGATGAACAAAGGTTTTGTGCATCAGAATCCCTTCTGCAAGAAAGAAGGGCTGGCGCATCGCTGCCCTGTGCTGGAGCAGTAATCAACAGTCAGGCAGAAAAAAAACCCAATCAAACAATTCCAAAAAGAAATACCCAACTCAGCTTTGCAGAACTGCAGTTGGGTTTTTTTTTCCAGCTCTGTGGCCTTTAGGGTGGAAACGGGGGTGGGATTTCTGCACGTCTTCCGAGGGCACAATTCCACCCGCTAACGTGGGATGGTCACACCCCGGCAGCTTGCAGGATTAGGTCAACAGATACTCGTTTTGTAATTGTTAAGAAAGTCAGCCCTTGGGGAGAAGTATTCCTAAAAGAGCATTCAAGAAGTATGCAGGATTAATAGAAAAATAGAGAGGGACAACTCAAGAGAAGCCAACCATTCCAGAAAAAATGGAAAAAAAAAAAAAAGAAAAATAAGACAAAGACAAAAACGATGTTGGCCATTACCGAATATCTCCCTGTAATGGCACAGGGTGAGGCACTTTCAGTGGGGTTGTGCATTTTTGGGCAAGTTGAGGATCTGAGTCACCGCTTCCCAAATCCTCCTGCTCACCCCAGCCTATCAGGGCATGCAGAATCACTGAATGGGCCCAAATGTCTTTGTAATGAACATCTGGCTCCAATAAGCAGCCCAATGGTCATGCTTTAACAATGTTTGTTCCAAACAAAATCTTTAACTAAACATTTTCTGAAAAGGGGTTTTGATAGTGGAGTTGCAATAGCTAAGAGGCTGTTTGTGTTTGTTTTTCCTAGAGATCCCAGTTCTCTGGGGCTTAACTCATCCTCACACATCCTTTTGGGACTGAAATTCAGTGAAGCACAGGAGATCTCTGCTGTTACAGGTCATTTTTAAAAGATGCCACTCTGCTGATTTTAGCCTGCCAACCAAAATTGTCAGCAGCACAGTAGGTGCATGTAGCATTGTGCTTGGGTGCCCCCTCCTCCACCTCTGGGATAGAGAGGACAAGGAAAACTCCAGCAAAGATGTCTCAGGATAGACAATTTTTAAAATAATGACAAGGGTCAGGTGGGATTTCTACAGCAGGATGCCACAAGGACACAGGGACACAGTGACACAGTGTGCCAGGAGCCACACAGCCCTGCTGTGGGAATGCAGTGGGGACACCTCTCAGCCCTCCTTCCCTGGGATGCTGTCCCGAGGATGGCACCAGGGCCACATCACCAACAGGTTGGCAGTTCTCACCAGCAGGCAGAGCTGCCATCTGCTCGGGGCAATTAGAGCTCGCTGAGGTCCCAGACCTCTGCAGGAGAGACACAGCCTCCTGCCCGCAGGGCTGCAAGCCGCAGCCCAGCCCCGACTCGCCCATCGCCCAGGCTGCAGACTCCGCACGAGGCCAAGTTCTCACCCAGTCTAGACAGAGCAGCAGCCCCAGCCGGGAAGGCACAAGCCCAGCTGGGTGGGACCCGCTGCCCACGCTGCCCGGCCTGCTGCCCTTTCCCAGCACATCCCATAGGTACGAGCATTGCCTGCAGCGAGTGCTGGGCAAAGCATCCCTCACTCACCCGTTCTTGCACCTCAATAGGTAACTTTTATGAAAAAAAAAAGTCCTTTTCTGATTCAGGAGACATTTCCTGGCTTTGCTAGCAGAAAGGAAGGACACTTTGGAAAACACAGATGTGGGGTCTGATTCCTATTTATGGCAGAGGGCCCCTTTACGCTCCTCCAGCACAGCTTACATGCAAATGGGAACCAGCTCTCACTGCGAACAGGTTATATCCTTCCCACTTTAAACAAGGGAGCCTTAACCAGCACAATGTGGCCGGGGCTGTCTCCTTGGGCTGATCTCGGTGTGTCCTGGGGCTCAGCCTTGCCCTGCAGCCGCCTTCCGACACCGCGGGCGCTGCTGGAGAGGAGCTGGCAGGTCAGGAGACGCTCACAGCAACACAGAACCCTTTCTTATTGAATAAATATAGAGATACTGTACACGAACAAAAATGAAGCGTGTTCCACAGAGGATTTTAAAGCTTCCAAAAATATTCCCTCAGCCCTTGCCAAAGGTAATAGAGCCAGACTTTCCATGGAAAGCATCATTGTGCGCGGTGGGTTCAAGGAGGTCGCTCTGCTTGAAGTGCACAAACAGCCAGCGCCCTGTCCCAGCCCTCCTCTCCAGCACGAGGAACAAGTGGCCTTTTTTTTTTTTAAAAAAAAAAAAAAAGAAAGAAAACAACTTTCTTTCCTCAAAGGTAGTATAGAATTCACGCTGGTGTGTGGCAGCAGCACGCTGGAGGCTGTGTTTGCCCCCTTACGAGCACTGTGACACCGTTCATAGGAAGCCTGGACACCAACAGGTTTGCTCAGGGGTTCTGAATTTTTGGAGATTTTTCTGAGCTCTGTTTTCTGCTCCCATCCCCAGGCAGCAGCTGGAGCAGACCCTGCAGAATGTAGGTGGGCACCGCAGGCATCGCTGCACGCTTCTGGAGGGCTGGAAAATAGCCCTCTTCTCTGGGGCTGCTGCCTTCCACCTAATTATCCCCAAAGCTTTGACTTGTAAACACCTGACCTAATTCTTTCCATGGGCAGTTTTTAATAACAGAAATTCTTCAAAAGTGTCTTTATGATGCATCACGCCGTATTACCTTGTAAATACACCGCGCGCCAGCCCAGGATTTACAGTGCAATGAGAGAAAGACACTGAGTCAGCCGGCAGCCAGCGCTGGGAGAGGCAGCACTGGGCTGGAGCAGAGCCGCTGCCAGGCACAGCTCCCACCAGAGCCGTGGCACAGCCTCTGCAGGGGAAGGAAGGTCCCAAGAGCCGTGCCATGTGCCTAAGGATTTCCTTCAATTTCTGGGAATTTCTGTGTCAAAATTTCTGGGTCAATGTGTCAAATACAAATGTAGATATATCACAGAATCACAGAATTGCCAGGGTTGGAAGGGACCATATATACTAATATACTTCTACAAATGAAGATGTAATGCGTGCTCAACACTTAGCTAGGCAGAGGAGTATGGAAATGGGAAATCGGGGCTGTCTGGGCTGCCTTTGCTCAGTGCCAGCTGAAGTCCCACGTGGCAAAACCTGAGACCTCCAGAGCCAGTCAGAGCTCCCTGCAGCAGCACTCCCCAGTAGGGGCAGGGAGGAATCCAGCTCTCCCACCCCATGTGCCATCCCATGTCCTGGCACTTGGGATCAGAGCTGATTTTGCAAACTTTCCCTATTTGCATCCTGCATTTGTATGTATTTGCATAGCACTGTGCCTGAACCCAGTGCTGTTTGGGCAGCACATCCCTCAATCCATGAACTTCTCATTGGGGTGCCTGGGCTGAGCCTGGCCCCATGGGACCCAGGGTGACCCAGAAGAGGGGCAGATCCTGGGACAGGGGCAGGGCAGGAGGAGGGAGCTGGGGAAAGGGCTGCCGCGAGCGCTGCAACACGATAGAAGCTCTGCAGGGCTTTGATCTCAGAGCTGGTCTTGAACTGTCACTTTAATGATGTGTCAAAGACTAAAAAGAGTTGAGATTAAGAATACTGGAGCCTGGGGAGAAGGCGAAGGCCATTTTAAGCCCTCTGGGTCTTCGCTGAGTTTCTGGAAGCTTTTAGATCCTTGCTGCACACTGTGCACCAACAGCTACTCAAAAAGCAGGTCACCTTTTTGAGGCCCTGCACCGCAGTTTGCCCTATAAAACGCCTGCGTGCTCCCTGCATGGGCAGATCTGTGCCTGCCGCAAACATGCACGTGCACGCTCTGCTCCAGCAAGCTGTTCACACAAAGTGAGCTGCTTTCCCTGTGCTCTCCGTGGGATGCTGTCCCTGCAGCACGTTCCCAAAGCAGCCCCATGGCCGTGTTGCCGAGCTCTGGCAGTGGCTGCAAAATAGGTAAAAAAAGGTGAAAGCAACCACAGCGCAGCTAGCAGAGAGCAGAGGCAGCTCTATCAGTACGTGACTGGCAGGAGGACACGGGGCTCTGCAACTGCATATATTTCATTAATATCCCAGCCAGCTTTAATGGCATTACCATCAGGTTAATCTACTTTAGATTAATGAACCTCAGTTTCAGCCAGGCAAGCTAATTAAGATGATTTTCTTTGAACTCGTTCTAATGAATGTATTAATATCATTCAGGGCTTCTTTTGGAGCTACAAGCACGGCCATGTTATTCCTGAGAGGAGGCCAAACACTTTCATGAGGGAGCCGTGTGCTCTGCAGCCCGGGACGGCCCTGCCTTTGTTTTCCCTGCCCTGCACCTTTCTCTCTGTGCAGGCTGCAGCCTCACCTTTGTGCATTTTGCTGTGGCTCCAGGAGTCATTGAGAGCTCAGGACAGCTTTAAGCACCTCCAGGATGAGACCACTGAAAAATCTGCACATATTTCCTGTTGACTAGCTCTTGTTCTAAAAAACATTTAAATGTCTTTAAGTGCTCCTCCACTTCCCTTCTAACAGAGAGATATTTAAATAGCAGAACAGCTGTAGCTTTGTGTGAGTGATGCCCAGGTTTGTAATAACACCAGAAGAACATGAGGGATCCTGGATCCCCCGCACCCTGCTGCAATACACGGCCATCTAGAAGCACTCAGAGCAGCACCTGGAGTAAGGAATGGCACATTCATAGAATTGTAAGCTTGGAGAAGACCTCAAAGACCAACAAGTCTTTGGGCAAAGCTGCACCCAGCTCCAATGTCATGACGTCAGAGCAGGGAAGATTTGTGCACGTGAAGAATTGACCACGAGATGGGTTTAGCTCAGCCCAAGCCACCCAACATTTCAGCCACGCTGATGCACAACGTCGGTCCAACCCAGAAGCTGGCTACCAATGAGTCCAGCACATACAACGTTCTTGCTATGACTTTTTCAGAACACAGCTATTTTGATCAGCTTCCCATAGCTGTAAGGCTGCAAGGCCAGGCTCAAGGCTGGAGTTCGGGGAGTGTGAAATAACATGTGCTACAAGCTGCCTTGTTTGGAGTCTCTCTTCAATACCGCTCTGGGAATGTTGTTTTGAACTGACATAACAAATGCACAGAAACCAACGCTTGGAGTAGGACACCATCCTGCAGCCCAAGCTCAGTCCCAGCCTCCCAGCCTCCAGCCAAAGCCCCACGAGCAGCTCCCAAAGCCCTGGCCATGTGCAGCATGGATGCCGTAACATCGCCCTGCCCTAAATAATAATCCTAATGAATCGTTACTCAGACGCAATGAGAAACCCATCTCTCACAGTCAGAGCCCCTCAACATAAATAAAACAAACAGCCTGGAAACAGTTCTATAAAAACATACTGCCATACAGGTATCATTCAAAAATGGGGGGTATAGCTTTTTTTTTAAGCAAGCAACCAGCCTGCAATCAATGTGCCAAGGTGGAGTTTATTTATAAATGCACATTTATGGTGAATCATTGGAGGAAATGCATGCAGACTGGAGACAAAAGTCTGCAGTTGCTCAACCAAATAGGAAATGCTCTTTACATCTGCCCTTTTGGCTGGCACCCACCTCCCCAGCGCCTCTTCTTGCTGGGCAGGCCTGTTTATTTTTGGGTTACTTTTGTTTGCAAAGCCAAACAGAGCTTCTGATTTTTATATTTATCTAATTTTTTTCTCTCTTTAAACAGCACTTCTCACTTACCCAAGGCCCAAGTTATTAACAGTGGAAATCGGAGCACTTTCCTGTGTGGAGTTGTTTACTGTCTTTGGGGAAAGCAAACCAAGAGAGTGGAAACGGGGTGGAAAAACAACCTCATTAAAATGATATAAAAATAAGGACAATGCTGGAGCTATCCTGCCAATTATGGAAGAATTTCCATCTATTTTCTCTTAGATTTGTTTAAATGTTACTGAATCAATTCTAACCGACAGCCGCCTGGACCTCTGCACTACGTCCCTACGCAGTGGGATGCCCCATCCGTTTTCACTTGGTTTTCCCCAGATTGGCCCTACCAAAGCACATGGCAGTAATGGGAACAAGCGTGTCTCCCCAGCAGATTCCTGTGGATGACCAAAGGGCCTCTGCCACAAAGAAGCAGAGCTGGGAGAGAAGCCCTGTCCCTTCCCCGTCCCTTCCCTACCTCAGACTGAGCCCATGGGCCTTGCTCCTGTAATCCTCCAGGTTTTAGACCTCAGTGACTGCAGAGAAATATCTAATTTGTTTGCACGTGAGCTGATGTGAGATAAGAAATGAGCTCTTGTTTGCAAGCTCTCCTCCAGCGGCTGCTGCTGGCTGTGTGTGTGCACCAAGCTTGCACAAGAGCTGTTTGGTCACCACCGCTCGTTTCAGGATTTGTGTGCAGAGAGCTGGCATCGCCTCCCTCCATGAGACTTTAAAATCCTTCCAACCCCACCGGAGAGAGAATTCACACTGCCAATTTTTTTCCAAGGGTTTTACAGAATGTGCTATGCGTGCAAAACGCGGTCTTTAACTGTTAGAAAAATACAGTAATTTGAAATGCAAGCAGCAAAAATAGGCGCGCGCAAAAACAGAAACAATGCCGGGTGACTCTGTCCAATTCAGGCTCGCTGGAGGAAGGAGCACCCCGGTTGCTGTTATCAACAGCAAACAGGCCGTATTCATGAAGGACAGAGCGGTGCCTCTCCTTGCTGCTCACTTTTTATAGTAGGTTAAAAAATAACAATACTGCTGCAGACAGAGACCCAAGCAATGGCCTCATCCGTCAGAACAATGGCAGCAGTCACGGCGAAGCCGCGCCGGTGAGCGACAGAACTTCCCTCGGCGCGGAGGGCAGAGGACTGCTGGAGTCTGTGGTTTGTAGGCGTTGGAGGGGCAGCGCTCCGGCTTCTGCAATCTTGGTTTTGTGGAATGCTCTGCCTCCCGGTGACCCCCAGAGCACGGAGCTGGCCGGGAGCAGCACAGAGCTGTCTGTCCTTCAGCCCTATCCACTGCCCTACAGAGCCCTGGGAGAATTCCTATTTGTTTTGCCCTAGGGATGCAACTTTAGGGACTTACACTCTCAAAACTCAAACGTAATCCGTGATGTTTTTTTCTGCTTGTGTTTTCATCTTAAGAAAGATTCCCGCAAGCAGCACCACTGCAAAACCCCACGCATGGCACAGGGCAGCAGCGTGCTCTTCCATCAGGGCAGGGCGAGTGCCAGGCAGTGCCCATGGTGCTCAGAGGCTCTCAGAGCTGCAGAGGAACGCACTGCCATAGCAGCCCGCCCCCAGAACTGAGGAGAACTGTATTATCCCCTCTGCCAGAAATAACGTAACCCAGCGTTACTCCAGGAATGGGCTTTGGGTGACCGTTTTCAGTGCCATTTTCAGGACATGGAGAGGAACTTGCTGTTCTTTAAAAGTATATATATATATAAAGTTCAAGTCATGAAAAAAACTGATAAGAAAATCATTGAGATGCCAAAAATTCTTTCTCACATAAAACAAACACTAATCCTTGCTATCCTATATATATTTACTGGGTAAGAGCACATACCAGCCCGTCTAAGGCTGTGACCGGTGCCCGGTTTATAACACCTTTGTGGCTTTCAGTTTCTCACCCAGACACATCAAAGCACAGCACGGTTAGCCAAGGAAAACTTCATTGTTAGTATTAACTCACTCCAAGAAAAAGATTTTTGGAAGTTTGAGAATTTTTCACTTCACGGCAATTGTTGATTAATGAACCTCAATGGGCTGCAGCCTAAAAGAGGACTTTGTTAATAAAAAATGCTAAACAGCGCAGGCGGAGTAAGGAGATACCTTCTTTGAACCTCACTGATACAAAGACGTACACAAAAAAAAGCACTGTGAGGATGGATTTATCCCCTGTTTGCTTTCCAGTTCTGCCTCGGGCTATTTGTTCTTGTGAAAAACAATTACCCAGGACAGGAGGAGAAATCAAAGAATCACAATCTAGCTAGAAAGACGAAAGCAATTGGGCAATTGGGAAACACGTAGCAGTGATATTTGGGACAGGAAAGTTGTCTCCCTGGGCTGCCTGCAGCTCCTCAGCACCCACTGCAGGCAGAACCCGTGGGACCTTCCCTCTGAGACCTGTGAGAGCTGTGCTGTGTTATTTTGGGGTGCCTAAGGCAGACGGGGGGGGGGGAGAGGAGAAGGGAGGGGGAATTCGGGCTGTGTATTTCGGGAGGCCACACTGCAGGCAGAGGGAAGGGCTGTGCTATGGAAATTACATGGGCAGAGAGATGCCCAGGCAGTGCTGGCAGTGCTGCTGTGTCCAGTCTTGGTCTGAGGGGGTGGTTAGATGCGAGGAAGAGGCTGCTCTTTGCTGTGGAATGTCCTTTCTGTCTATCAGCTGCCGAGAAAGAAACAAGAATTGTGTGCTTTTATTAAATCCTGCATTTGGATCCTGCCTCTGTGATAAGGAACAGGCTATAAATCATTGAATAAAACAGTAGTAAATCATCATCCAGGCTATCAAAGTTTCTTGGTCTTCAATAGATTTTCAGCCTCCACTATCTCACAAGCACCATCCAAAATGTCACCCAGATCCATCTCCCCAAGGCCTTATTTTTCATTTGGGGCTGAAAGTCTGAATTCACAACAGATCCAATGCAGCGTTTTCAACCCAGACAGGTTTTCAAGGCCCACAGCACTGCTGTGCCTGCAAACTTTCATTATTTAGCCTTCAGCACGTTAATAACATGGGATGTGGACAAGGCCCTTTCTCCCTAGCCCAGTTTTCAGCAGAGCTCAGCACAAAGCTGCTCACTTCAATTGCTATTTGTACCAGATGTTCATTTACCCACAGCGAACCCATGTAGATAAGGCTTTCTATAGGTTTATGCATATTAGCAAGTCGGTCCAAACCCCATGTACTTTGCAAGATGACATGAACAAAGTATGATATCACTGTTAAAAGATGCTTTCAGCATGCTAAGATGAAACGAGAAGCAGGGAGTTGCTATGGGATGCAGCTCAGGAAGCCAACACGCTCACGGTAGATCTCACCTTGCAGTGCAGCGCCCAGAATGCTGCATGTGGTGTGGACTTGTTGCTTGTATGAAATCCATCAGTGCAGGAGCTGGCTGCCAACCTGAGTTTGTATAGAGCACACCTGGGCCTCAATCTCAAATGCAGCTTCCGTGTTGCATCAGGTAATGTAAACAGAACAAACAATACCGTCCTCCCACTGCTTCTTCTGTGAGATGGAAGTTTTTCCTCCAATACCACCTTTGTGCAATGAACATGCAGCCAACTGGCAGCGCCATACTTCGTTTTTTCTCTCTTGGCCACATCCCAATCGTGTTGCAGAACTCAACTTCAAAGGCAAAGCAGTGGGATAAAGGGCTCCCTCTGCCATGCCAAGAATGCTTTCCTTAGACAGGTTGAGAGGAGATGATAAGTTGGAAGAAAAAGAAATATCTTTGGCAAACCTGGTTCCAACAGTTTTACTGTCAAGATGTTAAAGAAATAAAATAAATAGCAGAGGGACTGCAGAACATCTCCAGCTGTGGGATGCAGATACACTTTATCCTCTTGTGAATGTCCAGTAATATCAGCAAAGATATCTCTTCAAATCCATCCATGGCTTAATTTCATGGGATGAATGCTTTGAGACTGAAACAAAAAAGACTCACTTTTGTTTTTGCAGGGGATAGTCAGATTTGAGAGACAGAATCAGAGTGTGGCAGTGGGACAGGGCTGGTCCCATTAGACTTCAGCTCGCAGAGCTCAGGGCTGCCCACTGACCTGCTGCTGGAGGTGGCTAAAGCAGCTACGGGTGCCCAGCGCCTTCTTCTTCCAGCCCGCTGCCAATTCCAAGTGTTCAACAACAATGCAGCCATTTCTCCTGAGCAACACCTATAATTTGAGTCACTGGGACATTTCCTTTGGCATTTTGAAGTATATGGAAAAGAATGTGAAAACTTTTCATTAGCCACAGGCACGCAGCCGCTGTCAGAATCACTCAGATGTGCCTTTAAAAGTTTTCCAAAAAACATATTGATGCCTCCTAGTTGCTGGGCAGCCAGCAATACTGGAAAGCATGACTGTGAACAAAGCACTGATTTCTCCATCCCCAATACACAAGAACAACAACAACAACTCTTCCTCCCTAGATGGATTTAAAGACCAGAGCATCATGATGAAACCTCTGGCCTTCACAAAAAGTCACCTGTGCTGTCTCACAAAGGCAGGAGGGGCCCCCAGACGCCAGGAGATGGAAGCTCCTTTTCTCAGGATGGGCACACAGCAGAGGAGTTGCAGTTTTCCATTGGCTGTCCCTGTCTTTTTTGGAATGACCTGCAGCCCGTCCAGCTCACACGATCCTGTTACTCCGCAGAGAATTGTGAATATCTGTCCATGTTCCATGGGATGGATAGAATTTGCCAGATTTTTTGTTTACTATGGAATTTCTACACAGCTTCAGGAATCCCTGTATTTTATGAGAAAACAGAGTGGCATATCAAAACATTCTTAGTGGAGTTTTATTTATACAATTAATGGTCAACGGAATATAATGTACTTTTATGTCCTCCACCTCCCTACCCCAAAAAACAGTTTTGTCTGACAGACAGTTTTGTGCCACAGTCTCCAGGGGTACATTAACCTCTGCAGTGTCCATGCTTGAGTTCAGAATTGGCATCATCACTCCTTCTCCTGCAAAGAAAAATCGAACGAGCACAACACTGAGCCTCTCTTTCCCACTAGAAGGGATTCTTTCAGTTGCATCCCTTGGTACAGCCCCACAACACAGTGGCAGTGTAAGGCTGCCCAGCATTATGCCAAGTGGGAGGGCTGCATCTGAAGGCCACCAGCAGTTTGAGGACATGAACGACTGCGCTTCACCCCAAGGAATGCACCGTGCCTGACATGGACCAGGACAGCATCAACAGCCTTTGCAGAGCAGCACAGAAGAACCGTTTCTGTATGAACTTTTTGCCAGTGCTGCTCATGGATCTGCGGCTCTTCATGTGTTGTGGCTCTTCTGTCTGTTGTGGATCCCAGCCTGGAAGCCCCGCCAGAGCCACGTGCAGGAATTCAGACACTGAGTGTCCAGCCTTGAGGGCAATTTCCAACCCTGTGTTTGTTACAAGAGATCAAAATCTACAGTGGTTTTGCAGCGAGCCATTTGTGCTCCTGGTATGTTGGTCACCATACAGTGCAGGATGCTCATCCCACTTTTCTTCCATGAGTTGGGGCTGCTTAATGGTGCCCAACATCGGGGCCAAGGAGGAGCAAACGAAGCCAAGGAAGCAAGATCTCTGAGAACAGACCTCAACAGCAGCCTTGCTCAGATCTGCAAATGGCAATCCCCTCCAAGGATTTCCCAGCCAGGTTTTCCCAATGTGTTTTAGCTAAACTGGGTTAGAAAAGGATAAAACCAATATGAAGATGTCTACACTGAGGCTGTCTAGGAGTTTAATTAGATCAATTTGAAACTGATTTAGTTAAACCAGTGAATGTTTCATAATGTGGACCAGACTTTGAATTTCAGGCACATCAAACCTCATTACATGCAGGCTTTATTATAGCAGCGCTTCCCTCCATGTCTCACGGTGTATTCCTGCCTCCTGAGGTTTGGGCTGGAATGCCAACTCATTTTAATGCAGTTCAGACATTTTAAAGCTTTGCCGAGCTAGCCCCAAAATAACCACTGATAGTAGGTGGCAAGCACCCTGAAATGATTAGGGTCTTTCTTGTTCAGGATAAAAAGATATTTGGTGAAAAATAAAGCAAAACTGATGAGAACAGGATAAGCATAAAGGGAGACAAGCCGTATGCTGCAGTGAAAAATGGTTTAGCTCAATGACTCAACACTAGTTACACTTAAAAATATGTCTTTGCAGAATGCTGGTGGCTGTGCACATCATGTCAGGGGTTTCTTTGCTTTAGAGTCTCCCACTTTTTGCTCAGGTGTTGGAGCCACATTTCCACTTTCTCATTTCAGCATCCCTCTTGCTCTTCACTCCCCCCTCTGTTGTTGAGTCCACGCTGCCCAAGCTCTGGGCACAGCTGGCACACTCCCTGAGCCTGCACGGTGCTCTGCTTTTGATCCTTTCTGCTCCTGATTCAGGCAAATGGCTTGTGATAAATTCCTCCATAAAGAGTGGGCTGAGGGCACAAACTGCAGCACATACTTAGAGCTGAGCCCCGGGGGAAGGCCATGAGTGGGTTTGTAGTCGGGTATGGCCACTGCCCCCAGCCTCAGCGTCGTGTAGAAGCAAGAGCAATGTGTAGGTGCTTCTCTCCATGATCAACCAGCTCTAAGAAATGAGACCCTGTTCTGAATAAAGCAAATTGCTTCTCTCTGCATACGGTGATCTGAAATTCAATACAGAACACAAACCAAACCAGATCTCTGTTTCCCTGTGGCACATCTTAAATTTTAAGGAGAGATGGAGCAAAAAAAAAAGACAAAAAAGAGGAAAAAAAAAAAAAAAAAAGAGGCAGAAAAGTATCCATTGAGGAGCTCCAACCCCTACCTGTAGCACAATTCAAAGCAGAGTGTCCACATACCTGAGGTAACAACCAATACTCCAGCCATGTAACAAGCCCACAGACATTTCTGCAATGAAAGAATCAAAGCCCTTCTGCCCCTCATTTTTTATGCCCCTGTGCATAAAAAATATTTCCAAGCAGCCACCGGGCAGCAGGATCCCACAGCAGCCATGCTGCCAGGCCTTGCACACCCAGAGCTGTTCCCATTTGAGCAGTGCTGGGCTGTTTTCAGCACTCACACTTTTCCTTCTCACAGCTCAGTGAGTGCAGGGGTGGCTGCACGAGTTCGCCTGCTACCAGTTACCATTTCAGAGCCTTTGGTGATATGTTCTCAGGATGCTTCTCAGGCTGTGGGATGATCACTTGGGATGTTCCTCTGTTTCTAATATGTGAGCAGGGGTTTTTCCCTAGACTCAAAACGCACGATGACAAAAAAGAGAGAGATGAAGAGGGGAGATGTGCATCCCCTGCCAGCTGGTCCCAACAGAACAAAATGAATCACTGCTGGGAGGTTCTCTGGTAAGCACTTCGTATTTTGCTTAGATGGGCTTGGAACTAGTTTTAACTTTACTCCAGACTGACAAACACTGCAATGTTTGGTCATAAAAATAACCACTCCAGTTAGCTGAGCTTCCTGTCTGACAGAGGAAGACCTGAACTAAGCAGGGATGAATACACCTCCTGGGATCCCACAGGTTATACCAACCTCACAGTTTCTACAAATCCAATGTATTGTAGTTTTAAAGATATCCCTGTGTGGCATCCAGTAGTGCTGCAGCTGGTACCAAAACAGACCAAAGCCAAGCAGAGGACTTCAGCCTTGCTGCTCAGCCAGGTCTGTTTGTAGGACACCAAGGAATGGGAGGAAGACAGCAGGGAGAAGGTAGATATCTTTCTTCAGAAGGGACCAAAGGGGAGAAACCCTCAGTGCTGGGGCTCTCTGCTGGGGCTCCGTGCCCAAATAGTGGGGAAATAGTGCATGGGGGTGATGCAGGTGTGGGGAGTGCAGCTCTCGATGCTCCTGCAGCCCCGGGAGGAGCAGAGCTGCGGGCGCAGGGCAGCAGGGCTGGGCTCAGGCAGCCAAGAGGACACTGTTTGCTTTGGATTTAGTGCCTGTGTTTTGCTGCAACGCCCCGGGAAGGCACAGCAGGGAGTGAACTGACCAGTCTGGTGAACTTTTTATATTCCTTTTGGCCTTTTATTACCCTAAGAAGTGAAGGATTTTTTTATTTTATTTTTGAACATAGCTGAAGAGCTAAATTAGCATTTTGGCAAGGGGAACAAGCCTGTAAGGCATAGAAAGGGAAGCAATTGTTACCTGGAGCCAGAACCAAACAGAAAGTCAGGCAGAAATCCCACCAGACCCCATCCCTGGCCTGTGAGGAATCCCATTCCCAGGGACAGAGCACAGCTGGGGACAGCCCCAGGAGCTCAACGTCACACAGCACTGCCACAAATGGGCACGTTCCTCATGGTCCTACAGGAGCCACATTTGGCTTAACGTCTCCAAATCCCATTTGATCCCAGTTACGGAGCCCATGGACAGAAACACTTCACAGCTCCCTTCCTGAGAGGTGAACCCGGCCCAGTGAGGCCATCTTGGCAGGGTCTGCAGCTGGACAAGCTCTGTCTGAGATACCTGGGAGCTGAAGCCATCATCCCCTGCCCCTTGTGCTCACACAGCCATCAGCAAAGCCTGGCTTTAGCCCCCAGCAAACACTTCTTTCATGGTCAAGTTGTTCAGCTCCATACAAATAATCTTATTTGTGTATTGATGTGAGACAATACTGATACCCAGTGGCTGATTAAGTTAATTACACTTGAGTAAATATCCCTCTTGGTCACCTTTGGGGCTTTACCCCAAAGGCCTGGGTCCCGCTAACTTTGCAGCCCATGGGACATTCACTTCCCACTCAGTTTGGATAATCTTCTAGCCAGGATTGCTGCTAGGAACTGTTTTGACTGAGAACCAAGTGCACGTTATAGCTATTTTGCAGAGTCAAAACATCAGCTAAGGAAAAGAGCGAACACTTTAATCATTCCAGCATGTCATTTGCATTTGCTTTGGCTAACAAATGTCAGAAAGACATCATCCAAAATGAAGCTCAGTCCCACTGAGGTCATGTTGTGCCTTTTCCACAGCAGCATGCTGCACCAGGGTATCAGTTTAAAAGGCAAACAGGTATGTTTTATCAATTTGCAGCAGGAAAACCTATGACTTCACAGGACTAGAAAAACTTGGCTTAGTGTGAATCAAGACTCAAGGCAAAACGCTCTGCAGCCCTCTGTGAGAAAGCTGCTATTTATTTTACCATCAATATTTTCCCTCCCCAAGTGTATTTAATTTGAAAGAATTAATGAACAGCAGAAACAAATCCCTGTATACCACCAACATCAGGCAGCACACAGACCGGCAGCAAGCTAGCGGGTGAAGGTTGGAATTTATCAAAACATGATAGAATAAACTACTTAATTATGTTAGGGTGATTGCCAGCATGCAACAATCCTGGGAGCAGATAGTTTCTCATTTGGCCTGAGGGTAGTGGCAGCTCGGCATTCACAGCTTTACCTATTCATTGCAGTCTCATGAAGCTCATTAGGGATCTGGTACCCCAAAGGCTGCCTGTTTTCCTGCCTGTGCTGATGAGTTTTGATGAAATAGGCCCAGTGCTGCTGCCTGGACAGCCCTACAGGGCTCTGTTGGTGCTTGGCAGTGTCTCTCTCTGCACAGCCTGCCTTTCAGTATTAGCACTGATCCCCAACCACAGAATACACCACAGAATACCTGCTCTTGGAGGGTCAGGCAACAGATTCTAATCTTTGAGCAGGCTCAATGACCGTAAAGGCAGCTATGAAACAATGGCTATTAAAACACTGAATGTGGTATTAGGAATATCAGCAGAGCATGACTTTTGGCAAAAATGTTGTATATCTGGCACGGGATCATATTGGCCAAGCTTTACTCTTTGCTCATCCACTGAAACCATCTCCATAAATCCAAGCTCCAATTAAAGGTTTCTGTCTTTCAGGGGATCCATCTTATCGCATCCATGTAAGGAGCAGTGAGAAAGGAAAGGGTTTGGCCTCAGTCTGCTTCACAGGGGGATTGGTAGTCCCTGTCCTGTGGCTGCCAGGAGTGTGCCATCAAGCTGGTAGAGCTGCACAGTGCCAGGACTGTTGGGCTGTCACTAGGGTCTGGTCTCTGCAGTTTGCAGTGGGTATTACTTGCTTGCACACTTGCTCCATTGCTGGCTGGTTATGACCTGCTCTGATGCTCTCTATCACAAGAACACCCAAAAATTGTTTTCTTGGTTTTGTTGCCTGTTTTGATTTCAAGCCCCTTTCATTAAGCGTTTAGAGAAATCCCACGTCCCATCCCTGAGCGTGCCCATGAAACTTAACACCATAGACAAAAGGTCTTACTTACTTAATTACAGTAGAATTATTTTTTCTACCCATGCATAAGCTGGAGAAAGGTAATTTCCACAACTGTATTATTTGCCCCAGATTTCACTAAGGCTGCTTTTATAGCAGTGCTAGAGGTTAAATCCACTGTTATTTCCGACAGGGCCTGACTTTACGTTACAGTCCATAATATTTATTTAATCTCAGCAATAAAAAGATATACCAGCCACACTGTTCTAAAGAAATGAAAGGAAAGCAAAAGAGAAGAAGGGAAGGGAAGGGAAGGGAAGGGAAGGGAAGGGAAGGGAAGGGAAGGGAAGGGAAGGGAAGGGAAGGGAAGGGAAGGGAAGGGAAGGGAAGGGAAGGGAAGGGAAGGGAAGGGAAGGGAAGGGAAGGGAAGGGAAGGGAAGGGAAAAAGAGAAGACAAGGTGAGAAGGAGACAAGGAGAGGAGAGCCCACCCCCCCACCTCTGGGGCAGCTCCCCTGGGCTAGCAGCATCCCTATCCTAATGGAGTGCCAGAGGACTGACTGCTCCCTAGGGCCAGATCAACCCATCCACTTGCATTTTCCTTTCTGATGCAGCAGGGTGTTCCCAGTCTTGGCAGCATCCTCACTGCAAGAATTCATCTGGCATTTTGCTGGTAGAAAGGGAAGCAGCTCCCTTTCAAAATTTGCAGGCAGGAATGAGCTGCATGTCCTTCGTGCCTCTTGGAGAACTATAGATAGTGGTTCACAGCGGGTAGGGTCAGTATAAATAGATACAGAATCTCTGTATAAAAAAGTACACATTGCTCTGGCCTGGCAAAGTTTCTAATGAGATCTCCCACAAACTGCGTCATAACATCGAGAGGATTTTTCTCCCTGTAATTGAACAGAGCTCTTGTCTGCCTTCCCCATCCCGCCCTCCAGTGCTCTCACTCTGAAAATTCCTTTGTTCAGCCTAAAGAGACATTTCATTAAATAAGAAATAATTTTGGGGAGAGGTAATTACAGTCCTTTTCAGATGGATGATATGTAGCTGTTCTGTTTTCCCTTCTGTTAGCAAAAACAAAGAGGATCTCGGTGTCCTTCATTAGGTGTCAGCTCCAGCCACCCTCACCACTGGGAATCTGAACATGTCAGTGTTAATCAGGCTGAATGTGTTCTACCAAACGACTGGAGTTAGGTTGGAAGCAAAGATTTATGCGGTCACGCTCCATGCCTGCATGATGATCGATCCTCCCTCCCTGAGCTTGGGAAGGTCTACTTTTTCACACTGGTTCAAGATGATCCTAATTCTGTCTGCTTCCCTGTAAGCTCAGTACATGGGGAAAAAAAGGCCCAATGTGCAGAAAAGTGGGAGGGATGAGGCAGAGCCCTGGCCCTGTGCTGTGCTGCCCCAGCTTGATATCAGGGGAATCACACCCCTATAAAGCAAACGAGTAGCACAAACCTGAACCCGCTCCAAGGTGCATTCTGATCGTCTGCTTATTGCGTATTTGCCAAGACATTATAACCAGCCTTCTATACGTGTGTGGGGTGGGTTAATGCCAGAAATCACTGCCTTTTTAGTTAATGAGACACTTCATCAAGGTCTGTTTTTCATCTGCATTTCTTTTCCTGCTATGTGCTTTGCTGAGCTTTACTTTACAAACCAAAGCAATTAGCAGGGCTGCTAACAAAGCCTGCTGATGTAGGAAGCTCAGAGCCACCATCCTACCATGGATGCTCTCCAATGCTGCAAAATCCCACACCACGAGGCACTTTCTGGTACATCTCCTCTAGATGTATGTGTTTGCCTGCTCTAAAGCCAACAAATGTTTAATTTAATAAGTTTGCTGATTCAAATGCAGCAGCAGTATGACTTGGAACAGATGAAAACAGTGGTGTCACAGATGTGATGTTTGGGTACCTGTGATGTTTGGGTACCTGTGACATTTGGACACTTGTGATGCTCAAGCTCTGCTGACAGAAAGGACTGACTCTCCTCTCCTTTTCCACACAACGCTGAAGCCAGACAAACAGGTTTCTGCATCTTCAGCTCAGACAGCTATGGGCTGCAGTGGCAGGCTGTGATTCTCTGCTTTGCTCTCTCATCTCAGTCTGCTGCTTTAAATCCTAGAGCTGCCTTTCAGTTGACACACCTCTAGAAGCCATGGCATGAGTGCCCATGGAAAGGAGAATGCACAGCTTTCTGCCTGCAGATCACTGCCCTCTCTGCTCCTTTGGAAGCCAAAATCTGGCTGTCACTTTGCAGGCATCACAGCAAAGCACAAATATAACACAGGAGAAGGAAACACAGCACTCAGCTGCTGAAAACCCAACAGGGAGTTGGGCAGGAGCACCTGAGCAACATGCACCATTCATATAGCCCCTCCTCACCGCCCTCCTGCTCCAGTTGTCCGGAAGCTCTGCACCAGGATCAAGCACTACTGACACTGTCCCAGCAAGCAAAGCCTAACTACTCAAGATTTCAGTATATTTATGCAATCCATGTTGGCTCTGGGCCCATGCTCGCTTTATTTATCTAATGTCTGTGCTGTAGGCGATGAATTCATAGAGAAGGTATTATTAGAAGACAACACACATAAAGGGGAAGAAAAAGAAGTGAGAAGTCCGGTGCAGTGAAGCTCTGCTGCATCCACAGCCTTCTGCAGAGCCAGTGAGGGAGCAGGGGCCCTGCTGCAGCCCTGCCTGCCCCACGGGGCACAAGGAGGATGGGGAGCAGCAGCAGCAGGCACTGAAAGCAGCCTGATGCTCACAGAATGAGAGGTCTGACAGCAGTCTAATTAATTATGTCGGAAAATATGTAAAATGAAAATTAATTCCATGAAACATGTCCATGGAAATCATCCTGGAACCTTAAATCAGCATTTCCGCAACAATTAGAAATTCCTTTAGGACCTTTTTAATGTGGGAAGGGATTTTGAGTCACTGTTTCGAGTCACGTTGTCAGAAAAAGCTGTTTCCTAGAAAGAAAAGCACCTAAAGAGACTGCTATCCAAGTGACAGAACGTAGATGTCCAACCAACAGCACCTGGAAGGGAAACGCTCCGCAGCTGCCACCCTGATGCTGCTGTACACAAGGCTGTACAGACACAGTGCATCAGAAAGGCACTGTGATCATCATGGGTGAGGATGAAAAAGTCAAATTGTAGTACGCCTTCCCATCATTTTTCCCATCATTATTCATTGTGGACCGACACCCCTTGCATTCAGGTGGTCTCACAACTGCATTAAACCTGATGCTTTAAGTTCGGCCATGAATACAAACGTCAACACAAATGAAGGTTTTAGTTACAGTGGTTTTCTACCTTTCGTTTTGATATCTGGTTTTATTTGATGGCCAGGTTTATCTCCTGAACTCTTTACCTGGCGTCGACGCAGAATAAGAAAAGCTTCAGGTAGAGCATGGCTAAAACACCGCCTGTGAGCATTCCTGACCAGACATTATCTGATCAAAGCCATTTGCCACCGAGCACAAACTGCCAAAGAAAACTCCATTTGTTACGTGCTGATGTTACCTCCAGACTACAAAGCAGGGCTCTCTCACACAATCCCAGACAGTTCATTTTTAAAAAAGCCACCTCTGAGCTTGTCCTGCTTTAGGAGCAAAATATCAGCTCCTATGTGTCACTGCAGAAATCGAATTTGAGCCTTACCTTCATACCTCACTATGCTTCCTTCCCCCCCTTTTCTTTCTGTAAGCTCTAGACAGGGGGAAAAGTGCAATGTAAGGAACTCACATTGCTGGGGCCTTAGTAATATCCGTCAGTAAACCTGTAATTAGATAGGGAGTAGTATTAATCTTGTGCATTGCCTGAGGGACTCTGCCAACATCCAGCAAAACCTCTATTGATGAGGAAGGATTCCAAGCATGCCTGTATGAAAAATGAAAGAGATGAAATATTTACTTACTTTACCTTTCCCTCAGCCACTCTGTTCTCCACCAAGAATTGCCTGGGACCCCAGCAGGCTCCTAACATCACCCCCTTAATGCAGAGAGGCACACAGCTCAGCCTTTCCGTTCCCCGATGCCTGTTGGAACAGGTACTTCAAGGAAGGCTCAGAGCGTGGTACTGTCAGATGTACCGCTTTCTTTTTTGAATTTAAAATGTGCTAATGGAATGAGAATTGTTAATGAAAACAAAGATTTTGGTCAGCTGTGATAATGAAAGTCAGAGCCTTCTCATCGTACTCCGTGATTCATAGCTCAAATCTCATTAATCTGGCATCAAAGACGTGATTTATAGACGGTCTTTTTCTTTATACTCCACCCTTGTTTCCTGGATGAGAGGGAATAAACTGTTTAATACAGAGGTAGGGATTTTTTCACATGACTCTGTATGGGGAGGGATTACTTATGGCCCATTACAAACAGCTCAAGCACTCCCCCAAAAGAGTTTTCCCCTTGAAAAGGCACTTAATAAAAATAAGTGACATTGTTTCTATTGTATTTAACTGCCAACTTCACCACTTCCTGTGACTATTCTTCTACTTTTTCTTTGTGTTGTTTGATTGTGTTGTTTTTTTTTTTTTCCCCAGTAGTCTCCTTACTGCAATTATTTGATTGTTGAAAACAGAAAGGAGAGATCAATAGACAGAAAGTGCTCACAGGTCCTCTCCATAATTGTTCACAACTTTCAGCAGAAAACAGATGTGAAAACTTCTTAGAAATGTAGAAAGTAGAACAGAGACAACTTTGCATTTGTAGTCCTTCGAGGCTTGCTATTTTATTTCTCAGCTCACTTCAGGTTTGAAATGAGAAATGCATACCCTGTCAACTCCTATTTCCTTGGTTACCTTGTTTTAGGGCAAAGTAAGATCCTGGCTTTGGACCTGAGTGCAACAAGAGCTTCACCCACCTGTGTGAATTGTCATTGCTCAGGCTCAGGGATTGCAGAACGTGCCTGATGTGACAGCACTGCTGCTGAAGGCAAACCTCAGTGCAGGGTCGTGCACACTGCAGGGCCATCTAGCTTAACCCAGAGAAGTATTTCAGTATATACTTAACTTTAAGCTAGCAAGCAGTTCCATTGGTATAAATGTGACTGTATGAGATAATTAGCATTAATTATGGACATAAGTGCTTTGCATATCAAGGCCAAACTGCTCTGCAGCTGGAAGGCTCAGAACAGCAGGCTCTGAACCATCCAAACCCACTCTTTGCATGTGCCCAACAGCACTGGCACGGCGTTCTTCAGTCCTATTCACATTCATTCCTCATTTTCAAACACTACCAAATGTGAATGCCCTATCTGCTGGGACTCCGAGGAGAAATCCAACCTGCCTACTATGCTTACAGTGAGGGAATCCCACCCACTATGTCACAATCATCATTTTCAGTATCCATCTTCTCCATTGAAAAAAAAAAAAAAAAAAAAAAAAAAAAAGGTAGGAGCCATAGAACTGAACAGAATTCATTGGAGTTCATTGTGTCCCATGTACCCAAAGAACCTCTACAAAGGAGCTCCACGGCTGAAGCATGATTCCAGCACAGCCCAGGACAGGACTTAGCAGAAATGGGCCAGCCTCACATTCTGCACCAAATACTTTCCCCCTGGCGAAACGGCAGGTTCTGAAACCTGCCCACTGTAGCAGTGCCACGGAAGCTCATTAAAGCAGTTCTCAGGATTAGTCAAGCCAGTAAATGCAAACTGAGTTTGCCAGTCACTTTGCCAAAACTATGATATTATTACCAAGGGATTTACGCTGTGGTGGCCAAAGCCCTTCCAACAAAGCATTGTGCTGCTACTCCATTGACTGAAACTGCTCTTCCAGTGTAGACTGGGAACAGGTATATACTATAATTACATGATTTTATTTCATGCTGAGTCTGTTTGAGAGATTCTGAGAGCATGCAGAGCCAACCAGGAAATATTCAAGCACTTCCAAGAATAGGTATGGCTAAAAGGAGGATTTCCTCTCCATCCCTCATCACTTCAAATACATTCCCACAACCAGCCCAGGCGGCCCGCTGGGTGCTCCGCTGCGTGGTGCCATTGCTGAGCTAGCCTGGCCAACCTCTCTGCTCACCACAGCTCTTCCCAGAACTCCCATTCTCATTCTCTGCCATGGAAGGTGTAAAGGCACTGGCACAGCTGCCCAGGGCAGTGGTGGACTCACTGTCTCTGGATGTGTCCAAGAACCTTGGAGATGTGGTACTGAGGGTGGGCATGGTGGGGATGGGTTGGGGTTGGACTTGGGGATCTCAGAGATCTTTTCCAATCTTAATGATTCTATGATTCAGTGGAAGCATGGGGTGCTGCAGCTGTCCTTGCAGCCTCTGCACTGCAAAACAATCTGGGTGCACAAAACCAACCAATTGACCTTGAAAAAACCCAAAGATAATCTATGGAATAAATTGCTCTCTGGACTAGCAGGCAGTTGCCCAGACAGTAGTGAAGATTTTCCAGGGCTACCTTCTGCCAGATGGTAAATCCCAGCAGTAAGTACCCACAGTTTTAGTCCAGCAGGATTTACTGAAGCTGAGAGACTAACCAAGCTTGTCAGGGTCCATAAATGCTCCACTGGATTTTCCCTGCAGGAAAAGTGTTAGCTTAAGTGTCCCCGCTAAATTCTGAGCATAAAGCTTTATTAGCAATACAGCCAGACAGATCATTAGAATCAAATATTTGTGCTCAAAGAATTCAGTCTCTATAAAAATCATTCAGGAAGACTTTGGGCCCTCTAAAATTCCAGATGCCATCCTACCATTACAGGGCTTCATCTCCCTAGAGGCAGTATAGCAAGAACTAAAAATTGACCTTATACTTAAAGCTTTTGCCAACTCATTTTGTTCCAGATGATTATTTGGGGAATCTGATATGAAATTAATTCTTGCACAGCATGAAGATGACGGAGACTGCTTTGACCAATAACAATAGGTTATAGGTACAGGTTGATAGAGTAGTGCATGTCCAATAGTTACTGAATTCTCACCACTATGCTGTGAAGCTCTAAGGGACCAGACACCGCCAACGAGCTGTCACATCTCCAGGTGAGCAGCAGTTCTTCAGCAGCACACAGCAAGCAAAAGAAGGTTTTCAGGTTGGGATGTTGACATTGGTGATGGCACATCCTACAGCCAGGAAGCCTGCAGCAAACCTCTTCCCATGAAGGTGCTGGCCCAAAGGACATTTGGTGGCCCAGCTGCACATAGCTCCCATCACATGAGAAGTGCATGATACAACACATGTGAGCAACTCAATGGTTCTGGCATTAGGGCAAAGACATCTTCAAGAGGTAGAACTAACAAAGCCTCATTTTCCACTCATCTGACTCAATCTTATCCGCCCCCTTCCCCCATGTGAATCTCTGATGTTCAAATAAAGGTGAGCCTCCTCCTTCAGCACAGTACTAGCAGGGGCTCTCCCATCCATTCTCCTGCCACCTGTTTTCCCCAAACTTGTAGGAACACATCCCTATTCGAGATCTTCACCCTTTTGCTAAATTTGGTTGAAATTGGCCAGTGAATTCAAAAGCTATTAGACACACACATACACCCCCAGAGGCGGTGTGATCATACAAGACTCATTTCCTTAGGATATTAGGCAAAAACGCCTAGTTGAAAACTGTTTGATGTTTGGTGCACCTCTCTCCATTTCCTGGTTCTGCGTGAAATGCCAGGCAGAACCAAAGACATCACAAGTAAAAGCCCATCCCCAGCAGACTGTTATTAGCTTTGTTTCTGGAGCAGCCCTTGGATGGATATCACAACAGCACCTCCTCGCCCTCCGGGTCTGCGCGCCCTGTACAGATCTGTGGGTGGCATCTCCTGAGGATCGCTCTCCTGCTTGGAACGGCATCGGCGCCGGCCCGCGTGCCTTCAGTTTGCTGCTCAGGTCACGGTGTGAACACCATCGCTCCTGTCGCCCTCCTTGACTCTTAGCTGAGCGTGGTCATTAGGAGGGGCACTCCTCTGGATTAGCACTAATGTTACATTGGGATTTTGCTCCAGACAGACAAATCAATTTAGAAACAGACACTGATCTACCAATTTAACTGATTTAGACAGTCGAAGTTATTTAGAGGAAATGATGGAAACTCAAATTTTCTGAAGATTTAACACCAAGGACACCGTGTGTATAAATCCCAGCAAGGCTCAGGTCACTGCTGCTAACTGTGGGTGAATGACAGCCACAGGAATACTAGGGAAAGAGAAATGAGAAATAAATGGGCTGACTGGCCACGTGGGACCTTGTGGGACCAGACCTGCCACTGCCAGCCTAGCACAGTGTGTCCCAGGGTCACTGCCTGCGCTGGAAAGGACTGGGCTTGAACTGCTGTCATGGTTATTTCTGAGAACTTCCACTCGTGGCCGTGCCCTCAGCATCTGGAGATGGCTGGCACTCCTGCTGTAAGGCATGGCTTCGGGTATTTAGCTCTAAGGTAGCTTAAACTCTGAGCCTGTTCAGAGCAGAATTATCTTAAGCCCTTAACCCCAGAGACACAAACCAAATGCTGATCCCAAAGCCATATCCTCATTTCCTTTCACATTCAAATCCCTGCTTCTTGGAGATGCTGAACCATCCCAGCACATCATTCTGCTCAATGGGAGTTGAGGCTACTCAGCAGATTGCAGGACCAGACCTGTGCTGTCTCCAACTGCCACGGCACCTGCAGAACCAGCTTTGGAAAGAGCAGCACAGAGCCTGGGTCTGAGCTGGCAGCCGGACCCATGGAGGGAGGCAGCAGGTCCACGCTCCACTTAATTACATTAAATAACACCTTCTGGTAGCTACACAGATCGCTTTCCCTACCACCCCTGTGCCAATTATGCTAACTATAGGTTTCTTTTCAAAGGCGGAAGCAAAAAATAACATTCAGTTGAAACTGTAGGAAGAAACTTCAGTGGGCAGTGGGGAGTGATTGAGCTGCATCCAGCCGGGTCGGGGCGCAGAGCCCTGCAGGACTGCTGCACCCAGTGCACCACAGAACCACGGGGTATCCTGAGCTGCATCGGGTCTGCAACCCGAGGAGAGGCAGCATCCCATTCAGGACAGCTTCATTTTCCCATTCTCCATCTTCCTAAAGAGACACAGTGTGTTTTTCAGATAACCACACCGCAAATGGAGAGCTATTCAACCACAAAGATCTATTTTAAATTAACGTTAGCGATCTAGCTGAAACCCACAAAACCAAGGAAAAGCTCCAAAGCTGCTCTCCCCACCGTAAGTCTACGTGTGAGATAAGAACACTGCAGTTTTTATTTCAAAACCACCTCTTGGGCGAACTCTGCTATCTCCTGCAGCTGCAGAGCAGACGGAGGTGGGTGGATGCAACCACAAACCTGAAATTTCCCAGCTTTCATTTTCAATTCAGTTCCTTAAAGTTCTTGGGGGGGAAGGGAAGGGATGGGCTTTGGGGTTGGGTTTTTTTTTTCTGTGTGTGTTTTTTTCTTTTTGTTTCTCTGCCAATTTAAACCTTGTTTTGTTATCCTCACTGCTATGTTTAGGCCTCTCTCCAAAGACCGTCTCCCAAAAATTAAGAGAGAATTTTATTACTACATAGACGAACTTCAAAAAGGGATCTGATAGTGGGGGACTTTTCAACCTTGCTTAATAAGATCTAATGACTGGAACTTGCAACTTAGACATATTCGACCTTAAATTAAGATGTAATCTTCTAGCTGTGAGGGTAATGACATACCGGAACAATTTCTCATGAGGCACGTTGCTCAGAAATCTATGCTGAAATCAGATAGCTTTGTAAAATCCAGTTTCTAATTCAGGGTCTGGGTGAAGGTAGATCGAAGGGGACAAGATGGAGCTGGGTGATTATATGGGCTTTAGGGCTGGCAATGTCCCAGTGTGCTGGCTAAGAGCCAGCAGCAGTGCTTGGAGAAGACAAACACCCCTTCATTGACTTCCTGGGGTGCAGAAGCACTCCTTGGTAAATAGTCTGCGGGTTCCAGTGCATGGTGAGAAGAGCTGTGCCGTGTTAAAGCAGCCACAGAGCTCCTCCCCAGGTGCTTTCTGGAGACATCAGCAATGACAGACCATGGCACTGTAAAGCATTCACCTTACTCTACCTATCTTCCCTGTATGCAAATGTCAGACATGGAGACAGGTGCTGTGGAGGCTGGCACTAAATATCTGATCCCAAAGAGCCTTCTGGAGGCAGAGCAGAACGCATCGCAGGTGTCTGTATCACGCAGCAATGGTCCTGATGCACCAATTCCCTAATTCATCCACGTACCTGTACTAGTGCCAGGAAAGAGGGGGTAAAACTGCTTATGGGAAACATGTTGTTCTTGAAAGACCCCCAGGATCCTCAGCTGCCCTATTACAGAGCAGGGAACCCGCTCTCCATGGCAGAACATGCTGTGCCATGTGCAGGACTCGTGGCCATGGCTGCAGACAAGAACTGCCCCGTTACACCGCATCAGCAGCAGGGTTGGGTTACACAGCTCCTGGCTGCCCTCACTTACATGTACACACTGCCCTGCCCCTGGCCCCTTGCTTCTCCCTCCCTGTACCTCCAGCTGCCTTTAGGACTCCACACATCTTTCTCATATTTAAAATGTTAACTCAGATTTGTTTTGTTGAATTGTGTTTTGTTTTGTTCATCTTGTTTTACCAGCTACAGCCAAGCAAATGGATGATTTTGAGAGGGATCCCTGGAGGCAGGACTTGTGTAAGGGCAGAGCTAACCCGTGGTGGGCTCAGACTGCTCCTGGCAGCAGTATGCAAAGTCAGGGGGAACGTAGAGGGTGTTGCTTTGTTTTTCCAATTTGTAACTACTAAACATATAGAAGATATATAAAACACTTGAACTTCTCCAGGAAGGAAATTGCCCTTACATGGATTTATGAAGTGTTGTCAATATGAAAGAATGCACAACAGCAGCATAAAACCAACCAAGCACAAAAAAAAAAAAAAAAAGGAAAAAGAAGAAAAGAAGTATAGGGTGAATGATGAGAAAAGGAAACAGAGCTGCGCTGGCATGATAGATTCAGCCCTGTCCATAACAGCACAGCATCACTGCTGAGCTCCTTCCACCACCCCTTGTTAACATCTATACCTGCAGTTTCTTTTGCAAACATAGAAGGACAGTCTCCAAAACATTGCCATTCATGCACCATTTCTATCAAAATAACAGAGCCTGCTCCTGTTCTGCAATGCCTGAACTTGATTTGGTAGGACGAATCAAAATAACTGATATATCAGCAGGGTACATATCCCTGCTGATATATCAGTTATTTTGATTCGTCTTCACAAATTCCTGCAAAACTGAGATGGTTTGGAGGTGCTCAGAATTATCTGAGCTGCAGCAGAGAAGGAGCGACGCTGGTGGCATTTTACTGTGCCAGCCCCACAGATTCCCATTATGGGCTGTAGGTGAGAAGTGCTTAATTGCCACCACCACCACTGCTCACTTTCCCAGCTATGTTCATTGCTTTACTGGAAGGAGAAAGACTCTCATAAATTTTAATGAAGAAAAAAGAAGTAGGAAAGTGAGGAATGGTGATGGAGACTTCACAAATCACACAAAGCCCCCAGCTCATATAGGCATGCCATCATTACACAAACTGACTGCAGTCTTGTTTAGAGCTTCTGATACTGTGGGAAGGGAGAGGGCCTCCTCAGGATCCTTCCTTACAGGCAGAAAAAAGAAGAGCTGGAAGCAGGCAGGAATGTCTTCCAGTAACACATGCCTTTAGAAGGATCCGATAAATCTTGGCCTGGATTTATTTGAAAAGGAAAATTCACATAAAGACACTCCCTTGATCAACATAGCTTGAGTGGCTTATCTTTAAATCAAACCCAAAAGCTCCAAGGCACACATCTTTGAAATCTGAGCTTTAATGGCATTAAGAGACTCAGAGACCACCAGTTTCAGACTCAGATCCTGAAAAGCAGGACTTGAACCAAACTGGTTGATTGTATCCAGAACAGCATTTTTCTTTTCAACTTGGGGGAGGCTGAAGAGCGAAGGGTCAAGCAGGACTGAGATTTATTTACTGGCACTGAAACGTAAACATCAGGCATTATACTGATAACAACCTGGCCCTGACAAAGGCCATTGGCAAGGCACATTCTTGAGGAGGAAAAGTTTTGGTGGCTGCAGTTCTGTTTTGCTAAGGGGATAGAGAGTAAAGCACTTACATTTTTGAGAAACACAGGCCAGGCTGGGAGAGACCTGTCCTGTGCTTCACGTGGCAGCGGGTGCTGGCAGGGCAGGAAAGGTGCAGGGGTGGGCGCAAGCTGCAGCTCAGCAGAGGCAGAAGCTGGGTGCAGCTCTCTGCCCCTCTTCTTTTCCCTACATGGTAAAATCAGAATTACAGCACTGCTGTTTAGAGAGCTGCTAGCCTTCGTGCAGCAGTTCAGGGTGAGAGTTTTGTTCTCAACTACATTTTCATACAGTTATGCTGTAGTATCCATCTATCCACCTCTCCACTCACCCATCCATCCATCCATCCATCCATCCATCCATCCATCCATCCATCCATCCATCCATATACCCATCCACACACCCATCCATCCACCCACTGGCATGAACAGGAAAGAAGCATATTCCAGAGAAGTATTTCATGGAAGATCATTCCTGGGTGGGCTTTGACAAAGAACTGTACTGAATCTTAATACTCATTCCTGTATTTTTATATTATATTTAATTTTGCATACTTCCTGAGAGCACTTAACACTTTTTAAAGACATTTAATTGAAAGAATAATTAATACTTGTGAAAATATACCAGAAGTCCAAAGATTCAGTGGCTTTCATAGACCCCATGCTCAGGCACCAATATTCACAACATCGTGGATCCAAGGTGGATATCAGAGCGCTGCACCAGAGCTGGCATTTTCTTAACTGTGCAGCTGGAAGGGAAATTTCTTAGTTCTTATCCCTGCCTGCTCCTCTCTGCTCATGGATTTAATTGTTTACACTGAACAATTCTGAAGGAAAACACTGAAAGGTTTAAATGTTTCACTGTCCTACAGGAGGGCAGTGGCTCACTGAGTGCCCTTTGTGGTCCCCAGCCCCTATCTTTTATCTGCTCCATCATTCTGATTTTTCTCCTTTTAAAGAACCTTAACATACAGCACGGTTTGATAAATTTATGTCTCAAATTACTCTAAGAATAAGCACAATTTAATACTTTGTATATTATTTGCAGATTTTATTAACATTTGATGACAATGTGCTTTGGCTGAGAGCCCAGAATGCACAATGCACCTATCAAAAATGAAGAGGCCTTTATACCCATTGCTCTCCACGTAATGCCTGCATTAATCATCACAATTTGCTTTTTTTTCCCCGCAAAGAAACCCCAGTTCTGAGTTTGGGCTCAGCGCTGCTGAAGTTGTTTATGGACAGCCCCACAGACCAAACCGCTGCCATCGGAGCAGACAGCACTGCAGTGTGCCAAACGGAGCAGCCACTCTCAGTAACTCAGTGCAGTTTGCTACCCTGCTCTGAGGAAAACAGATGAGAAGTTATCTTGACAGGGCAAAATGCTTGGGAGAAGCAATGGAGTGTTTGTGGCAGTCACTTCTGCTGGGAGAAGCAGTGATGGTGCAATCACCGTTGCATCTCCTTCAGAGAAATGAAGCAGAAGGAATGAGAGCAGTGGCACAGGAGGCCAAGGCAGAAGAGCGAGGCTGTCTGTCTGGATTGCCCTTCATGGTCGTGTGACTGGATGTTTCTTTTTGAACATTTACAATCATTTTTTATTATTAAAAAACGCAAAGCTCATAGTCAGCCCTGTAAGCTGTCAACATAAAAGAAGCAAAGAGCTTTAGCCAGCAGCCGGTAGGATTTTAATGTATTATTAGTTAATGTGCCATGTTTTGATCCTAAGAAAAGCAAGAAGCATCCGAGGTCATGGAGAGCTCAATCCCAGCTTCTCTCCTTAGCTTAACATCAGGATCTGATCTCGCATCTATGTGCTGTAACCCTGCTGAGGGAAAGGGAGGAGAGCTCCCTCCTCCAAGTCCTACCTCAGCTTTAGCTGCTCAGCTGCCCTTCTGGCAACATCTCCCTAGTCACACAACTTCTGCTGCACTGTTTTTCATCTTTCTGGACACCACTGAACCAAGTTTTGTAAAAAAGCTTGAAGAAACCTCAGAGCTGTTTATATATATATGCATGTAACAAGATGCAGTAGGTAGCACAAAATAAACTTTCCCATAATCCTTATAAATCTGTCTCGTTTCAGAAAATCGTTCTTGCGTGGGAGAACGGTGAGGTCACCCCACAGCCCTAATTGCCCAACTCCTCGGCAAGCATTCCCACCTTCCCCGACTTCACCCCTCTGCTCCCCTTCTGCACCCCGTCCTGCCATCATTCCTGCTGCTCCGTTCATTTTCCTATTCATTTCAGTGACTGTAAGATGAAAGAGCAATACCGAAGCCCTGACAGCAGAGCACGTGGCAGGGCTGAGCGACGAGGCAGCGCTGCTTGCAGCTCGGTGTGCTTTGTCCCGAACAGAAGGCTCTTCTCAGCTGTTAGCACGACAGATCACAGCTTCCTCAAGCAGTGGCACCAAAAAATAAGCATACATGGCAGCTCCTTCTTGGCGGGTTGCTGCTCTTAGGCTAGAAGCTGGAGGAGCAAAGCTCAAGGCCTGCGTTCAGTAAATCCCACTGCATAAATAGTACTGCTAAGCATACCTGAGGCTCAGCTGTGCTATCGTGCTGCTGAGCCAATAAACTGAAACAACACTCATGAAATCGCTTAACCAAGAGGAGCTTTCCCAGTCTTGTTTCATTAGAAGAACGGCATTCAACTCTGATCCCAGAGAGAAGCAATCATGCTACAGGATTAATAAAATGGACTTCAGCAGACACAGTTCCACAGAAAAACATGCACTGAGGTTCTCTTAAAAAAATTCCCCAGCCAGCAATGTAAGGAAAAGTATGTGTAATGCCCTGATACAACTGACAAGAAAAACAGAGAAAAAGATTTATAGAGTAAATTCATTAAGCTTTCAACTCGCATTCCTTCGTTCTGGAGTCCAACTCAAATTACTGTATGAAAGCTCTTTCTCATGGAACTAGATGAAATTTAAGATTACTTTTAATTACAAAGGGTGTGGGAGAATGTTTTCACGGGAGACAAATACCTCTACACCTCTTACCAGTGTGGATTTAAGAGGTTCCCAACAAACAGAAACTGATTTATGAGCATCGGGGCATCACTGTGTCAGGCTGCAGCACGGCCGGAGACTTCATTTCTTTACTTTTACTGCCACATATATATCTTTTGCAAGTTCTAATTGGAAATTAAAATGGCAGAACTTCTATGGGAGGAAAGTTTATTACTACTAATGGTTTTCAAAACTGGGCTACAAAAAAATATTAGACGTGGTGATGATGTGTTCTTTTAAATTTAAATCTAGTTCTGCTTTCAGTAACTTCTTACATTAATCACAGCACTGCCAAATTGTTTCTTCGGTTAATCAAATGTATTCTATTTGCTGAATAAACAGTGCTCTCAAACGTGCTTTTATTTGGGTATGAACAATTGTGTGGCAGCTATTAGCTGTCGCAAGGTTGCAGCCCTTCTTTTCATCAGAATTACCCGGGTTCCCCCATAAGAATCCCTTCCTACTGCCCATAACCCTGACAAATTCAACCATTTCTGCTGAAGCCTTCTATTTGTAGTGTTTTGGTTTTTTTTTCCCCAACCAAAAGGTTCAGCAACTTCAGAGGAAAATGGATGGGAAAAAAAAAAAAGACTAAAAAATCTATCAGCCTGTGACTGAAGGCAGAGAACACAATGCATGTGCTCAGGGGTCAGCTGGGGGTAACTGGGTCGCTTCTGAGCATCCCAGTACTTGACTTTGGGGAAAAACACTTCCTGTTAAGGTAGCTCATGTTTGCATGTGACAAAACACAAGCATGGGCACTGGCTGGCACATATTCAGAACCAGCTGTAACTGATGTAAAAATAAATGAAATCCACTGAATTTCAGACATACAAACACAGAGCTCTTTGAGTCACAGACTCTTTGCATGTTGAAGCAAGATACGAGGAAGAAGCCAGATATCAGTTGATACTACTTTCCTTTTTTGATGGTTTCTGCATAAAGGAGTGAAGTATCACTGTCCTCAGATGGCAGAGGAGCCCCAGGAGCCAGGCACAGCAGCCTGCCACCTCTGAAGTGGGCAGCAGTTGGGGTCTGGAGGGAGGGGAGAGACATTTCAAGATAAAAAATTCATCTCAGCTATTGCTTTTACAAATTCAACTGTACAGAAGTACAAAAAAAGAGCAAAAGTCTTGAATGATTTGGACTGCTGGAACCGTAATCTGGCCATAGTATAACACTTATCTCTGTGCACCAAACACTATTTATCACTTGGTGTTTTAAATACAGGACCCACTTTAAATTCTGCAGAGAACCTTTCTGCTCTCTAACTTCTGTCTTGCATCCCACATTCAACTTTGACAAAGGGGTGGGGAAAAGCTGTAGCAAAACAATTATAGAGTCATTAAATCTGGCATAAATCTCTGCTGGCATCGTGTCCTCCTCCCCATCTTGCTCTGCTCTCTGCCCTGTGCCAGCACTGCGGTGCTGCGGCCGAGCTGTGCTCCAGATCAGGGAACTGATCCAGCTGAAAGAGAACTGAACCGATAAAATGGTAATGTCAGCACGAGAGAGGGGAACAGGACTGAATAGCAGGGGCTGAGAGGACAGAACCACCCTCTTCAGCAATAGAGCAGGCATATGCCAAATTAAAGTAACCATATAAATACAATTTAAGAGTTGTTAAATCACTCAAAGCTGCTGTAATGAGTTCCTTTATAAATGTGCACTCGGATTTGCTTTGCAGGTCCACCAGATGAGCAGTTACACTCCTGTGCCTCTGAAGGCACTCAGATGAGATGAAAGACTTCTCTTTTCAAACATTTTTAAAAAGCCTAATTACAGCTTCTCTGCTGTCTTTTAAAGAACACGATCATGTGCAGGACGCAGGTTCTTCAGGTTAAGAAGCAGTTATAGCCCTAGAGTACCAGGGGACTGGATCTGCTTTCAAGAAAATGCATTTCAAGCAGTCGTACTTCTTGGAGAGCACGCGCTTGTGTAGGGTGGTGATGGAAGTCAGGATCCCAGACCCTGCCACTCACAGGTATGGGATTCAAAAGTCACGTCCTTCAATAAATGAAGTTGGAAGAATAAACATTAAGAAATTGTTTTTGCAAACCAAGCAATCAAATTGAATTGATGTCTGGGTGAGCACACAAAAACACAGAGAACTCTGTTACTGCTCCTCCCAGCTGATTGTTTTATCACTGAAATGAGATGACGATGTTATTTTGATTTAAATTCATTTTCCAGACAAGCATTAGATCTGCCTTGGTATGAAGGTCAGCTCGTACTTTTTCTGCTGTTTGTCAAGTTGCAATTTCAGATTGGTTAATAGCATCTACCAGGTGTCTGCAGACCCATCGAAGCTCCAAGTGCCCTTGCAAGGAGCCCACCCGAGCTCTCTAGCTGCAGTTTCCTCACTGTGATATTTCTGGGGCCTGGGCTGGACAAGGAATACTGTTTAAAGTGTAGCATCTATCCTGAAATGCATGTCCTGAAAGTCGCTTGCCTCTGTCACCCCTCACTTGGGAGAGTCATTGCAAAGTAACCCTTCTACTTAATAGCACCTGTGTAGCAGTCAGCACCGAGCTGCAGGACAGGACATGGCAGTGTGCTGTGCTGTACAACCAGCCGGCGGTGTTAATGCTGTCACCTCCTAATTTTGGTGAAATCAAGAGGACATGTGCTCAGCACAATGCCCTCCTGCTTTGGCCACAGCACCCGACCCGAGTGCATGGGAACTCTCACTAAGGGAACTCCCAGCGTTGGGCTCATGGAGGAACTGGGACCAGTGTTCACAAAGGAAGTCCATGGGGGATATTTGTGGTTCTACTTGCACAGCATTTGGTGTTTACAAAAGCTTACAAAACCCCTTGACACAGCACACACGGACTGGTAGATTTTAAGGTAAAAGGAATCACTGTGAGATCCATTCTGACCCTCCACATATGCAAAAATGAGAGCTTCCTTAAGCAATTGCTGACTTAACTTCCAGCTCTATAACTGCATGAGAAGTTCTGTCATGCAACAAGTTGAACTTTGAGCAGTGCTTGTCAACAGCAGAGAATCAACCGCCCACCTATGTAAGGCATTGCAGTGGTGATTGCCTTCACTGATTAAGAAAAACAAAGAAAAAAGCACTGCACATCAGACTGCAGTTTCCAGTTGCTAGATCTCCTTCCTGGCAAGCAGTGTGACTGACATCCAAACCAGGTTCCACTTACACAATCTCTTTGAGAAATAAACCAGCCTCAGCCTTGTCAGAGATGGCAATTATTGACTAAGTTGGTTACCCACTGGGATGTTTCTACCTAAATGAAGGCCCACTCCACGTAACCTACATTATTTAACTCATCTCAGTTGAAAAGTCACCCTTACTTTGTACTGAGGTGCCATCCATCTAACGAGGTCAGTGCTGCAGCTCTTCCCCTGCTCCCCTGTAGCAGTGCTGACCCACAGCTCTGCCTCCCAGGACTCTGGGACCCCCGGGCACTGGAAGTTGCCCACTGGGAGTACTGGCCCAGCACCCCTCCAGCAAACCCCTCTGGCCCTGCTGGAGCTGAAGCAGCAGCTGCTCAGCATCTTGGGTGTAGGAACATAAATCCTTTCAGTGCTTCTGCAACTTCTAAAAATATCACGCACATTCTTTTTTTAATACCAGAAGAGCTAACAGGGGATTTCTCCTCTTTTCCACATTGCTGTGGCATTCTATCATCTCCATCAACTTTTAACAAACTTCCACCAGCAGCAATCCTCATTGCATAATTTCTACCCACTATCCGTTCGGTATTTTACTCCTAAGTTTCATTTGCATTTGTGCAAGTGGATATTTTCCTATGTATATTTTCATGGAAGCTTTTGTTTCCCTTTCACACTGGGCTGGAGGAGGGGGGTTGGGTTACACTCACAAAGTCCTCTTCCACAGTTTCAGAACTGTGATTTTACAGCATCTGCTGAAGTCTTCTCAAACCATTTCCAGTTACGGCTGTTTGGTTTAGAGTTGTTTCTTCTTTTAATTTTTTTTTTTTCTCCTTTTCAAACCACTTTGCTCATCACTGCTTTAATCTTTGGGAAACCGGCCCTTTGAAAGAATCAAGTACATCCATTATACAATTAATGGCTCCCAGTGGCCTTCCCTAGCATGGGATGCCTTGACAGAAGGGAAGTCGAGCAGATTTATTTGCAATGGCACTTCAGAAGATCTTGTTTCAATTTCTTGGCCATACTGCTTGCTGGGCCGACTGGGTCACTGCACGTAAACAGACAGCACTGACATCCAGCTTTTGCTATTTTCCTCAATTTTGAATAGGAACATGAAGAATTAAGTGGAACACAATTATTATTCCCGTTTTTATTGCATTTTCACGCTCCCGTGGCTGGCCTGTTTTCCGCATCCTGTGGAAGCAGTGAACAGGCAACAGTGAAAACAAATACTGTAAAAGCAAAGGGTGGAAGAAGGGAAATAGGATTATTCCCACTTTAGCAAAGGAGAATTGAGGCACTGAAAGATTAAATGACTTGCTCATAGTCACACAGGGAAATTGAAGAAGAATCTGGGACTGAACTCAGATCTCCCACAACACACTCCAGTGCTTTAACCACAAACCCATTCTTCATCCATAATGAATAGCTCCTGGCACGCACACGCCATTAACCAGCCAGGGAAAGGGACACTTTTAGTCAAGACAGTTTTAACACTTCGCTGCAGAATGGTCACCGTACCCTCCTTCAGACCTTAGAAATCAACAGAACTGTTTTGTGAGATGATTAAGTAATTCAACCGTTAACTGGAGACTGAATCCCCTTATAAAAATGGCAATGATGTAAACTCGGTACAGAGGCTGATACTCTTATTTGCTGGAATAAACACATCCAATTCATATGCTGATTTATTTTAAAAAATGGAGCTCATTTAAAATGGGGTGAAGTTTTTGGCGTCCTCAAGTCAATAGTTCATGTAATGTACCATACCAGAAGATCTCCGTGTTCCTGCCAAACTTGCAGCCAGCACAGCCTTTTACTGGTGATAGTTTAACATTACAGCCTTGTGAGAAAGCAGGCATTTCCCATGATATACGGGTAATAATTTTCTTATTGGCAAGGTCATTGGAAAATTGCAAAATATTTTTGCCTAAAACAGAGGGAGTTTCATCCTACTTTTTGCAGGAATGTGCAGGGGGAGAGAAAAGATAGAAGGCTGTTCTGCAGTTTCTAGGGGATTTCTGTTAAAGGATAGGGGGGAAAAGAAAAGGCTTTTTTGTTTGAAAGCGTTAGTGTGTTGCTATCGAGCCTGCAATGCAGAGCAGTCACTGATAGATAGGCCCTGTAAATGTAACAGCCTGAACCACCTTTCAGCTTCTCGTGCCCTCTGCTGAGGCTCAACACCCCCATCCCAAACTTCAGCCCTGAGCTGGAAGCTAAGCAAGGGGAATGGGGACATACACGCTTCTGCTCACATCACCTGCATCGCCGGGCTGTGCTGCTTCTGCTGAGCCACACAACTGAGACTCCTCTAACTCGAGCCAGATGCCAGGTGATTCCCGAGAGAAAGGATAAGGCAGCAGAGAAGTCTGACAGATCTATTCCAGCAAAAGCTGCTCCTGAAGGAAGCACTGCCCCAGGAAGACTACCTTACAGGGAACCTGCTGAAATTTTTCAGTAGTGTTTGAGAAAAGTTTGCTGCCATTGAAGAGCAACCCACTTGTGGTTGGGGCCTCCGGCTAAGCAGAAATTCAGACTCTGGAGGGAAAATTATGTTTGCCAAAGGGAACTCATTTGAAGCATGGTTGGGTCTCCTTTGCTGAGTTATGAACTCAGAAGGGATAAAAAACCTGATTTTATTTGCAATATCATGGAGCCCCTGAAGCTCCCAGCAGCAGAGGCAGCTTCAAACACCTCCAAGGCAGGGACCAGATTTCCCAAGCTGAAATAGATGTGTTTCGATCTGGTGGAGATGGATGTGCAGATGTGTTCAGACCTGGGCAGCGGGGTGGGGAGAGTGGTGACAGGTACAGTGACACTGCCCCAGCTGTCACTCAGGCTCTGCAATGACTGCGCTCAGTAGCAGTCTGAGCTTATATCTGGATGGGGATGCTCTTGGAGGGATTTTCCAGGAAAAACATATTAGACAACTTTAAAAAATTTTTTTTTTTTAAATGCATGCAGGATTCATAGCACTGTGCAAAGCTTGCAGCTACAGCCCAGAATGCACAGGCAGTAAATCTTCTTGGTACAGAAATAAGTCCTTGCCCTTGCTCAGCAGAATGCATTGGGTTCGGTGATGGCATGTGCTGCAGGTTTAGGGCAAGTTTGGATAAATTTATCACCGACTCCCAACTTGGTCAGATATTTTCCCCTCCCCTCCCAAACCTGACTCCCCACAGAAACTCAGGTAATAAACGTCATCTGTTACAAATTACACAGCACGACTCCCACCCGTGTGCCTCAGCGCTGGCAGGCGGCAGCGCTCCGTCTCTATGGCTCGAGGCAGAAGTGTAGCTTATGTATCTCCAAATATTTGCCTGAAAACACTCTCTTTGGATCAGCTTTTCTGACATTTGCTTGAATAGTTTTCAAGAAACACCCAGCCAGTGTTAGATATTGTGCTATGCAGAGAAAGTCATGCAGGCGAGCATTCCAGCTGACGGGCTGTCCAGCAATGCGCTCTGCCCTCGCCAACTCCCAGCCAGGCTGGTACCAACTGTCAGCACAGCTCCGCTCCCGGTGCTCCACAGCGCCAGTGAACACACAATCCAGATGCTTGCCCTCATGCAGCTCCCATTAACAGCAACAGGTAAGCACATGTGAGCACACGTGTGTGCTTTTTCCCTTTCACTCCACAAATGAAAGCAAGCACCTACAATTTTCCTATTTTCTGAAGCTGCTCAGTGACATTTTGAGAGTGCTCAGCTCTCCCTCCAGACATCTGCAAGGGAGGCAATGGGAAAGGATCCCATGCAAATCACTACCTAATCACTACAGTCCACCTTTCCCTCTTTTTGCTGCGAGATCCATTTTTGTTTTGCCTTTCTCTTAACTTGAGTTCCTCTGCCTTAACTACAAAGAGTAAGAACTGCCTGAACGTGGTGAGCATCAGCTCAGTTCACCCAGGAATGCATTTTTGGGAGAAGCAGGAAGGATTGCCTTGTTCTTATCTCAAAGCTGTTACTTCTGACCATAACATATCATTTCACTGTCATCTCATATGCGTGCACGTCCACTGAACACAGTTCAGCTGGACAGGTGCCAGTCCGGTATTAATGCAGACTCCTTGTTAACTGGAGTATTTCACAAACCATGGTGTAAGAGCTAATGAGAAATCAGAATCTGGCGCCATGACTGGAATGAAATCAAACCATGAAGCTCCTTCCCAACCTATTATAAAAATTACAGTGTGGAAAGTGAATTTAATGGCACAGAGCGCTTAATTGTAATATCAGTAAAGACTTTGATCTGGGTGACTCTTGACATCACAGAATGAGGAAACTCCCTTAATGATCTGAAAAACCACACAAACGGTTGGGGAAGGAAACATGTTTCATGCGTATGTATTAAAAAATGTTATTAAGTCAGAGAGAGAATTTTATTTTGGTGGGAGGGGAGGATTGTTTGAAAAGGGATAGGTATCACAAAGGGAAACAGAGGTGAGCTTAAAAAAAAACAAACGACACGGAGGACATTTTTAGTACAATGGAATGACAATGGCTTGGAACAGCTTAGCTGAGGATGAAAATACGTGCATGCCCTTAGCCAGGGTTAAGCGTGGGGTACTGCTCTGTTAGCCCAGAAGATGTGCCTTACTTGGCCTCAGAGCTGCTGCTTCCTCCCTGCCCTCCTTTCTCAGCCAGAGGTCTGAACCCTCTTGCACTGAACAAGAGGTCATACCCTCAGCTGTACTCAGAATGAGTACAGTCTTGCAAGTTCCACTCTTTATATCAAATCTTCTCAATATCTACCTTAATGTCAGAGATGACATTTCATCGAGCCAGATCTCCTGAAAGGAAGAATTTCCTACACCTTCGACAGCTGCCAGAGTTGATCTGCAAGAATTTTTTCATATGCTGATGTGAAAAACAGAACCTTCCCTGACGCCAAGAAGCAGCAGTGTGATATGTGGCTTAGAAGGAGGAAGGGGAAAAAATACATGTATTTGTATAAGTATGAAGAAACAAGTCAGAATGACTCAGGTGATTAGCGACGATCGTTCAAGCAGCCAGCAAGAGAACTGGAATTTAGAGCTACCTGGTTTGCACAGAAATGCTCAGGCTGCCTCAAGTAAGCCTTGAAACCCAACAGCCCGGATGGAAAAAACATCCACATAGTTTTGAAGAATTAAAATTTCAAGGCAGGATCCCATTGGTGGCATCAGGCAAAGGCACACTGGATGGACTTCTGAGGGAGACAAGGCTAGACTAGAGGTCACAAGCCTCCAGAGCCTCTGAAGGATTAACAGTGCCATACCCACAGCATGGGATGCATGTTCTCCTGTGGCAGACCCAGCTAATAGCCTATAAATTACTTTCTGAAAGATTATCTGACCTGACAATTGATACAAACCACAAAAATGGGAAACAACACCTAAAATGTTCACCCAAAGCTCACACAAAACATAAACATTGAAGATGTTTGGATGGGAAAAAAATATTTCTTGGGCACCAAGTCTACCTGGATGTGGTACAAGACAAGTTCAAGTGAAAACTGAACTAGTGACATTTCCTGCCACCTGGACCTGAATGCTTTGGTCCTTTTGAAAAAGCTGTGGGAATCTGGATACTTTGTCTGGGCTGACCAATGCCATGTACCAAAAAATGCAAAGTTTAATGGTGTACCTGCAGCATCATCTTCCAGGCACTGAAATTCTGCTATCAGTCTTTTGGCACATAACACTGGACCCATACAGGTATAAGCCAGACTAAATATTTGGCCTTTGGACTGATGGAAAAGACAGTGCAAAATAGAAATTTCACCCCAACTGTGAGGGTTTTCCAGCAGAGGCATTTAGCTGCGCTGTGCACCGTGCTGTCTCAGGAGCCTGGTCACCAGATCCTTTGCCTTCTGTGCAGAAGTCGCGTGCTGAGCACTCACACAGCTGCTCCGTGTTCCACTGCCTCACGGGCAGCATTTTTCCCCACTTCAGTTGCCTTCACCAATCCTTTTTCTTTGCCTTTCAGACTGGAATTTCTTTGGGGGCAGGCACCTACCAAGGTTGGGACCCCTTTGGTATAGCCATATGCAAACAACACAAGATAAATGCCTCTCTCGCCAAGTACATTAAGTGCAGTGAATTTACTTTTCCCCAGCGGCTGCCCACTGATACAGGAAATCTAATCCTAAATCTCATTAGGTTCTACAAACAATTCCGCCTCTTTCCCCAACAAAGTCACCATCCTGGGCTGCCAAATGTTTATGTTTTATTTCTCAGTTTTCTTCTTCTCCCCAACCCCCCACCCTTGCGATTTTCCTTTTGGTAAATATTTCTACGTTGGAGAAGTCTAGCCAAAAAAGATTTAAAAAAAGAAAGTGAGCAGGAGAGATGGAGTATCAATCATTTACCTTCAGTTCCCCAGGGAAGAGGTGGGGAGAAAGAACAGCAAGGTAAAAAGTTAAAAACGGCAGAACCACAGCAGCGCTCTTTGAAGATCATCCAAATCTATTTCTTCCAGCATTGAGGCCCTTGCAAGTTGTGCCAGGACTTGGGAAAAAAAACACCCATACCTAATTCACTTCCAAAAGTGAATTTTTCAACATCAAGCCAAACTACTCAATGTTAATTTGGTTACTTGGCAAAAAAATAGCAATAATACTAGTACCTGAACTACTGCCATCAGCATCTAAAAGATTCCGACCAGCCCATTTCCCAGTCCAAGAATTACAGCAGATACCCCTGACTATTAAAAAACCAGTTTGTTATTTTAAATATCTGTCACACAGCTAAGAACTGCATCGTGTTGGGAATGTTCTGACACAGTATCTTATACACAAACATGAGATGAGGTAAGAAGACCAGGTCATCACGTGTGGAGTGGGCTGTAAGATTAAGATGCGTCCAGCCTGCAGCATGGGCTACACGATAGGGATAAGGATTGTGAAATAAATCACAAATTCCCCTAAATTCTCCTCTTTTCTGTTCTGAGAGCCCTTCATACTTAGGAAATACTGGGGGATTAACCTATTCTGCAAAGCAGGGAAAAGCCTGCAATTAAGAGGAGCTGGCTGCATACTTGCCCCTTATCTCAGCCCCTCCCATAGGAAGGCCAGTCAGTCTCCATAAAGGAAAACTAACAGAGCAGAAATTTGGCATATATGGGTCTCGTGGACTCGCAGTGACACCGCTATGAACCGACAGCACCAACCAGTGCCTGGGGCCCAGGCTGAAAAGCTTTGTCCGAGCCACGCCGAGGGTCAGGATTGATATAAACACAATGGAATTTTTACTGATTAAGGCCTTTCCTCCCTGCACTGGATATAGGATTTCCTGTACTGAAGTATGTTTGAGTATATTATTTCTATGCCAGGGAGAGGAAAACAGCCATTCAGTGAGAAGAGAAAAACATTGCTCGTAGGATGAGGAAAAGTCACAAAACAAAGAATCCTATCTAGTGGCATAAACAGCTATACAGCAAAAACATTAAAAACCATGGTGCCCTGCCTTGCTACTTACTGGTCATCCTCTTCCCTAACACTTCTTAAGGAAAGAAAACCCCAACCATGGTGAGCTGTGTGACAACCAGGCATTTGTCCCCCAGTCCGCCCAGCTGGAACTGAAAATGCCAACAGTGAAGCAGAACCTCCAACTTTCCAGGCAGACAGGGAGAAACTGCAACAACCATCTTCACAAACACAACCCGGGCTAATAATTAAATGCAATAAATGGGAGATGAGCTCAATCTGCCAGAGAATTAGGAGCGTGACAGTATTCCTTGTTCAGTAACACTGGGAGCACAATAAACCTCCCGGGTGAAGTTCTGCCTAATAAAAATTCCCCTGTGCAGGGCACGTCCTGTCACTCGTGATGTTCTGAAAGAATGAAAGCAGTTTATGGTGCTGGGATGATAAAACAGATCTCCAGGACATCTTTCAGCAGCGCAAGCAAAATAGTGCCGCAACTGTTAGTGATCCTGGTGAAAATAAACACACGGCCTCGGCGACGCTCAGATTGTACCACGAGGCTCTGTGGGTGGTTTGCATAGCATTAAGGGCAACAAGGTTTCTTTTTCAAAGGAGGTTTTGCCATTTGAAAAGAAGTGAAAGAAATATGCATTAGAACAAGTGGTCATTCTAGGAGATGCGTGAACTCAGGACTGACTTCACGGAAAAAGGCATCAATACCTCAGCTGCTCATCAATCACAGAGATCAAACCCTCTCGCTTTGTGCTGCTACAGTCAAGGAAAATACAAATGCCTTCCAAAGGGGCTCCTCTGCTCCAGGCTTTCCCTGCACAGGACGTTCCTCAGCAGGCAGCTCCCAGGTGCTGGTACTGTGCGGAGCGGGCGGACCCGAGGCAATGCGCGCTGCTGGGCGGTGCTGCGGGAGCTGCTGGAATACAGCACTCAGGGAGGCCTTTTCCCAGGGAAGGCTGCAAGAGGCACGGAGACCTCCAAGAACAAAGCACTGTGAAAAAGAAAAACAGCAAGAGGAAAAACAAACAGAGGGCCTGGACAGTTTTCAGAGGGAGATGAGAGTAACCCTTAATGGGACTGCATGTGTGCTGCCAAACGTGGAGTTGTGAGGAGACTGGAAAACCAACGTTGTCTCAGCCCAAAGGGAATATGGGAACTAATTAATCAATATGGCACTGTTGTGCTAGCAGTACATGCAACACAAAACTTTCCTCCTTTGCTGAAAGCAGTATACTCTTGGAAGGACCCTGGAGGAACCCAGCTTCACTGGCACAGAGATGGAATTCAAGAGGAACTGAGTGCCACGCACAGAGGGTTTGGACCCAATGCAAATAACCTTCAGTAGACACCTCTGCTGGTATACACAGAATAGGCTGATCCTGGGTATCATGCATTTTCATCTCCTCCTGAGGTTGGACTTAATGCTGTAGTCAAACCTCCGGGGAGCAGAGAGTTCTGCCTCTCACCATGCTGAACTATGGTTCCAGTCCCACATCTTCACCTCCTGGAATGGAATCTGGGTGCTGGCACTGGGTAGAATGATGCCTCTTACCACTAAAGACACATTTTAGTTTGCATGCACCAACTTGATCTTTCAAATCCTTTCTTAAAAGACATCAGGTTCAGTGGTACTCCAGTAGTTGGTGCCCAGAAGGAGATGTAAATGATCAAAACAGCAAATTTAAGAGTTTATAAAGTCCCAATTGAATACAGAAAGTTAAGCAAAACACTGTCACGAAAACATTTCTGATTCCCATCCAAAAAAGCCTACCATTTATTATGAAGCCTTTAAAATTGACAATGAGGGAATTCTTCACTGTGGTCTCGCCCTCACTTTCACCCTACAAAGTAATGCTGTATGGAGGCAGAGTAAACACTATGTGCTGTATTTTCCTAAATAAAGCAAAGGAAAAAAACAGATCAATGTCTATTCTGCTGCCAGCAGATATGGAGTCAATTAAAAAACTAAAATATACAATAACTTAACTCTTTGCACAGAGCCCCTAACATATCAATACTGTGCACACAAAAGTATTTTCCACAGGAACGTTGGAACACTCTGGGTTGAAGCACACTCTCTGTTTCAGATGTTGAAGGTGAATTTGTTGTTCCAAGACACAAATGAGCATCAGGCAGCCCCAACAGCTCCCAGCCGGGCACTCAAGGTTTCTTCCCTGGGCAGCTCTGTGGAGAATAATCCCCGGGTTTCTCCTTCCCTGGGTCACAGTTCAGGACAGCCTGGAAGGTCGGAGATGCATCTCAAAAACATTTACCTCATCTTTTCATCCGTACCAAACCAAAATCCTGTGACCAGCTCTCCTGAGCATGGAAACATTTCCATGGTGAATCTACTTCCAAAGCCCAGGGCTGGAACCGGCTGCTCTCACACGCTCCATGTGCTGTGTGTTGCCATTCCAGCATCAGAGTCATCCTGCAGGCCTGGCTGGGACCGCCGCTGCTGCGCCCTTCTCCAAGGACAGGACTCCAGGTGCCACATCCCCATGTGTTATCGTTCCATGCTGTTGTGGCCAAGCAAAATTTTTGCTTGCAAATTATGGCTTTTCTCGCCAACTGAGCCCTCACTTAGACAAACTCTCCTGACTTCAGCTTTTTAATTCCCATTAGTATCAGTGTTTTCCTGAGCAAAAAATTTTGTGAAATGGGCAAAGTCCAGGAAACTTTGTTAAAGCAGCTGCACAGCTAATGCCTTACAGCTCTGTTTTCAAAATTCTTTGCAACAGTGTGGCACAAACTGAGACATTCACATGCATAAAAATAACCTTGACATATTTTGCAGCATGAAGATGGCAGCTAGGGCGCACAGCAAAGAAACTATGACTGCTACTGAAGCCAGGCTGATTGTCACCGTGACAGCAAGGACAGGGCACCACAAGAAGCAGGCCATTACCCAGCTGCTCTCCTGTCATGCTGCCTGGGCATGTGCCTCAACAGTTTGGAGCCCACTCTTCATTCAGGAACCTGACAGTGGTGCTGCTCCCAGAGCGGTACCCTGCTCACACCATGGGCACTCTTCCCTCTGTCATCAGGTTTACTTGGTGCCTACGAGCAAAAATTCCTGTGGAAGTAGCCATGGTATTTCTCCAGTCCCAATAAAATCATTCCTCCAACATCACAGAACTTCTTTTTTTACGGTAACTTTTGTTCATCCAGCACCTGGGAAACATTGTGCCTTCAACTCATTGCACTGAGCTGGCAGCAGAGAGCAACCCCATCACACACATCCCAGAGCAGCCACAAGTGTGCCAGGAATGGGCCAAAGCAGTAAACACCTCCACATCAGGTGCCATCCCAGGACATGACATTTCTGAGCACATCGCATGAATCAGGTCCAGATAAAAGCTATTTGCTGCCTTTGTTTGTTACCATGCAGTCAGCCAGAAGTTTCTTGAGTGGCTGGATGAAGGAACTCACCGCTTCTAGGCTCCAGTGGCTGGCTGGATGAACTCACTGCGTTTAGGCTTGAGCTGTTGGATGGAAGAACTCATGGCGTCCAGGCTCCTGAGTGAAGTGCAGCTGGAGGGATGCACTCATGCTCACTGACCCACATAGCTGTACCCCAGGCTCCCACCTGAGCTATGCGCAGTGACCTGGGTCGCAGGTAAGCTCAACCTCCATGTGGCATCTTTCCTCCATCTTTCCTCATTTGTTTTATCAAAAAATCTCACCCACTGAAGAGATTCTAGAATAAAAGAAACAAAAAAGTCTCCACACTCGAGCAGTGGGACTGGCTGCTTCTCCAACGCACAGTGAGCACATTCCTCCCACAGGGCCTACCTATGTGAGGGAAAGCTGCCAGGCAAAACCAGCCCTGAAGAAAACCAGACTTTAGAGTCATTTAACGGAGTCACAGTTTTGCATTCTCTGAGAGTTAAATAGCCAGTAGAAATAATCATAAATTGATCAAGCTGCAGCTTTCTTTTTCCTTTGATACCCATATTTATCTCCATATACATTCACTTTTGTATATGTCTGTGTATACGAAGGACAAGAGCCCATTTCAATTCCATTCAGCATTTTCATGCAACTACTAGACCACATTGTTCCGAAGTACACAAACACACTTTAAAGCAGTCGTAATTCTTTCAGTGATTTTCAGTTCAGAGTAGCTATCGACACAACTATCCCTGGAGCCTACGCTCGTGTTGCTTGATTTGCAAGGTACTATTTCCAGCTAATTATTACTTAGTTACTTTCAGCATTTGGGTTGCAAGCATTTCCAAGCAAATATCTGCTTCTGGTTGAATTGTTTACAGTAATTAAACCTAAATTATCTGTGGAAAGGAGTAGAGGGAAAAGGTTTTTTTGACTTTGTGTCAAAATAGTCACAGCACTTCCTTTGTTTGAGAAGCTTTAGAATCCCTGTGCTTCATGATAGGAAACTGAAACTTGCCTGGGGATGAGACAGGCACATTTTCGTGGCAGGGGCACACTTTTCCCTAGCTTTAAATAAGTCTGCCCAAATGTAGTCAGCAAAGTGCCTGTATCTACAGTGCAGAGACAGTGGCATTTTAATAGATAAAATCTCCACAGCCTCCTTTCTCCCAAACCGTGCTGTTTCCCAGCAGCTCCCACACTGTGGCACATGTGTGCGGCTCCTCCGTGCCAGGCATGCCTTAGGCAGAGATCACTGAGCTGAGCAGGGCACACTGCATCCTTGCTGGCACCAGAGCTCATGCTTGGGCAGCATAGAAAAGGGGGGAGCCTGACCGACACAGGTGCATATAGAAACTGTGAAAAGAGTATTTATTAAGGCTGCAGGGTGAAAAGCAAAGAAATGACACAAATGAGGTTGCCTGCTCAACCTCTGTTTGACCTCTTTGAGTGTGTACATTATGACACAGTCTAATTACAGGATTGTGTGCTATTTTTTCACAGGACCTGCTCATAGGATGGTGTGGCTCCAGGAGGCAGTGAGGCAAATCCTTGTCCAGAGAACCTTTCTGTTGCAGAAGTGGTGAAATGCCCAGAGAACAAAGCAGCGCATTTCATGAAGATGGAGGCTGGCCTTAGCCTCAAACAGATGGCTGATCTAGCACAAGCCATAGAGGTAAACTCTGTATTAAAGTGCCTAATGCCTCCAGTTCAAAACATGCAAAGGTTGGCTGTTTCAGGCTGAATCACTGAAAACAACAGTCCAATGCAATGAGAGGCAACCCTTCAGCACGTCCATAATGACAGACCCCACTGCACCTCTCTGTCCCCAGTAGCACCAGCCCTGCTGCACTGAGCCAGGCATGCATCGCCTCAGCTTCCCCTTGCACACGTATCCTGAAGGGCTTTGGAAGGTGTAAATCTTGCTTTGGAGGTTTGTTTGTTTACTTGTTTTTGAATGGGAAACTGCCAAAATTCAGGAACTGTTTTCTAATTTTAACATTTTATTTTCAGCAGGGGGAAAGCAAATCCCCACAATACAAGTAATTGCTACTCCACCCATACACTGGGTTAGATTTCCCAGTCGGTTTCTCATCTTCCAGGGCTGAAAGGAAAGACTTCCTTTGAGACCTCCATTATGTGAATGCAGTGCATGCACATTCATAGTGTTACAAGCCTCAGCTTACTTGAATGGCTCTGGCATGGCTGTCATGAATCGATATTTAGCTATTCCCCAATATTTATTGTCAACAGCACTGAGATTAGAAGATGTCTGCCTCTTGTTTCAAAACTTAATGGCCCATTGACCGCACTTCCTCTGAAGCACAAACTCCATGTCCCACGACACTAAATCTGTGCCACGCTAATGAAAAGCCCTCTTTATTTCAGGCCTCTATCCAGAATGGAAATGATTTAGGTTACAGTCACTGTGGACTTTAACTCACTAACTCACTATTTCTCTAGTAATTAGAGACGAGGTCCATGGCAATGCCAAATGGTATGCTGACCTAAACATGCCTATCTATTCTGGATACTCTCCTGGAGATTTTCATTTAACACATTTCACATTAGAGCTGAGGTAGGAATGAAAAATTCTTTGGCACAAGTCAGGGACACAGACGAGTGCATTTCTCACTTTTTTGGTCCTTAGCATGGTAATATTTTATTTCATGTTAAAGACACCCAGATGAGACATGACAACAGCGACAAGCAGCAATGTGAGCCCAGCACTACAAAGATTTCCCCTCACCTCCGCCAAGCACAACCCTTTGGGCTTGTTCTGAAGTGTGACTCCGTTACACGCAGAGGTTAGCAATAGCTTTCCTCCTGTTTTTATGTTTGTTATTTTTCTAACCTCTTCGATCTCACTTTGCTGAAACAGAGGAAATGAGGTGAATTGGTCCTAACGGCGGCCAGGAATTGCTGTCCTACCACTGATCTGGGGTTTAAAGGTGCTGTGGGAGTGGAACATTAAATCTCCGGAGCACAAATTTCTTGCGATAACACTAAATCTACCCAGTATTTATTGCTAAGATACAAAGTGTTATGGCAACATGAAGGAAAACATGTTATAAGGTTTTCCTTTAAGGCATGAAGAACCACAGAGCTCTGTATGCTGCTGCCTCCAGTTCAGCACAGACATGGGGATGTTTCAATAACACAACTACACACTCACACGCTCTTCTTCGTTCCTTTGAGAACGCACACATGACATCAGACTTTGGTTTTCAGTACTCATCAGGTGGAGATACAAGCCTGTGATACGGACTGGGGTATTCTGCAGGTTTGCTTCATGCAGTTCCTTGGCTTTGCATTCCATCTCTGTCTCAAACAGAAGCCCAGGAGCACTGCACTGTATGGCTGGGTACAATGGAGCATGGAAGCATAGCTAGAATGTTTTTCCGTAGGTTAACAAGAACTAAAGCCAATGAAAAATGGCAAACGTTTTACGTAAATATGAGGATGGGACTAATACTGCACAGGCTAGTATTTCCAAAACCATCACCTGTTAGAAGTAATCACTAAGTACATAGACACAAATGCATACACAAACACACAGACACAAACAATCCCATGCTTCTTATACAATGTATTTCAACTTAAGATCAGCGTGCTTCTACACAATTTGCAAGTGTCGTCTTTCCTCCACTATGGGTGCATAAACCAATCCTTTCAGTCTTTGCCATTATCCTATTTTTGATAATTATTTATATTGTGTATCTTAAGTGTAAGTATTAATTTACATGAGAAGCAGATGTCTCCCCTTTGCAAACGTCACTGTGGGGAGAGAAGGACTTCCACAGTAGGTGCTTTTAAGATATTTTTAATGACTTTTACTTTACTGTTTTAAAGAAGTTGTTCCTGTATAAGGTAATTTCTCTAATTCCATTGGATTGATATTAATTCGTTGTGCCATTCCTAAAACCATAAAGATTATTTTGTTGAGAAAATCTCATCCCTGTGTCCATTCCTAAACATAACACAATATATTTCAGCAGTTCTCCCACTCCTTTAGATGTTTTTAATACTGGATAAGGAGATTTGCAGGATGTAAGCTTTACAGCCTGTGAAGTTCTCACATCTCCAGGTGGAATTGCTTAACAGTTACAAAAAAAGAAAAATAAAACTTTAAAAGAGAGAGAAGGGAAGAATTGTGGTAAAGTTGCTGCTCCACAAAGGGGAAATCAATAAAACTCCAAGAAGTGTGAGACAGGTGATGTGCTTCTTACTGGTTAAACTCAATGGGAATGAATGCTTCGAGTTTCAGTGATACCTAAAGGCTTTATCAAGTTACTCTGTATAAGAAACAAAGAGTCCCTGCCCCTTTGCAGTGCTGGGATCTCTTTGGGAGGATGATGAGGAACATTCATAAATAATAACATGAAGCTAGGTACATGTGCAAAGATAAATAGCACATACAGACAGCCAGGGCAGAGATTAGCTCATACCAGAAACAGGCATAGCACCCACGGGATTAGGGAAATTTCATGTGGAATCCTTGATCTCAGCTTATAAATAAATCAGGTTCAAGGAACAGGTAGATCCAAACTGACATTCTCAAGCTGGATCTGTTAATTCAGTGCATGCCTACACTGACACTGCAGCATTTGGATGCCAATTATGGACATACTAAATCTTTGAGAGAGAAGAGGGTCTGTGAGTGGAGAGCTTGCTTTCTGTTTTACCAAAGCGCATCCCCCAAAGACCTGATGTGATCCCATCCCACAAGAGGCCTCAGGCCCATTCTTGGAAGCCTTCACCCAATGGGCATGGCAGCACAGTCCAAGTACCAGGAGGACTGAAAGCAACCCCTGCTGCCCTTCAGGCTACCAGCTTTTTTCAAAGCCCAACACCTTCCCCAAACCCGCTGCCTCCAGCACAGCTCCCACTGGCCATGGCCTGGTGCATGTGCCCCTGCCGATCCCCAGACCCTTCCTTACCTCCCAGCACATAGATGGGAGTTTGCAGGGAGGGCAGCATGATGCCAAACCACAGGGTGGGGCGAGGAGAGCATCTGCTCCACTGCTGCAGTGCTTGACAGCATCACTGAGTAATGGCTGTTGTTTCGTGCCTTTGGGTTATCTACACAGCACCCATTGGGAGGGCACAAATGCTGCACAGCACTGGGCTGGTGATCAGTCTTTCTTGTGCTTTAAAGAAATTGAATCAAAATCCAAGAGTAAAAACACAGTTTCTGCTCTTATAAACTGCCAGCTTACGAAATTACACAAGCAAACAGTATTAAAATAAATAAAACCGAAATTGTACAGTTTCTAAGAGCCCATACCATTGTTAATGTCAGTACCAGAGAGTGTTTGCCTTTTGCAGAGTTATAGGAAGGTTTGGTTTGGCTGAACTCTCATTGTCTGGTCAGTTCTCGCTTCCCTAGCAAGAATATGAATGGTTTCTATTTAGAGGAGATTACAGGTAGCCATAAATTATCACCTAGTGTGGGCTGCTCGCTGGCCCAAGCACCTTGCCAGCACCTCTCATCACCAGGAGCCAATGCCTTGCTGGTACAACCTGCCAAGTCGTGGTCCACGTAAACTCAGTTTCTGACATGTGTTATGTTGATCACAGGGAAGCAATGGAGAGACCTAGTTAGGGAAGAATGAGGCATTTTTTCCCCATCTATCATAGGTACTTTTCATATGACTGCATTCCTGCAAGACCACATCATATTTTTGAAAAATATCTTAGCTTCCTTGCTGCCCGTCCCTAAAAATCAGCTATGACCGGGCAGCTCAGATTGTCTGTGTTATCAGCCTCCAGAACTCAGATATTTAAAACAAGCTTAATTATCACCTGCACATTATTGCTAATTGCGGGGCTTTGCCTTCCAGACTCACAGAGATATTGATTACCACATTGGCATTTCTGACTCAAAGAAGTGAGTTGACATAAAATACTGTCATGAGCAGAGATGCACACAAGGTTTTTCCAAAGCGTACACTCAACTAATGCTCTTGGTATAAACCTATTTAAATGCAGTGCATGTGGTATACATGAATACACCGATCTTCTGCAGTGAATTAAGGGAACTACTTTAAAAGCACAGCCTTATTAAGCTTCTTAGAACTCCTGAGTGAACATAAAATCATCCTTGTTTTGCCGCCAAGTGCTACAAAGTTAATTACAGGACAAAAGTCAGACAATGACTTAAAACATGGCAGAGAAAAGAGGTCCAAAGACTGACTTCTAGCCCCAGTTGACAGGAAGTTTTCCCCTAAGCACAAATTTCGTTTTACTTCAGAGGATCCTGCAGACCTCACTCTGTAATGGAGAGTTGATTGAACTGCAAGATGTCGCTTTGCCATAGGAAGCATCAAATAGTTTGGGGATTAAAAAACAGTACCAAGAATCAAAGAATACTTTGTATTCCAGACCTCAGTAACTCAGAAAAAAAAAATTAAAACAAAAAACAGTGACCAAAGCTCCAAGAACCTGATCAGAGGTAATGCAATAATGGATGTACTTGGATGTGCTTGCTGCTTCTGAAGGGTTCTGCCCTTCTGCTTCCTTTACCAAAACAATCAGAAAGATGTAAATGGTTATTTCTAGATTGAAACTGATGTTTGAAATAAATACTGAGATGGAGGGCCATCACTGAAATGATCCTGTCAGAAGACCCACTGATAAACACAGAAATGACAAACACAGCACAGGCACAGGAGGAGCTCGCTGCAAAGAACATTTTCAAGCTACAATGACTCAAAAGTATTTTCAGGAACATTAGGAACTGAAGAAAAGTCCATATGCTCTATTTTTTTCCAATGGCATGAACACGAGCAGTGTATCTCAGCATAAAGCCCTGCACACTAAAAGGATACGGCAGCCAAATTCCACCGTCTACCACAGTGTTAATAATAGTTATTATTACTGAGCTCCCTTCACCATCCTGGGTGGTTCTCAGAAAACAATGGCGCAGTCTCTGCCTTGAAATGGTAATGTTCCACAGAGACATGAAACAACAGGAGCAAAATGGAAGAGGTGGGTGGGGAGGGAGCAGGAGGACAACGGTGGCAGCAATGGGATCACTCGTTCCATCCCGTGACTATCTTGATGCTCCCACTGAGTGATTTAATTAATGACTTAGATGAGGGCATAGAGCAGGAGGGCGCGGCAGAGTGCTTGGGAGCAATAGCCAGGAAGGCAGACAGCCGGGTGAAAGGAAAGCCAGCAGTTCCCAAAGGCTGGAACTGAGGAAATGCGGATGGATTTTGCTTTATGACACAGCCTGTGGTTGAGACACTACAGTGCCTCACTTGCACACGGGTTCTGGGTGTCTGGCAAAGTGAGAGCACACAGGCATCATCAATGCCTCTCTCATTGGTGCAGCTCCTTTATATTGTGAAACCTGCAGCTAAAGACAGCAAGCCCTGAGCCTGACCTACCTTCCTGCTGCCTTCAGCGTCGCTTAGCTCAAAACATCACTTAAGAATGGAGTGCACACAAATGAAAACACAGTGCTCCTTATTACAGATCATCTTTCTGTTCCATATACTGTGTGGTAGTTTCTATCTACAAGCTCATGTGACAGCTGAGGAAGACAGCAAGCTTTATGCAGAGGAAGGTAAATGAGGTCTTGCCTTCCTTGAAAAGATAGTTTGATTTCAAAAGGAAAATCTGTCAAGTTTTCATGGGCAAACACAAATTCTAAAACAAATAAAAACTGTCTATGAAACCTCTCATTCAGGCTGAAAAGGCACTTCTTTATCTGAGGAGATTTTCCTGCCTTGTCATTGTTCACGACCATCACCTGCTGCCCTCCAGTGAAGAAAAGCTCACGTCTCACCCTCCTGAGCAGCATTCCCCATGTGGGCAGGGAACAGCTTGTGCTCCTTCAGAGTGACACTGTCCTCACTGCCCTCCTGCAACCACAGCTCCCCTGGCCGAGCCACCAGGGCCGGGCTGAGCCCATCAAACAAGCACTGTGCCCGGCAGCCCCGCGTGCCCCCGCCCTGACCTCACGCACCACGTTTCACTGAATAAGCAAAGTGATGTCAGGAATCAGGAAGCTTTTTTTTCTGGCTCGGCTTGTTTGTTGGCCTTGTGTACTCCCCAGGTGCAGAGGTGAGCATGAGGTAATCATACCTAGTGAATGTGAGGCTTAGGCTATAGGAAACCAACAGAATTTATGTAATTTTGGCATGCAGCAACTTTCTTCTCTTTAAATTCAGCAGCGAGCAGCAGGCTGCAGAACAGAGAGTGCTCTATGTTATACCCAGATCTTCCTCACTGCACCAGAGCCTCAATCAGGGGAAGGGGCTCTGAGCCCCCACATCCCTCAGGGACTCCCATCTCCCTGGAGATTCCTGGTCTGCAGAGGAAAAAGGAATGGAACTGGAACTCGGTTTATTTGCTGCCAGATTGTCCGCTCTGTCTTAGGGGTACATTTCCCAAAGGATGCTTTGAAGAGAATCAAAAAAAGGATGGTTAGAGATAAGAATTATTATTTAAGTGATTAGCACAGGCTCAAGGGAGAAGAGGAGAGAGGGAATGACCGATCTCTTCTTTATTATATGGCTTCTAATTTGCCTGAGTGATTGAAGGCTTTCTGAGGCAGGAGCTGAATTAACAACAGATCCCCAAGCTAGGCACAGCTCATCTGCAAGTGACAACGTTCCTGAGACAGAAGACTCCCTTCTCCGTGGCATTTGGTTTTGCAAACCCAAGCTGGTAATAATACCCTGCACGGCTCCCACCTAGCTAGGAAGTTAGCTCTGAGCAGATGGTTCAGCTGGATGCTTGCAAAACTTTCCAAACCCATTTTTTTCTATGAGTCTGCAAGCACTGAGCCTTTCAGAGGTGGTGCTAAGGCCACAGCTGCTCCTTGAAGCTGCTTTAATTTACACTTTAATTTACTGCAGTGGAAGTGCTCCTGACTCCTGCTGAACCGCTTCCCTTTTTGACTTATGCTCACGTGCAGAGGACAGAATTTCCTCAAGGCTGGCCCCAAATCACAGACCTGCCAGAGAAGAAGATGACCTTGGATCTGAGTTCTGTGTGAAATTCATCACCCAGAAACACTTCTCCATGATATTTCTTCACAGAGTCATGCAGACAGAAGCAGAAGAGCCCAGTCTTTCAGAGGCTGAAAAAATAAGGGAGAAAAGCAGCATTATTTATGCTGGCACTTTACACACTGACAGTGGAGGTACACTGGCACAGATTTTTTGTCCTGAATTTTATATTTTTCCTACAGAACTTATCCATATTATTGCTTCCCAACCAATAGTAACAGGGGTCTGCAGTCCCATCTGGAATTAAAATGCCATAACAACAACCACAGCAAAAGCTGGCATCTTTTCTGTGCACAGGGTTACAGAACTGGAGGAGGGGCTTTGTGGGATTGCTTGGGGTTTTGATTGCAACAAGTTTCTGTAGATACAGGTTCTCTACCAAGGTCAAAGTTTCAATCCCAGCCTGACTCCTAACTCCCCTCCTTAGCACTCAGCAAAGCCCTTTCAATGAATCAAAGGCCTCAACTTAAAGGAACAGAACGCATTGTTCTCAAGGAAATACATTTCAAAGCTTATTACAGTTATTCATCCTTGTACTCCCAGACAATGAGTCTTAAAAGTCTTTCTAAGTCATTGAGCCACCAGTCCTGTGACCTGATTTCAGAAATGGATTAGGCTCCTCATTCTGTGGCTGCTGTCCCCCGTTCTATGGCATATGTGCCATGTAAGAAGCTGTGAGCTTCTGTATGTACATATTTGCTTGCAGATATTGTATCACCAAGGATTGGAAAGAGGAAAAAAAAAGACAACAAAACAACAGCAAATCCAAACACAAAGCACCACCAAAAGAAACCTGCTTCCTTTAGAAAACAATAGCCATTTAGGACACATTTGGCTACTTGCATTTCCAGGGCAATATTAACACCTACCCCAGGTGAGATAGGTTTTTATGCACTCATTTTGTACCCAGTCATGTGGCCTATCAAAAAGTGTGAAGGCTTAATGATTATGTGTGATAATATTTAACATTAATTTAGCTTTTGCCTCTCTTAGCACCTTCTAAACTTCTCCCTAACCTGTTCAGCCATGGTCAACATCTCTGAAATTCACTGTGGCAGTCCTAAGGACAGTTTACAAAGAATGACCAGAGCTGTGTCACACCCCTAGCCTCTCCCTAGCTGTATGTAGGATATCTGGCTTGTGGAGGAATGGTCTTGTGATAAATGAACTTCTCAAGAATCACTGGAAAGCTTGGGGAAATGTGCATACAGACTTTAAATCAAGCTACTGATTTGCTATATCCACAATTTGCTGAATGTTCAGAATATTTGCCATAGATTTAGAAACCTCTGAAAACCAAGAATGCAAGTACAATGCAAAAGCAAGAAGTCTGCAGGTGCATTTATTAGGTCACTGGTGAGACAGTCATTTTGCCACACGCCTGCTCAAAGCACGAGAAGAGCTGTAACAGCAATCCTGCTGTAGAGGCCAGCCAACAGCTCCACAGTACTGAAGGGCACAGTGCAGTCTGGAAGGCAAAGCTCCACATGCAAGGACCACATGCAAGGTGCTGCGGGCAGGCTGAAGTTACCATGCAGGAAAGCAAGTCGCAGGCAGCCCAGGCATGGCAGGCCCTCCTACCAGAAGGGAAGCCATTCTGGTGAGCATCCCCAGCACGGGGAGCAGGTCTGGATCTGCTGCTGCTGAAGCCTGGGCTTCAGATTGCTGTGGTACCAGAATCTGCAAAGCAGTTGACGAGATTTAGGTGCATAAGTCCCACTAACTTCAGTGGAGAGAAAGGGTTAAATTTCCCCAAGAGTTTAAAAATCTCAGCATAGATGTAGGACTGGCTTCGCCACCACTGCGTGGAACTTGGCAACCGCACGAGAGGACACATCAACACTAAACAACGGTTTGGAACAGGAAGAGAAGATGAATATCTAATCCGACTGAAGCTCCAGAGGAAATATCACGCAGGCTGGCTGGAGCTGGCCCAGCAGCCTCACACTGATGGCCGCAGCCTGATGGAAATTCTCCACGCAGGTCTCTCCCTGCCGCCCGTCAGTGCTGTGCATCAGTCGCTGGATGCATCGCTGCACTTTGGGGAGCCAAGGCCTCGATCTTGCAACTAAAAAGATAGGCTGTATATGTTTTAAAAGCAAAAATCATCCATTAATAGGCCTGGTCGGGGTGTCTGGGAGGAGGTGGCAGCTCAGGCTAATTCTTTTGTTTCTCTTATTCAGTTTGTCAGAGATAAAAGTCTTCCATAACATAAACACTTCCTACTTTGAATACGAGGAGTGGGAGCACTGTGTTGTTTCTTCTAAAGAAAATAAAAGCTAAAGCCTTTCTACCCCAAAGTCCCAAAAGACTCCAGATTTCCCACTTATCTAAGAAAAATGATTTGCACGAACGCAGTTTCCCAACACACGAGCCATAAATCGCCTCCAACTCCTGTGCAAGGACATCCCGAGAACTTCAACACCCGCGAGCTGGGAAGGCAGCCAAAGCCTTACGGAGCGGTGATCGCAGTTCCCACACCAAAGCTGTTACATGTGAAGTCTGTGGTGTCTCAGCGTTCCTCCTGAAGGCTGTTCTCATGCAGATAGAGTAGAAAGTGAAGAAACCTGTCTCTCCCAGCCTATGCCCATGGAAAATAATGCTAATGCACTGAAGCAGGGAAGCTCCCACAAAGTCACTGGTGCAGGGAGTTGATTCCTTTGGGAGAGAAGTTGGCTTTTGAAGTTCCCATGATTCATTTGTTCGCCTGATTCCCTCCTAGGTCTTCATGGGCAAATTGTGACTGCCCTATGCTGCCTTTTACTCCTATAGGCTTTGAGCTGCAGAACACCTTCAGCCTGGCCTTGCTCCATGTTTATGATATTTTCTCTTTTTTTTTCTTTCATTTTAGCCTGGCTTGTTCTTAGCTGAATGTGTTTTCTGATCCAGGTCATTGTCATGAAGAAGAATAACACTGGAGCAAGAAGCATGCAGGATTGGATTTCCCCTTTTTTTAGGGCGGACACTAACTCTGGGATGAAGAGACTGTATCACAACTTTGTCACGTGCTTTTGCAAATTCCTTGTCAACACACCATCACAATCTGCATCTATTCCACTGCTAGTGAAGCTCTCCTAGTGGCACTGCACCCGAGAAACATATCCCAGAGCTGCAGGAGGAAATTCTTCACTCAGAGGCGAAGTTGCTGGCACTGCTGCCCAGAGCTGTGGGTGCCCCTTTCCTGCGGTGCCCGAGGCCGTGGATGGGCCCTGGGCAGCCTGAGCTGGGGGGCAGCCGCCTCTGTCAGGGGTAGGGCTGGATGAAGTGGCCTGTTTCAAACCAGGGTCCTGTACAGTGTTCCAAAAAGAATAAGTTGGCTCACATCATGTTTGATTTAGTCCCAAAATGACCTATCCCAGCAGGGCTTCATAAAGCTTAGGAGGGCACATCCTGTTCTGATCCTGCTGTCAAGGTCCATAAAAAGATCTGCACTTAATAAACCTTTCTTTCACCAAGGACTCAAACCCTGGGACTTCCCTCAGCTTCTCTAAGTGCATATATCATTTTGACCCAAAGGACATTAGTTACGCAGCTTGAATGTCTTCAGCTGCAACGGAGCACACACTTTTCACTACCCTGACGAAGCCAAAGCCATTTTTTGCATAACCCACTTTCTTTTCAAGTCACAAATCCCACTTGGAAGCACTGTGAGTTGCACACTAATTAAAAGCCAGACAAGGATTTCAATAAAAAACACACCTGAAGTTCTGCAAATCTGACGCATCTAAGATGAAATGCAAGAAGTCCAGTCTTGGAAGGACCCTTAATCCTTAGATCCAGTTTTATTTCCAAGATCTGCCACAGGCTTTGGAAATCATTTGTCACAACTGAAGAATTGAGGATATTGCAGTCTAATTCACTTTTAAAGCATTTTCATTGCTACTATTTCATGAAGTTATGCGTAGGATTTACCTTCTTCCCAGGACTTTATCAGCACTTATTCAAGTAATGACAAATCTGATTTGTTACAGGAAAACATTGTGTGTATCTTAACCTCAGAAGTATGTCTTAGGATTGAAGAACACCCATTACCAAGCTTCCAGATCCCTTTATAAAAATGGAGTACATTGCACATGACTTGTTCAATCCTGCTGGATACAGCTTATCCAGCCTGAAATGGGCTCAGCAGGATTTGCAATGAAGTCCTGACTGTTCTGAAGTGAGAGAGACTTCTGTCAGGGACTTCAGGGGAGATGGATTTCATGTCTGGAATTTACTTTTTCTTTAACACACATGCACAGCACCTACAATATGCTCACACACATACTACCAACCAAGCTGGCAATAGCAATGTTTGTAAAGGTTTTGTTGTCTTTAATTGGTATTTGATTATGCATTTTCCACCACTTACCCAGCGGTTTTTATGTTTTTTCCTCAACTCTAGCAGATTCAGCAGAATCAAATCAGTACAACTGGTTGGAATACAGTTACTGCTGCCCTTATTCTGAATCATCTGGGAGTACACTGATCACAGAGGACAAGCAGAGGCTCACCTGGGGACCCAGAGGATGGCACAACCATCAGAAACTCTTCAGCACAAAATCTGAATCTCACCACATAGGAGAGCCCCGAACCTAAGCGGGGATTTCAGGCATTAACTCGCTATAAGTGAAAACATGTGACAATGTACAGCCCACAGGTCTTCTTCCTTGAACTAGAGGATGTTTGACGGACATAACTTTTGCCATGGCTATTCAGTGTTTCTTCACTCTCGGTCAGATGATGGGAGAAATGTTTTGTTGGGTGCCCCTCGTGTCGGATTGCCAAGAATAACGGCGGCCTCTCCTCCAAAAATGGCAGCTGGAGCCCTGTGCAAACAGCACGGCGGGCTCCCCTTGAAGTGACAGCAGGTCCCACCAACATCAAAGGCGACGCGAGGTTTTTATTGAGGGCTGTTTGTTGATTTTTTCTCCAGTGAAGTGATATTACATGGCATTTCCAACCCTCAATCCTATTAAGTGACAGAACTACCTAATAGCACTCATTAAATAACATAACCTGGTGTCAGAAATTCACTGACAGGCTCATGCAATTGAAGTGGTAGATTTATGCCCTAAAACAATGTGGCTTTGGTGTTATTGTTTTTTTTTAAATAAATGTCATTTATTTTAACAGGTGAAAGCATAGGGCCCCAGACAGTTCACAGAAAGGTTATCACCAACGAGTAGAAAAGTAGGTGCCCAAATTTACGTTGCGAGAAGACAGAGCACTGAAAGCAAGTTCATCACCATGCTTCTGGCCCCTGAGCTTAGAGCAGCTCAGTGCTTTGGTGACACCAGCCCACACTACAGCCTGTGTTATATAAGTTATCCACTGCTTTGGGATACACAGCAAACAGATAATAATAATGTTAAGGTCTCAAATACCACCATCTTCCACTGCTCTCAGTCAGCTATTAACTGCACATCTGAAACCTTTAAACCAGTGTATTTATCTTGTGAACTGAATGACAAAGTTTGTTAGTGTTCACAGAAATAAGTTTATTAGTGATTTCTTGCTGGAATTACTGACAGTATTTTTGAGCAACTCCTCTACAAAAGGAAAAGTAATTCACAACATGGGCTAAAGGTCTATAGCCTGTATGCAGAAATCCTCTCAGGGTCTGCCACTGCACACTGAAAATCCACATTTCTCATTACTTCTCTGCTTGCTCTTTCTCATCACCCATGCATCTCGCCAGGTTACTGCCCCACCATCTCTGGAAAGACTGAAGGCCATGACCAACACTGACCAAATTCCCATCTTGTTGATGCCGTGTGCGATTTTTCATTTTTACCCTCAGGAGGATGGCCAAGCAGGCAGACAATTCTTTAGAAAAGTCCTATCTTGTACTCTTTAAAGTCTGAAAAGAAGCAGTGTTGTCTCCAGCAAATGCAGAGGCAGCACAGCTCATGCAGTCCTAAACCACACTGCTGTCAGAACTTCCCAGCCCGCTGCTGGGAATCACTGTGATTTATCATCCATACCATAAAAACAAGATCCATGAAACAACCCCACTTTAAAACTATTAACCCAAGGAGATGGGGTAACTTTCAGCAGAGAGAACAGTGATGTACCCCATGGTCTCACAAGTGATGGCAGCAGAACACCTGAACTGCAGCCGGGTGCCCCAGCCCTGGTCCCATCCTTCACTCCAGCACTGAGGGCCCCAGCAGTTGTCTGACCCTGCAGTGAACTGATTCAGCTCACTAAATTGCTTGAACACTAACAAGGGAGAAGGAGCTAATCAGCTCCCAGGGTAATATGAGCACCAGTGGTGAAGAGAGGGAGGGGAACAAGCTGCAGACTGAGGGAGCAGCAAATTGCAGCGTTCCTCTGGATGGAAATGAGCGGTCACAGAACTCTTAATCCATTTTCACCTCTGTGCCTGCAGAACTCACCCTGCACAGCTGCCTGCCTCCTTGTGCCAGGGGAAACCACACATTCTGTTGTCACGATAGCGACATCGCATATGGGTACCTTCACATCAGGTTAAAATCATAAATGAAATCAAGATGGAGAACACAACCTGCAAAAAGACTGTCCACGTATATCCTTGCACTGGAACACCAGGAGATGTGAACTGTCCCTGCTATAACCCATTTGGAGGTACGCTGCTTAGCAGCCCAAAGCTCTGCCCCACAGCCCTCTCCACCACCACTCCCCATCGCACAGCTGCCCCCTCTGTTTTGCTGGTTCCAGCACCCACCAGCCCGTTGCTCAGCACACTCCAACTCCTTACTGCAAGGAAACCCACGCTCCATTTCCCCCTCCCACCTTGGCTTTGTTCAGGTGCAGTGCCTTGGAACTGCTCACCAGAACAGCACCAGGGAAGTGGAGGGCTGTGCAACCAGACACAGGGAGGAAAGGGAACCCTCCAGTTTCATGGTGCCACAGAATAACTGAGGTGTAAAGGGACCTCTGGAGGTCACCCAGTCCAGTGAGAGTGAATCACTGCCTTGGCTCAGCCATAGCATTGAGGCAAGCAGGGAAAGCAGCCAGCAGCCTTCTGGCTCTGTCATCAGAAACTCAATTCTCACAGTTTTCCAATGACAGTTTTAATTTTTTTTAATGGAATACGAATGTTGTTGCAAAAATTATTCCTTTTTGTACCCTTAAGGAATAAAATGAAACGCTCTTCTTGGAAAACACAATTAGCAGCTAAATCCCTGACTATACCACTCTAAGTAAAGGCAGAATACTCCAAGGAACAGCAAAACAATGCAGCGAATATTTTTGCAGCAGGAAGAATTTGGAGATGTTTGTTTACCATATAGTTTGTTCCTACTTCACAGATCCTAAAGAACCCATATAAAGAACTCTGATTATTAATAGAGTCAGACAACTCAAAATGGTATTTCTAACCTGTTTATAAATGGTCAAAAGGAAATTACAAATACATAAAAAACAAAACCAAGTTTACAGTAAAAGGGCAGGGAGCTAAATTTGTTCTTCCAGTAAGCAATATGTTATATGAAACTGAGCTGAGTACATCTGCCATCATTTTACCTGGAAAAAATCAAAGTGGGGAGAGGAGGAAAGATTTGCAGTTTGCCAGCATTCTGGAAGAGCAAAACAAAAAGGAAAAGCTCCTATAGTGTACAAACCTACATATGGATAAGTAGTTTAAGCAACACATGCAATGATTTTCACAGCATGCCTTGAAAAGATTCGTTAATGTCTTTGGAAATGTGGGAAAGTAATTTATAACACCAAATAAAAAAGTAACAGAGGGCCCAATCCTGTCACCACTGACTCCATCTGGGCAGAGCTGTGCTTTCGGGACCTTCCGGCAGACTTAAAACATTTTTCAACAGCCCAGTTCAGATATTAGCAAGCCCCAGCCTGGCTGGCTCCCACCACATCCCTACTTGCTATTTTATTTCCCTTTCCTCTCCCTCCCTCTGCTTTATTAAAATTTAAAACAAAAATATTTTTTATGTTCTGAGCATTTGTATATTTGGAAACAGTGCCTGCCTTTTCTCCATCTGACAGCTCTGAGCACTGCTAGCCCTCAGCAGCCTGCAAATCAAGAGAGGCACAGCAGCCCACCTCGACGGCATCGCCAGTGCCACCCCAGCGCTGGGAACTTCTGGTTTTCTGTATAACATTGCCATGAAATCCCCCATCTCCCACAGAATCAGGGGGAATTCTCAGAGAGCAAAAGGAATTCATTTTTCAGAGCCCTTTGTGATCGGAAAGACATATTTTCCCCTTGCCACAGTAAGAGAAATGACGAAGATGGGCAACGGATTGAGAGGCTGTGGTAGGGGACCAAGAGCATGCTTAGAACATGGCACATTTTACAATGTGATCCTGCACTAAGGAAAGCCAGCCTCATTCTCATTCCTACCAGCAGTGCAGGCCAGAGTGGCTACTGGAAATACCAAGTCCCTGCATGTGGCACATAAGTTTCCATTATTACCCTGCAGAGCTGTTGCAATTTCACAACACGCTGCTGGTTGGACTAAAGTTGTAATGCATGTCATTTAAAAAGAAAGAAAAAGAAAAAAGCCACTGAAAAAAAAACAAGCAAACAAAGCACTCAATAATAAATGATTCTATATCACGCGCTCTCCCACAAAGTCAGCATTACAGGGCATGTGTGTTGATATCCTCTCTGGATTCCATGTGGAAGAACAGAGCCAGTGATCAGTGTCTGCCCTAGACCTGACTTCCAATCCTCTCTCCAGATACAGGAGATACAGGACCTGAAGTCCCCAGTGAAGAAATCCAGGACCTCTCGTGAAGCTTCCATTGAGACAACCAGACAGCACACACCACCCAGTTGCAGGATATCAGTCAGAGCCTCTCCCAGGCTTTGAAACTACAGAGCCAGCAAGCACGCAGCCTCCACAGCAGACCTACACAGGCAACAAGTCTCTAGCTAAATATTTCATAGCTATCATATGAGACCTCTAGCTTCAGAAGAGGTCCCCCTGTTTTTAACTTTCTTCCTCCACGGTGTGCTTTGGTTCTGATCTAAATGCAGCATTGACTTCCAAGTTCACCTCTATTGCAAGTGCCTCTATCAGAGCCTGGGAGTTCTTCTCCACATTTTTGGACAGTTCATCAAAGCAGTGCAGCCAGCTACATCTGCACGTATTGCCCACAAAGAGTAAAACTTTCTCTGTTCAGTTGCTGAAACAATACAGTAGAAAAGCTCCACCAGGACTTCAGTAGGAAAGTTTATTTCTTGTGCTTTTTATTACCTTGCTGCTATTTCCTAGCCATAAGTTGGAAATGTTAAATTATAAAAAACCCAATATTAACCAACCAATTGAGTTGCCAGTTCTAATTTCGGACAGAAATATAGACAAAGAAATAATCAAAGACTTACCAAAAAAGCAGATGGCTGCAGAGCACTTCTGGCAGTCATGCTACTCGCACATGGGACCACTTGAGTTTAACAAATCGGACAACAGAGAGAGTGTTGAAATGGAAATTGGGGCTCTACTCCATTCAAATTCTTCAAAATGTTTGTTTTGGATTTGTACCTCTACTGCAATTTACAACTCTAGATTAGATATAGCAAGAGTAATATTCTTGACTAGAAGAAAAACAGAATGTTAAGCCATTTGCCAAATCACACAGATTGCCTCCCTGTATACAAATAATATTGATGGATAAATGTTTTCCTAAATAAAACCTAGTGATGAAGGTGTTTTTACTAACACAGCAATACAGTCCTACCAGCAGTTAGAGGACAAGACATTTTCCTGATTCAAACTGAAAAACATCTTCAAACAAGTCCCTTATCCGCACACAAACATGTGCAAGTTCCATCAGCATGAAAAGGAAAACCACAGAAACTTGAGATTTCATGGGAATCTCCATGCAGCACAGACAAGATACTGACACCTCCCACTGGAAGCAAGATTACATCCCAAATCTGCTTGCTCTGAATGCATGCCCTTCAGTGCTAATGAACAAAAGGGCAGTCCTTTCTAACATTTGCCACTTTAGAAACTGTAAGGTCAATCAGGCAGGGCAAATTACTGAAACAATGTAATACTGATGCAAGGACACACAGGTGGTAGATGACACACGAAAAAGGGACAAAAAGACTAATTCCATCAGTCCTGCTGTAAGAAATCAGTTGCTGTAAGTGCTTAACAGAAAAACATGAAGGCTTGTGTCACAAAGATGCCAGTTGCAGCTTAATGTCAATGTACGTCCAACTATGACATCACCTACCACAACCAAAAATTAAGACGAAAGTTCTGCTGGTCTCAAGGACTACTCACTCACCAGGGAGCCAGTGGTTTTATATGCACGCCTTCCTGAAGAATCCAAAAATAACATTTTTCCATAGAGCAGAAATTCTTGTAGTGTTCATGCTTTTCGTTTTGGTAATGTTGCAATCCAAAGTGCCAGCCCTCTGTAATGAGGTAATCCAACAATGTAATTTGTAGTATTTTATCCTGTCAAAATTGATCTTAGTATTTCTATAGCAACTAGATCAAAACAAAAGATGAGGCAGACAGAATAACTCTCTCCTTGCCACCACCCAGAATTTTATATAAATATGTATGTATATATAGAAAGCATTACATACATATGAAGTTAACATTCATGATTCATCATTAAACAACACTAGAAAAACATCACTGGAGAAACAGCAGCACAGTAGGATGACATTTGCTAGCATTTCTTTTTCAAACGTGTAAACTGGCATGAATAAAATATGAAGAAGTAATTGTTAACTACCAAACACCCATAAACAGAGTATGTCTTTCCTGCTAGACCCAGTTAGGGAAAAGTATTATCCATTCCCAGGTGGGATGGATGGAAAGGAATACTGGTTTTCACTGCTGCCATGAGGTAAAGAACATATCTTTTCCTCAGAGAAAATGGTGTTTTCACAATTACCATCACAAATTGATGTTTAAGAACATTTGATTGCCATTTAACGATCTGAGCTTAGTTTTGGAAGCGCTGCATGCAATATTCTTGCAGATGTCTGCCAGCTTATTTTGATGCCTTCATAGGAGCTGAGCTGAGTCCAGACACTGTCATTTCAAAACACCTCAGAAAACATTGCATTTGGAGCTCAATCCTGTTTCCAGTCGACTAACATGATTAATAGCAACCCCACCCATTGTTTTGAAACGAAGATTGGCTTTTTATAATGATGAGCTAAAAAGTTTGGTCCTCCTACAGAGCAACTTCTCCTTAACATCTGAGTAGCTTCTGAACACTTTTTAGGAGATTCTGTTGGATGCTGAGCACAGATTGCCAAACACACACAAACTCCACATGTAGGCATGCAAACCCCAAAGTAGCCATATAGTTCCCGACTTTGGCTCTAAAGTGAGGCTGAACTTCTCCTATCACGTGACAGACACCTGCCTACAGAGACCTGCACAGTGTCCAAGAACAATTTTCCATATCCTGCATAGTGTCACTTACAGCCCTAGTATAAGAACACACAGCAGTTTCAGGCAGATTCCTAAAATGGCTGGGAGGAAAATTCTGAGAAACTGTCAGCTGGAAGGAGGGTGATACACTCACTGTCACTGGGATGTAAGTCTGCTGTATCTCTGCAGGTCCAACCAAGTTTTTGCTGCAGGCTGCCACCTGTGGAGGGCATCACGTTCCAAGGCACACCACAACAGCTATGGCAAGTGTCTGTAGCTAGAAGGCATTTTGTCTTCTTGGCCAACTGCTATTCCTTAAGAAAAAGTGAGAAGGTTAAGTCAGACAAATACTGACCATAAAAAATAAAAAAATAATCATAATAAATAAATAAAATGAAAACCTGCTGTTAAAAGCAGGACACATCTTCGATCCCAAGCTCTCTTTCTAGAAAACAGAATTTTGCCAGAATTTAGAGAAGGGGATATGATGGACAAAAAATTGTCCATGAATCTATGAAAAAAAATGTGTGTGTGCATAATTTGAAGGAGAGGAATGTTTCCACAGATCATTCACACTCCTCAAATTAAACACACTCAAGCTTTGCACCTCCTGAAGCCCTGACCTCGTGAAGCACTCTTCCACTTGATGGCAATTCTCGAGTAATGACAGAAAAGAATTCAATTGTGGAAGAAGCTGTGCTATACGTTCCTTTTCATTCACAGAGGCTTCTGTAATAGTGTCCATACATGGCCTTGTAGTAGCAGCATTTCAAAGCTTATCTTACAGCTGACAGAGACCCTGGCATGTCTTCAGATGAACATACTTATAAAAATGTATCCAGCAAACTGTTCCTTTTTTAACCTCAGAAATAACTGCCATGCTGGTACAGCAGGAGTTGCAAAATGCTCATTTAAGCAGTAGTGTTTAAGAAGCATAAAAATAAATGAAACTGTGGATTTCTTCCTAATTATCACCAGCTCCTGACTGCCAGAGATGTACCTTTTCCCCACCAAACCCCTCATTATCCCTTCCTCCAATAAATGCAATCAACACTGAACCAAAAAGTTCCTGTCTGCATCCAGTTTACAGGCTTCACCATCCTGCCCTTTGAAATGGAATCTTGTATGAGGCGCATTAGGAAGACTGGAGGAAATTGGAGAGAAAGAAAAAAAGATTTAAAAATAAAAGCAGTATTTATGTCTCCCAAATGGGAAGTTCGGAGCAGCGAGGGCAGGAAGCGGACGGGTATTTAAGCTGATTACCCAAGCAAAGCCCTCTGCCTTTTCAGCAGTGCCACGGTCCCTCAGTAAAACCATTTAAATTAATTAGAGTTCCACGGAGGGGACGAGGGGATGGAAAAGATGTCAGGTTTTATCGGGAGTGTTAGTGATGGCTGGCTGCAGAGAGGCTCCCGTGCTGCTCATTGGGCCTGTGTGCTCCAACACAGTGTGCTCTCACTGCCCTGTGGCTCCGTGCCTCCCCAGGGGAACGGCTCAGACCCGCGGCCGTTCACCCCAACATACACAGTGTGCGGGCAGTGACCAATTAAGTACCAGGGTATTTCACGTTTGCACAGAAATTCACACAAATAAAAGCCTTCTGAGCCACGCTGGCCTTGTAGACATGGATCTTATTATGCTCTTTGTCTAATTACCAACTCAGGTTTTTTTAAACACAAGCACTGCTGCGCACAACCCGAGCGCAATGGCCTCAGGCGATGCTCCCACGTGCATCTGCATACATGTAGGAATCACATCTCATTCACACTTGCACATAAGTGACTAGACAAATAATATTATCATAGTGGGAAGAGCCAGAATTAGAAGGGAAATACTGCAGCATTTCGATGTAATCTGGTGAGCATTAGATCATGATTCACTTTGACACAAAAGCTCAAGAGCACATTCAGCTGGGGAGAAACGCGTTGCAGCATTTTAAACAAGAAGGAAATCATTCTAATGTTTCATGGGCTGCAATATTTGCTGTTGAAATCCTAATAATTGTCTGTGCTCCACACTTGCATTGTACCTAATGAATTGGTTTTAGATTTCAAAAAGCTCCAGCAAGATCTTATTTGCTTCTGACTCCCAACAAAGAGGAATGTTTCAGTAGGATGGAACAGAAAGCTGACAACAGCAACAACAAAAAGCCTTCAAACACCACACTACATCTATCCTCACTGTACTGCACAACAATCTTACTACAATCAAGATCTTTGGGTTTAAATGAATAATTTGTTGAACAGGAGAATATCCAATACCCATTGCTTTTCATCACAGACAGCTATGAGAGTTGTTTTCCACCTCTGGTATCGCAGAGCACCGGCTGGGAGGGGACAGGAGCATCTTCTGGAGGTGAAGGAAACAGTTCACAGGTTTCGTGGCTGTGTGTTATCTCAGGAGGGAGAAACGAAGGAACACATTCAATCCAGTTTCAGGAGGAGCAGTACAGAGCAGTGCCTTAAAGGCTTGTATCTGCTCCACTCTCAGGAAGTTTTGCTTTACCAAACAAAATGTTGAATCAACGCGACGTTAATCAGAGGCTGACTCAATGCAGTTTTATGGATGGCTTAGCCCAATCTTCTGCTTTCTTCTCGCTCACACCCACGAGACCCCATTGCTTCCCTCCTATCACCTCCTGCTTTTTGCTGGCCACAAGAAAGAATAAATCCTCGCCTCCTCCCCATCCATTCTCCATCACATCATCTGAAAAAGCACTGGATCTTTTCTGATGGTACCGCAGTGCTGCACTGCTTCAATACAATCCCAAAACTCCTAAATACAATCCCAGGCTTCAGACACACATTTTCATGGTACATAACCACACTCAGCTGTACTTTCCAGCCAACCCTCTCCATCAGCAGTCCCCAGTGGTCTCTCAACAGAACAGAAAACATCCTTTAACCCTCGTGCCACTCAGAAAAGGAACTTAGAAACATCTTTATGGTTTAGATCTGAGCCACAGTACGTGAAGCCAGGCCTGTCAAACAGCACTGATTTCCTGCTGGTACGTTTGTGTCTTCCTCAATCCAATGCATACCAACAAAACTCCCATGTCCAGCTTTGCAGTACAACTTTTTTTTTGCTTTGGACTTGTATTCATCTAAACACATTTCCTTCATACAGCAACTGGAATGAACATATCTAGAAAGAAACCAGATCACATAAAACAAGCTGCTAACTCTTTCTCACGTGTTCAAATATGATGCCAATTCCCAGAAGCTGCTGTGATTGAGTGAGCACGGTTCTGTTATGAGCCCAAGTGAGACTAGCAGGGCTCTCTAAGTATCTGCAATTTCAAGGGAGATAAATGTTATGTAAACATAAATTTTGCAACTTTATTATTGTATGTTATTTCATGCCAAGTTGCTCTTTACATAGAAAGCAAATACCATCACCAAATTTATTTCCAAAAAGCAAAATAAAGTTTATAGCTCTACTTGGCCTAAAGTTTGTTTATAAACACAGGAGCTGATGGGCCTTAATACAATGGGAATAGCAGAAAAAACCACAAAACTGTCTGCAAGCTGAATGGGAGCCAACAGTGCACTCTCAGCAAATAAGGCAAGGGGCACAAAGGGCTTCATTGGGAGGAGCGGGGCCCTGGGCAGCTCTGCCCTGAGGAAGAGATGGGGATCTAGCAATAGGATGTCTAACAGCCTACAGCAAATTCCCCAGCTGGGATGGGAAGTTTAGTGACCACACTGCCTGACTGCTTGTTTGAGATGGCTGTGTGGCAATATCACAAAATGCATCTCAGCAAGTTCAGATCAGATCTTAGGGAAGTCCTTTTCGGAAGGGTGGTGCAGCCCTGGGATGGCTCATAGAGGTGGGGATCTCTGTTCTTGGGGATGTTTCATGCTGAACATTCATTTTGAGACAGAGCAGCATTTTTGGTAAGAAATTATCCTGTTGAGCAATTTTTGACAAGGTATTGGAGGAACCACAGACATTTGGCACATAACAATCCAGCAAAATTCTCAAAAGCTGCTCTCTACCTTTTTTTAAATACCAAAGTGCCTTTAAAAGCCTTATCATAAACTACCAAACCCCTGCAGCTCCAGGCTCAGTATTCCCAAGATGTTTTGAGGTTTCACTCACATGTAAAACTTGCCCTGTATTCTGGTGGACGGTTCCAGAGTGCAGGGTCTGGCCATGCAACTTGCATCACAAGAGCAAACTCCACATATTTGAAAAGATTATCAGTCAACTACAGTTCTTTCCACTGTAGAAACAGTTACTCAGTTAAGATAAACAAAGAAATTCCCATGCACTGAAAAGGAAAACCTATTAACTGATTAAACATGTGAATCAGTTGATAAACTGGTTATCAAAGTTCTGAAAACATTTTTAACAATGACCCTTCCTGCCATGGTTAACAATGACCCACAAAAGCTAGAATAATTCAGCACTTTGCAGGAAACCAACTGGACAGAAAACAGAACGCGCTTCAGATCTAAGAAGCAGCAGCTCTGCAATGTGGACTGACACACTTAGATACTAATAATCAGTAAATTTGTGATAAACATTTTAGTTACCAATTAAAAACTTTGGACAATTCTTTTCGGCACACAGGAAAAATGAAGTTTTATCCCCTCTGACATGTACTTGTCATTCTATTCTTGTTTTGAGCTTTTCAAGCAGCTATAAAAATACTCACAAAAGCATTTGTTTTTCTCATAACTAATTGTGCAATAGGACACACTAACACTTAGACTTCGTTTTATTGAAAAACCTCCAGTTACTCCTTAGGACAGTTCACAGCAGGTAAATCTCAGAGCTGCCAGAGCTGCCCTTATCACAGGTTCCAGATAGCTCCAGAAGAGCTTTGAGCAATTCAGGTGAATTCAGGTGCCAGATTGGGATCCATTCAGGTTAACCAAACACATTACAGATCCTTGGAAGGAAAGTGTGAGCAGAACCAACTGTATTTAAAGGAAATGACAGACACAAACTTTCCCAAGAAGTCACAGAAACACCCAAATCCAAAGCACTTTTCAGACCGCTTCCCACAAACGCTTGATATCTATTCCGCCTCCCCACGCTGACTGTATTAGTGAGACAAAGCAGGTACGAAGCAAAAGAGACCCAAATCCTAAATCCTACTTCTGCATAACTTTGTGGGAAATTGTCTATAGCTTTCTTTTGCCTTTCTCATTGGAAAGGCCAGTCTGTCTAAGAAGCAATATCACCGAAATCCCCAAATGCAAGATATTTCCACCAAGAGTAGAAACTGTATCATTGTACAACGTTCTAACAGTTAGCCAGACTGTGATACAAAACTGCTCCATCAACTATGGTCTGCTAAGAAGTCAGAAAAAGACTGAAAGGTTCTACCAATTACTGAGGAGTACTGGAAGTTAAAATGGTCAGTATTTAAACATTCAGCTTTACAATGGTTTGAAAACAAACCACCCTTTGTAAAAAAAAAACAAAACAAAACAGCTTTCTTGCAAGCTCAAATAATAAGGCAAACTGAATTAGAAGGCAGAGTCAAAAGCCAGCATTCTATTTTCATTCCAGAAACACAACATTTAAAAGTAATCAAACAAGGCATTTGTTAACATGGGAGTATAAATATAAAGAAAATAACCCGAGGTTTTGAGTTCTGCAAACACTTCTACCATTTCTGGAAGCTCTATATCTCAAAAGCATGGCTTGCTCATGCTGTAGAAAGACCCTATTTACTTGGCCACAGCGCGAATCTCACCAAGAACTGATGCCTGTGCTGTTGGAAGAAGAGGAAAACAAGAAGTCCAGAGGCCTATTTTTAAAAGATTTCAATGTATTCCAAAGCCATAATGAATTTGGAACAGAGCTGAGACCCAAGCAGACCCCGCACTTGGAAGGACATGACGCACTCAGCGCCTCTCTGTAAAGAGCTCCTCAGTTCATCAGATCTAAAAAGAGAGGAACACACAAAGGATTCGATACTTTCAGTTCTGTCATTTGCAAAAGATGTAGAAACTGCCCAGTCCATACTGCATACCCGAAGTGCAGCTTCGGGTCATGCTGCACTCCTTTGGTCTACAGAAACAAAGAGCAAGCAGAACAGCCTGTTCCCCTCGCCCTTCTCCCAGTGCCCCCTCGCCGTGGTGCGGAGCTCCCACTGCCTCACTGTGCCTCGTAACTTCGTGCAAGCAGAAGTTCAGAACAAGTTCCTGTGTGTTCCTGGCTCACGTCATTCCTCCTGCTCTGCCCGTGAGCTGGACTCCTCACACACTGTGTGAAGCAGAAATGCATTTTTCACCATTGGCAGTATAATAATCTGAAATGTTTCTTGAAAGTGGATCAGTATAAAAATGTACCACCCGTTTTCCAGCCCTACATTCCTCCTGTTTACCCCCTGCCCTTGAGAAGCAGCTCTTGCTTAGATCAGGGCAGTCATCTTGTAAAACCAAACCCTACAATATTACAGAGACTGCTTGATTTCAAATGCTCCATTTCCAGGTGCTCAGCTTGGGGGCCTGAAAGAATCCCCAAGTTTTCTGGAGGTGAGAACAGAGAACTTTGCAGGCACTTTCTCCAGACAACACAGAACCAAGCTGCCTGCTGCAATCTCCAAAAATTTCCAGGGTTTGTTAGAAACTTGGTCACCCAGAAACACATTTATAGCTGTAGCTTCTTCGTACAGTCTCAGTATTCAGTTAATGGCCTTCCAGTTCTACTTGGATGTTTTTGTGGTCATACAGAACATATGCTCTTTGTTCTTCTGCTAGGGGTGAAATCTGAGTTGAGCTGTAAAAGTATAAAAAAGTGCTGCTGAGATTCATGATGCTGCTCAAGAGCAGAACGGTGCTGCAGATAATTGGTAACATATACAAAATATTTATATTGCAATGTGGATAGAGCTGTGGGAGCAAAACAGGAATGAATTTCCCCTCTACAGCAGCTAGGGAAGATATACCTCATCTGTTAAAAAGCTTGCACACATGTGAGTTGTTATATCTACAGCTCCAGATAAAATAATCATCTTCAAATAATGGCAAAATAGAACTTGAAGAAAAAAATGGTCTTTGTTATATTGTATTTGTATTGGAGTGTTCTGAAGCATTTCATTTGGTTTTCAAAATGATCCAAAAGTGCAAAAATTGCCACTGTGACCTGCAGCTTTGGTTTGGAAATTTCACGATGAAATATTTTGATTTTTCCAGCTGAATGATACAATGAAATCACCATAGATTGACAAAACAGAGCAACTGTAAGTCTGCACCAAAAGAGTTCAGGGGAAAAAAACAGTTAACGTGACCCTGCTCTGCCTCAGAATGCTTTTACTTAAAAATAAACCATGTGTGAAAAAAATCACTGTCTGTAACATTATAGTTTTCAAAGATTGTGCAGCCAGGAATTACAGATAAGCCCTCTTAAGACCATAAAGAAAAATCTTTTGATAGTGCTTAGCATATTGAGCGGGCTCCCCCCATCTGCGCGGTAATAAAGCTGTCAGGCAGCACTGAGAGGAGAGCTAAGAATTCCAAGACTCAGCCACATGAACTTCTATTAACCTATATTAACATGTAATCGTTGCTGTGAGCACACTGTTCTCAGTGTCAGGCGCTTGTAAAGAACACAAGGAAGAGCCTTCCACGTGAAACAGGATAGGGTGACTGCTGTACTATCCTACCAACTTCTGAAACAACCTTACTGGCAAACACTTACATACATTGATATGGATGAGCTATCCCATACAGTTAGTAAATTTTAGAATGGGAAGATATATTCTTTCATTTTAATAACTTCCATGTTTTACATCACACCAAGCAGTTGCTGGTTCGTTAAAGTCTGTGAGCTCCATGAACAATCTCAGTATGACAGCATGCGATGGCTCAGCCAGCAGCCTGCAGTCGGGGGAAGTGAGCAGGGGGTAGGGCACCATTTGCTTCAGAGCGCTGAGATAAGATGGCCACATCAGACAGGCTGTGTGGTGGGAGGAGATTTAGGATACAGCCTCAACATTTTCATCTCCCATTCACTCCTGCTGGCTGTGTCTGAGGTGGGTGGGAATTCACCTGCAGTTCTCTGAGTGCACAGGGCTGAACCCAAGCTACAAAGCACAGCAGTGTGGGCAGCTGCTCGGACACAGCTCCATATCTCCTGCAACCAGGAGCTCAGAGGTCTCCATGCTGTTCCCACAGGTCTTCAATGATGCACCTTAAGATGCTGCAGAGTGAGGGTGAGAGGGTCTGCACGAGGCTCTCTGCAAATAAATCAGAAGAGCAAAGAGCAGAAAGAAGAGACATTTAATCTGAAGAGAAACTTTTGCACAACAAGCAGTGGATATAAGCCAAGTATTAATAAATTTCTCCTAGAAATTAGAAAAGGGTGCAGAAAGATTCTGGCACAGCCCTCCAGCAGGAAGGGAGAAACGCAAAACTCACAAAAATGTTACTGTGTTTTAAAATGGATGTTTATAAATTCACAGAGCAGACGAGAGGACATAGTGACCTGCGATAGCAGGGCCTGGACTTTCTCAGCTCTTTTGCTGAACTATGCTTCCTGGTCCCTCAAGCACCCTTCCCTTCCAAACAGAATTCACTTGAGATGCAAAAGTAGCACAAAAAAGATGATGCAGTTTTCTTGGAAAGCAAGATATGATTGCACGACAGTTGTACTGGTCACTTATTGAGGACATTGCTGATGCTGTTGTGCATGCTCCTGTGCCTAATGAGCTGAGCATCAAGTTCTTTGCCCACATTCCAGATGTCACCAGCCAGGCTTACAAGCAGAGCTGTACATGTGATGATGCCCTTGTTGCCAGACACAGTGATGGAGGGTAAGAGGTGCCCCAAGCTCAGCAGTTTCCCCTGAGCTGAGCTGGGGTGGGAGTACAGATGCCCCAATGCCTGGCATCAGTGGCGTGTGGCCATCCAGCAAAGCACGGCAGCTGAGAGAGAAAAGGTGTGATAAACCTCACCCAGTAAAAGGAAGCCAAGTCAGGAGCAGTTTACTGGTAGAGCAGAGCAGTAACAACTAACATATGCTGCACTACCACAATAGGCTGTATTTTCTGCAATTGCTTCTACACGACCTATTGTGATTTCTTATAAGAGATTGCTCCTGCACAGGTAGCTCTGGTTGAACTCCCACTTACTGGATGTAAAGGCCAGCAGATCAGCACACCTTGCTGAGCAGGTAATGATGAGGTTGACTCTCCAGGTTTCGTAAAAACACAGCGGAAATTTAAGGCGCACGTATTCCTTTGGGTTTCATTCCACACATTGTAATCTGCCTTCCTCACCTTTCACCATCTTGCTTTAACAAATATAACCTGGGGGGATTTCAGAGCCTGCGTCCTCATCCCAGGTTAAAGTGGTTGCTGATGACAGACAGAGCTAAGCACGCACATTCAGAACCTGAGCTCTCAGGCAAGAAGCACGTAGCTAAACTTTGCCAAATTACTTTCAGAAAAGCCCTGACTGAAAGGGATCTTCATTGTAAAATGCTGAAAGACACATTCACAGAAACCCTAAAACCCACCGAACTTGTGCAAAGGCAAAAGGCAGGAAGCAGCCGTCCTTTTCCTGACTCTCACAGAGCTACTCATTTTCAACTGATGACCACATTGGTTTAATGCATTCCAGAGCAATGCATTTCACACAGGATCCACACACAGTCCAACAGAAAGACCAGGATTTCCACTGTAGTTGTGTGGACTTTGCAGTCCTTTACAGCTGGAGCAAGCTTAGATCTACAAAAATTGCTGCAAGCAATGAAAAGGGCTCTTCCATGGAATTGCATTAGATCACTTTTGCCCCTTTTTCTCCCCTCCTGTTTAAACATACAATAGTTGTTCAAAGATTCAGCTATGAAACTGTTGGAACTGGGGCTGTCTGGTGATCTTTCACTTCCTGCGCTGCTTCAGTACTATCCCCATCATGGGAGACCTCTTCTGGGCCTGCTTTGGGGATGAGGCCAACATCAACAGCAACAAAAACAAAATACAGACAGATTCCCAATTCATTTGTGTTTCTGTGGCATCTCCAGCAGTGGAGAGAATGTATTAAGAGTGCAGTGTACAACCTTCTTAAATTCATCAGATGAAAGTTCTCCAGAATACAACACATGAAGGCATGGTGATTTAGGAGTCACTGAATGCTTAGTATAGAGCATTTCTTGATCAAGTACAAGAACAGAAAAAGGAAAGTATTAAACACTGTTAATGCATGCCATTCTCCTTCACTTTCCTGGCACTCGTGTCCTTTCATGTGGTAGTTTGTTTTCCTACAACATGGTTTCAGAAATATATCTCTCCAAACATCTGGAAAACATCCACTTGCTCTGCCCACCATAGGAGGAACCAGAGTAAATCAGATTGCCTGTGTACTCCACCAGGGCCACGATCATGGATTAGCTCTGCCCTCATCTAAAGCCTGGCTTCAGAGCTCATTTTGTGGTTACCTGAAAGCCTGCCTTTGCCTCGTGAGAGCTTTTCACAACACATCTCCTGACGTGTTGAAGGCTTTGGTGCCTTTGTCCCTGACAGCCATGCCTTCTTTTAACCCTCCCCAGTTGCCATAGATCATCTGGGGATGAAAGAACTTGTGATACACAGTACCATATGTTTAACCCTGGAAACAAAGAACAAGCAGCAGCTCACCTCCGTAGATCAACACTAATTCTCATGCAGAACGACCTCTTTGTTAGCCTTGAGACAAAGGCAATTTACATACAGAGGAACAGGGAAGGCACAGGCAAACAAGGGGCAGCAGCATTTTCCTCCCCTCTCCACTGTCCCAGAATCCACAGCAGCACCAATTGCTTTGTAAGAGATCGCTCTTATGTCTGTTAAATGCAGACCTAAGTGCCTTTTCCATTCTGATTCTGGCACCCCTATTGGCTGAGAGCAGAATGAAGCTCACCGCCTGCACACACAAGATGAATACTATCCTGAGCAATGTCACCTGGATGGTTTCATCTTTCTTCCCAAGACATATTTCACCTCGAGTGACCTACTTCTTCCAATCTTCTTAAGAGAAAGGACAGGACACTCTTCTACACTATGACTGCTGGAATTCACCGTCAAATAGTTCTATTCTGTAATGCAAAAGATGTAACAACTAACAGTCACCAAAACTGAGGATACAATGGCATTTGCTAACTATTTCATCGAATTAAATGTATACGAGCAGCAAAAGGAAACACCAACAAATTCCAGATGCAGAAAGCAATTTTGTTTGGATGGCAGAATGTTTCATATTGTTTTCTATAGGAAAAAAAAAAGTCATCATTAAAGCAGTGGAATTTCAGTAAACTATGTTTTGGGTTACAGCCCAGAATAGTTACACTTGGCAGTTTAGAGGCATGGGTAAAATATTCCAAGGTTCATAAATCCTTGACTTTAGTTTGTAGATATAGGTTCCAGCTTTAGTATCTCTGCAAGGGGGTAAATTATGCTCCCACCTAAACAGCTGCCAAAGGGCCCTGTACCAAGCTTTTCAGCTCCATTGGGCAGCCTTTAGGAAAACCATACATCAATGTCTTTCAGGTTCCCATGCCAGTCAGATGCTATATACTCACAGCAAAAGGCTTTCTTGGCTGGAACAAGCTCTACAGCACCTATTTTTAACTCACATGCTTGGATGGTGGTGACCCATAAAGGAAAAGCTACCTGAAGGTGGACTGGAAATGAACAAGTTGATTCCTCTTTCACAGCAGGCTGCATCCCCTATCTCAATCCTGTAGGCTCAGTATGGCAGTTTGGAACTGTTAGAAACTAATTTGTATAACCAAAACTCCAACAGCATTCAGCGGCCGATACAGAATTTCATTTAATTTGCATTTTCTGGAGTAAGTTAAAGGTTTCCAGCAGCACATGTCTACGAAAAAAACAACTGACAGCGTCTGAGAAGAGTTACTTCACTAAGCTCTCATTTGATATTAGACACATCATCTGCATGCTTCTGTCAGAGCTTGGGTTCTTAGCTGTGTTAAATTAAGCGTTTAAGAAACTGGCACATAAGTCTTATTGGTAGGATGCTGCTTTGTGCAGCAAAGACCTTACAATTAAGATCTGTCACACGGGCAACATATCATTCCACGACAAGATAATAAACCTGTAGGTGAAGCAGTAGCCTTTCCAAGAAGCTGAAGCCAATTTGTCCCAGCAGACCACTGCTCACAAAAGTATTTTTCATTCTTCACCTAACATACATTCTTACAAGAACTCTGAAGATTTGTCTTGGGACTGGAGGGAACATTTTATCCGTTCGGTTAAAATCTTTTGCTACAATCGAAATAATAATTAAAAAAGTATTTCTTTCTAAAAGAAAATTAAATTAGCAATTATAACCTAAACTAGCTAACAATCAAAGGCTGAAAATTCAAGCATATATTGAAGAAACACCTGAAGGAATTCCAGTGAAGTCAGTGGGATTTCTGAAGCATTTAAAAGTAGATCCTCAATCTATCAAATTACAGAGTCAGTACTGGGAGAGTCAGGAAGCACTGTAACAGTGCAAAGCATTAGTTTAGGAAAATATTATCCATCTTCCCACCAGGCCTCAGTCACTGCTTGGTTCATTTCTCTTCACTTTTGTAGTAGTTGCATAACTATTCTGCTCACATTCCCTCTCAGGAGTCCTTCCTGGAGTCTTTCCTTTGGAATTTATGTGATTTTCCTACATCAGACACATTCTGAACTACTGTGCTCTGCTATAAACCATATTTCTCCCAAAGGTACATCAGAATGTGGTACCTACAATTCTTTCCATTTTTGCACGGTGACAGAAAGAGCAGCCCTTCTCTCTAAGACACAGCATTTGTTTTTTAATTACTGACAACAAAGTTAGGAGAAAGGCTTTCTTCTGCAGAGACATCCAGTCTCTTGAAAAAATTGCTAGATAGATCACAGTCGTACTGTATCATAGGCTGTCATGACAAGTGTGTCTTCTCCCATAAATGCTCTGAAAGACGTTGAAAAATATAAATCCAGATTTATATATGTGACTGCAGATGTCAGAGGAACATGAAATGTTTCTCTAGTGGAAGAATTCAAAGAAAAACCCATTTTAACATGTTAAAAAATGCAAATATCCTGCAAAGTCTGCAGATGTATGGTCTGCGTGTAGGCGCACAAATCAAACCATTGGTTGTGCAGAAACCCAAACTCCATTTGTACTTTGGTGTTAATAACTGATGCAATGATTATAATGTCCCATTGTTTGAGTTCTCATAAGGCCTCAAACCTATTTACATCTGGGAGGGTTGGGATTCATTACTATGATACATGGTAACTTTGGACAAAAACAAGATGCTGTGAATATCCTGTACAGAATGACCCTTTGGCCCCAAAGCCTGCTCTTAGAACAGAGAAGAGGTGGATATGAACAGGCAGTACACAAGGAAACATGTCCAGCTCAGGAGGACAGGCAGTGCTGGCATCCCAGCCACATTAGCCAAGCCAACCAAACCCACAACAGCGCAGCAGGCTGACTCCTCAAAGCCATGGGTTCCATCATTACCCTGTACCATCAGCTGCCTATGTGCTTCGCCTTCAGACGCAGTGAGGTGTTCAGGCACTGGGAAGAACTGGGCATGAAATGCGGAGGGAGGGTCAGTGATGGTGCACATGAGAGCAGGCAGCCATTGGCACCAGCGAGGGTCAGAGCTGGGACACGAAGCACTGTGCTGGAAAAGGGCCCAGAAAAGAAACAATTTCTTTTTTCTTACTTATTTACATCATCTGAAGAGAAACACAGTAAATGGGGTTAAGTTAAAATGGTAAACAAGTGTTTCAGGTTTAAGCTTTGATTTAGACAATCTCTTTTCTGATAGTGCTTATGTGAATGGTGCAGTTCAGTTATTTCTGGAATAACAGTGGGCAGCATTTATAAACAGGTAACCTGCAACGTTTCCTCGTTCCCCGCCTTCTTAATAAACTGAAGGATTGCCTAAATTTAAAACAATATATTTAAAACATTAGGAATCATTTCCTGGAGTACTGCCTGGTTTGTTTTAAACTTTTTCTAATCCAAAAAAAAAAAAAAAAAAAAGCCCAAACTGTGACTGTTTGTTTATTGCCTGTGTTTTTGAATTGTATTTATTTCTGTGCTTGTATGAGTGGAAAAACAGAACTTCTTTATTTTTGCAACAGCCCTTTCAAAGAAGGAAGTCAATTGTGCTCCTGTCTGTAAGATATGAGAAAGCAGACCACAAAATGATAACAAAGATTAATTTAAAAGTGCTTTTTTTTAATATACATGAATGAGTAATTTGCAGCCATGTTTTGATATGCCTACTTACAAGAAACAGATGATTTTTTTTTTTTCCTTTAATTTTCAGGCTTCCCTAAATTCTCAAATTCCCTAACCTAACAGTCTGGAGACTTTAAAGCTTCCCTCCTGCAGCCTCCCCAGGGTATTTCATAACACACTGAGAACTACAAGAGAAGCGTTCTGTGACGGTGCACACACTGTTTGCTGCATTGTTTTCTCTTCCCCCAATTTTCAGAGAAATATATACAGTAATAAAGCTGCCACTCCCCCAGTGAGCCTTGTTCCCACCGACTTGGACAGCAAAACAAGCATGGGAAAAGGACCTCGGCTCAATGCTCCAAAACTTGGTCAGGGTGCAGTCACGAGGATTATTTGCTTCCATATATTATTTACATCCTAAAAATTAATGTGATTTTGTGCCACACCTTCAGCTACTACTGATACTAGTTTTTTTAAGATTTTTTTTATGACTCAAATGTAGCACATGCAGAGGTAGAACTGTGGAATAAAGATAAGGGCACAGTGCACAGCGATGGCGTGCTAAGCCCTGTGCAGATACTCCTTCCTTCCAAGCATGCCTCTGAGATGCAGCTGTAGTCGGGCCACCTCTGTCATGAGACTGACCCCTGGCCCCACATGGCCTGCTGTGCTACAGGCTTCCTTTCTCTGGGGACAGGCAAGAGAGGTAGTATTTCGTGGCTGCCACTCCAAAGCAAAAGCTAGAAATCCAAGAGTCTTTACTTAATAAATAAAATTCCAGTGCTATTCACAGCAGCAAAGTCTCAGTTTACACAGAGAGCTGACAGGGTTTTCTTCTAGCTAAGGGGCTCAAGTGAGTTACAGCGATGAAGGAAGACCAAGAATGTTGATTAATAGATATTGCAATCTACGAAAAGGAGAGCCAAAATTCTCATCCCTTCCAGCCACCAGGGAAAGCAGGAGATCCAGCAACGCTTACACCAGTGGCACTCGCCCCAGATCAAGTAACACTTTGTTCTTTGCAAGTCCTGGAACAACTCACTTTTGAAAATTTCTGCATTGCTTTGAATCTTTCTCCTATCTAAGCCATTTTACAACCAAGATATACCCAGCACCCTCCTAGGTGATCATTGAGGTCCCTTCCAACCAAACCCATTCTATGAGTCCATGATTTTCACCAATTGCCTTGATGCTACATCAGCAGCAGAACAGGTATCTTTCAGTTTGCACTCCCAGTGTCAACAGACAGAGAACACACCTGTCATCCTCAGACATCCATCCCAGCAGAGCCCCTCGCCCGTGGCTATTGCAGATCACTCTTCAGAAGCTCAGATGATTACGAGGAGCATTTCTGACAGATTTCAGATGAACGGCTACTGCTGGCACGATGACAATGCAATAAACACACATTTCAAAGCTGCTTCTGGCAGGTTCCTCTGTTGTGTGCTGGACAGTTGCCAAAAAGCATAAAGATGTTACCCAGGGTGAGCTCTCTAAGGCACTGGGTGTTGGAGCTGAAGGTCAGTGCTGATGGATCCTATGGAACCTTAACCATGTGGATGCCAACAGTTGTGAATTCAATGTCAGATTTATGCAAAACAAAGTAACACAACCAGCCCTCCAATACAGTGACTGGAGATGCCTCAAAAAACACAGAAACCAGAACAAAAACCAAAACCCACACTCACAGGGAGGCCAGCAACCATCAGTCATCTGTTAAATGAAACCTGCTCTTTCTTTCAGATTAGCTACTGTCTAGTGGTACATAATTAATATTGATTTGAAAGGCAGTCTGCCCAAGGGATCCTGAACAAGTGATTGTAGTACATGCTGACAAATGAAATATCATAATGGCCAGTTTACAGCACAACTTGAATGAATATCTATCAGTAGGGGGATTTTTTTTTTCCTGTCAGACTTCCAAAAGGCTGAATTCTAGTTTGACCAGATTTTGAATACCAGAAAATGGAAATGATATTTGAAGAAACTGGAAAGTACAGTTCTATATTTTCAGATACTTCAACCAGTTTTTCATGTCAGGCCTAGACTGCGTGTCTCACGGAAGGAATTCCTCAGTGAAAGTCAATGGACTAAACAACTGCATTAAAACCTGCATTCCTGTGTGGGTTTTGTGTGCGTGTTTGGTTAGCCAGAAATCTCCCAATGCAACTGGGGAAAAGGGGGGCTGGAGGTCCGTGCTGCAGCCTGAGATTTCAGCAGCATGATGAAATCCTTGCCCTGCTATGGACTTTCTATGAGGAACAGTGCAGTCTCCATCTTTTCGTGGCTTGCTTTCACACCTGTGACATGGCACCGGCATCACCTCACAGGACGTGGAAAGCATAAAGATGAAGGCTTTCAGAAAATTAGGCTTCTAATGGAAAAGAGGCTGAGAAAAGACCCTAACCTCCTGCAGACAGCCTCGTTTAACATGCTTTCTTTCACAACTGCAGCAGACAGACCAAATTTCAAAGTGCTGAGCCCTTCTAACTAGAAATCCACTTAATAAAGACAACCACTACCTTCTTTGGAGGAAAAAAGAGAAACAAAGAGTTATCACTTAACCTCCCATCAGAGCTTCTCCCTCACAGCCACGCACACAGCCTGTTCAGCATTCAGCTCTTCAGTGCTGAGGAGAGGAGGGGAGAGAAGGCCTCCTGGTTCCCTTCTGTCCCCATTCCTCTCCCGACCAGAGGGGTCAGGGAAAGGGTAGGAGCATACCTGGGGTGAGAAATCCTGAAGTAATCATTAAAAAGATAAGCCAAAAAGTGTTTGCACAAATAAACCAGCTGCTGTCTGAATGGCCTACTTACACCTTGCACTGACAACCACAAGCTCTTTCATCTCTGCAATGACTCGTGTAAGAAGCAGCATCAGAGCTACGCAGAGCTCTGCACATGAGGACAGCAACTTCTGAAATGCCACCACTCTGAGAATGAAACAGGGATTCCTGAAGCAGGCACTAACATGACATAATTTGGTAGAAGCGGTGTTCACAATCAGGACAGGAGCTGGACAGATTTCCTATGTTTCCTTAAAACATCCCATTTCCCTCTATACAATCCTATCTCAGGAAATAAACAAAACAAACCAAAACAAAATCTATTAATTGTAAGTTCTAAGTCTGAAGAAGGAAATGGCAAGTTATATTAGGAAAAATAGGGGGACGCTTTCAAAAAGAAGAAAACAAGATGCCACCAATCTCCAGGAGCAGATACACAGGTGCTTTGCTGCAGCAAAACGAAAACAGGTTTAGAACCACTTCTTTTGACTCAGCTAACTTTTGAACAAAAGCACCAAACTGTAGATTTGTCTAAACAAAACCATCCTAGAAATTATTAACATATCTCAGTAACATTCAAACTCCTGACATTATTCGTTTTCAAGCCCAAAACATTTTCAAGCCTATTCTGTCAATGCTGGACTTCTGAGCATCGTGCTGAATTCAACAGAACAGAAAGTCTGAGGCATCATTAAAGGTAACACATTGTTTGCATTTTTCACAAAGACATCAAGAGTGTTTCATCTCTCTGAAACATGATCTCCCCCAGGGAATTATGGATGAGCAAAAACAGAACAAGTGGAAGCTAAATAATTTTTTTTTTAAATGCCAAGAAGCCAATGGGTTAATCTCTCAATTCATCTTTGTTTCTCCAAAGATACAACACTATTTCAGAGACATTAAGAGTAAGACCACACCTGGGTTTCTTTAACAGTAGCTTGCTGAAAATATTTGTCAGGCATTGTGTCAAAATCCAGAGCACATTCTTTCACTTTATGATTAACCTTTAAGGAGATTACATTGGGAAAACGCTCAAAGTGACATTCATACTAAATTAACTGCATTCATGCTGGAAAGGGTTTACCCTTGAAGTTAGAGACGTTTTTCAAACAAAGCTTCAGTCGGTCATAGAGTACATGTCCATAGGAAACAGAATACGGAACAAATGCTGAAAGGCAGCCAGGGATGTTTTGAAATGTAGGCAGTAGTAAATTCAATACCCCACAGGAAAAAAAAAAAAAAAGAAAAAAGACAGATGAGAGAAATTGACCTTTCTTTTAATAAGATCTGCTCCTAGAGATGAGCAAATCAACTCCAGTTAAGTAAAAGAGCAGAACCTGGATTTGTGTCGCAAACAGAGCCCTTCTTCCCCTCGTCCCATAAATACCCAAACATCTATAAAAAGTGTTGCCACTCCTACGGGCTTGGCACAGCTCCAGGCTGTTCCTCCTGACAGGGTTTGCTCCCTGGATCCATGTCAGCTGGTGCAACTCCAGCCTGGTTTCATTGAGCGTTTATCTCAGAGACTAAAGCAAAAGTCAGAGGCTGCCTGAGTCTGGGCACTTGGCCAACTGCAAAGACAAAGAACTTTGTCCAGCACAATGTTAATAAATGATTACACCCTCCCTTTACAAAACATTAATTCACTTGACTTGGGGCATAGGGTTCCTTTTTCAACACTATGGTAAGGGCTTAAAGAAAAAACACGCCTGTTTGTGAAGCAACAAGACCTAATCCAACATATTTTCCCACTGTTACCTTGAACAGGCTCCCTCGTCCCACACCATAGTGATTTGTACCATAGGTGAGGCCACGGCAACAACACAAAAGCAATTGCAGTCTGCATGTTTTGGTAGAAATGCGTCGGCAGCACAAAACAAAGCCCTGCTGCATTCATTCCCCGCTGCTCTGTGTGTGTGTGGCCACTTAGGCGGCAATCAGAAGAAGAAATGATCCCTGTCTGTATCTCACATTCTCCCGTCTAAGCACCATTTGTAGATTGCTGCCCACCTCCCTTGGGTCTCTGCTGACCCACACGATCGTTCCTAAATCCTCATGCAAACTGATGAAGAACGCTACGAAAGCGGCCAAGCCGTGCACCTCCGCTCCTCGGCCGGGGGTGACAGCGCTGCACCACGGGGCCGTTCGGAGAGCAGAGCTCGGCTGCCCTCAGGTCTTGGAGAACATTCCGTGTTCTTGAGCACCATCTGCTGGCACCACGGCCCCCGACACAGCCCCTTCCACCTCATCCACACGGAGACCTGCTCCCCCAGCTGCTGCCCCTGCTTCAGAGAATCACAGAATCATTCCGGCTGGAAAAGGTCTCTGGGATCCCCAACCCCTCCCCACCCCTCCATGCCCACTGACCACGTCCCCAGGTGCCACATCCCCGCGGTTCTGGAACACCCCAGGGATCCCACCACTCCCCAGGCAGCCCTGTGCTGCTGCAGCACTGCTCCTTTGCAGAAGGAATTTTTCCTAATAATCAACCTGACCTTCCTCTGCTGATGAAACTATGTCCTTTACTCAGAGGTGACATCTGTATGTAAGATGCCTCTAGGTATACGTGTATACCTATGTTGTAATGAAAAGTGTGATTTTGTGAAGTTAATCCACCAGTTGTCCCCATTCTTCATGCTTTGGTTCACAACGTGGTAGCAGTCCCACCTCGCCCATCCCTCCATTCCCCATCACTGCCATAATCCTGGTCACAGCTCCCAGAGCTCAGGGGAGGCTGCCCAGCACACACTGCTCTGTGATGCAGCAGATCACCCCATGCCCAGCTCAGCCCCTTTACTTTTGCTGTGCCATACAAGCACATCCCAGCCCTACACGGGGCTCCCGGCGCCTCACCCCTCCCCGCAGCCCCAGCAGCCTGCAGATTGCACACACACATGCCCCCACATCAGCCCAATAACACAAGTGCCTGTAACATTGCACAGTTTTGCCTCTGCAATCACAACCTATTTCCTTTCTTCATCTCAGTCTGCTTCAGGCACCCAGGCAAAGGGAGGGAGAGTCAGCAGAAGTTAACCCTTTCCTCATCTCTGGCCAGACTGTGCATTCAGTTCACACTTACAATGATTCCTGGCTCAGCATTTGAGGCTGGAGGGGAATTATGTTGCCATATGTTCCATGCAGGACTTGTAACAGGCACCACACTTTTGCACTGCTGCCTGCACTCACATGCTGCAAGCATTCTTGTATCTCAGATTGTCTTCAGTTTCACGAGAACCTCAGCAAAACAAACAAACAAACAAAAAAACCATTCTGCTTTTCCAAGTTAGGAAGAAAAATTTACAAATGTGGCTAGGATGCAAGACTCTGCTGCAAGAAATCCAAGGTTATTTTTCCTTTAAAAAAGCAGTAGCTTACAGGCTGGATGGGTGTATCTCCATCCCAGCACACACTTTCTGTGGCTTCGTGATGACAGTCATGGGGAGGACATGAAAAAGATGAAATTTACTAAAATATTTTAAATGTGATTTTGATACAGCTTTTTTGTTAAAGGCCGTATGTTCTTCTTGTGTGCCTCAGAGCGATTCCCTGTCCTGTGTCATTAAGATAAAAACATGCAATCACAAATGAACAGTTGTTGACCAGTTACCAAGAAGGTTTCACATTTCGATGCTCAGTCTAAAGTTGAAAACCTTATGAACTCATATGATGGGGATTTCCTTGAATGCTGCAGTGCTTGCAGAGTCCCAGTTCCCCTCACTGTGCTTCTGGTTTTCCATACTACTTTACAGCAGATTATTTCTGCCCTTGGAATGCAGCTAGCTGGCAGCTACTGTTAATGCATTTATCAAGAGTCTGTAAACTCCAGAAGAGAGCACAGGATTAATCTGTGTACACGGTTCCTAAAGCAGCTGATACTCTGAACATCTGGGATTTTTGCAGTGTCCTGCAACACAGAACTCTTCTGCCAGCAGACAATAAAACTCAGCTCTCTCGGGGAAAGGAGAAGTAGCAGGGCCACTTGCTCCCTGTCTCTCAGTTTCCCTTCTGAGTTTTTGGGTTTGTTGTGGGTTAATTAGAAAGACTTTACGTGGAGTAAATATGTGGAGCTCAGAAGCTTTTTTTGTTGAGTGACTTCTCAATACATGGACTTTCTGTGATGGTTTCTGTCAACATCAAGGATTTGTGCTTTTGCTTTTTTTAATCAATTCCAAAAATCCTTGAAAAACACTAAGACAAGGGCATGACTCACATTCAGAATTTCCTGTTGATTTTTTTTTTTTCAATGACCAGGATGTCATTGGAGAGCTTGTCCTAAAATAGACTGATTACAATAACTTTAAACATATCAGGGACATAGGTTTCAAGCAGCAATTCTGCTTTATGGACATGCTGTGAGAGGAGGCCCTAGGGCTATCATTGGGACTTATACAAGCTTCCCACAAACTGTTTCAAAGAGCTGGTTTTCACTTAGCTGGTGCAAGCTAAGGAGCAATAGTCCTCTTGTGAGAGAAGAAGGTATGTAGGCAGCGTCACAGTGCGAGATATTTACACTAACACCAAGGGATGACTACCTTTCTTGTCCCCTGGGATGGGCATGCTGGGCATGGCAAGAAATGGCTGAAGTTCATTACATCTCAGCTGGAGTGGAACAGAGAAACGCAGTGCCCAGGCTCCAGGCACTGCCACTAATGTCACCTGCTGGTTGCTCTTGGTGCTGTGAGCTCCCACGTCCTCGAGGTGCTGCAGAACCTGACAGGCACAGCAAGTCTGTCAGAGTGTGCTTCATTCTAAGAGGTGCCTATGCAAGCTCGCTCTTCCTCTGCCCACCAGCAAAACGCATAACAGAAATAAAAGGTTGACAGTAAATTAGTGAATTGCACGTGCAGTTATGTGCTAAGAAGTTCTTCTGCATTGCCAGTGGTAGGAAAGATGAAGATAAATGGGAAGGAAGCACAGTAGGAAAATATTAACAGAGAGGATGTGCTTTGGGACGTCATTTGAAAGTGTCCCAAGAGCACATGCCTGCTGGCAGGTTTCTTTAGAGTCCTTCAGAGAAAGGACATTACAGCATTTATCTCCTTACAGGAACATTAACTGGGAGAAGTGAATTTTTCAGCTTTTCCTCAAATTCTTGCATTCATCCAGAGCATTTTTCTCTTAAAGAAACACTATTTCTACATCAGACAAGAGGGGCTCTCCACTAACCAGAAAGACTGAGTTTGAATGCCATATGCTCCATAAACACACTTTGATAATTTTGATGATCTGTTAGTTATTTCATTAGCATTGTGCAACTACAAAGGGTGAGAGGCCATGTGAAACTCCATAAAACTTTCAGAATGCTGTGGAGGAGGGGTGGTAGGAAAGGGAGGAGGGAACGAATGAGCCTTTGGAAAATAGTGGGGAAAATAATACCAACAAAGTGTTGCTATAATTCAGTTTTGGTCAGACTGACAGGGTGGGCAGGTGGACAACGCTTTCAGATACAGATGGATATTTAATAACTGCAAAGGAAAACATCAGCACAAAATTACAAAAGACTGAAAAGCAAGAAATCCTGTTCTGTGATCCACTTTGAACTCCTGCTGATCCCAGAGCATGAACCACAGAACCAGCTGCACACAGGGTGCTTGCTGGCATAAGGACTGGAGCAGACTTTCCCTTTGCAATGCTATTGATCTGAAAACAACAACAAAACAAGGAGGGAGATGGTAAAACTGGGACTAGGGCACACAGCCTGTATGACTCATTCCCCAAAACAGACTTTTAAATGCCTCACAGCTGAGAACAGGCAGCTTAGAGAGTTAATATTCAGAAATTCAGTATGCGAGGAAAAAAAAATCACTATGCAGTTACATGTGGCACTACATCTGCAAATATTTTTCATTTTCCAATGTTTGGAGATTTGCAGCAATACTAACTCCTGCAGCCTCTCTGTAAATGTCCTGAACACATTTTATAGAATAAGCAGAGGCAGAAAAGCAGCTTGCTCCAAAGCCAGACAGTCAGTAGCAGATTTGAAAAGATCCAGAGCTCAAAAATATTGCAGAAGCTTAAGAACACTTATTTCACGGCACACACAGATGTACCCAACAGCATCCACCATCCTTTGTGACCTATGTCAGCAGCTTTCCATCCAAGTCAGGATTTCGGAGAGGTGGAGAAGTCTCAGGCACTGATGGTTTTGCATCTCTGCTGACAACTTTACCATACAATGCATGTTTCACAAGATGTGCATGCTTTTGAAGCAGAATCAAACCTCTACTTCTATTCTTATGGTTTGGGGATTTATTTATTTCTCATACTTAAACTCCTACAATATATTTTTGGAAAAGAGACCAGCACCATCACCTAATAAAGAGAGCCCTTCCGTTATTTTTAGATGCTCGTTATTTCTGTGTGCATCTCATGGCATTACTAAATTGATTTAAGCTGACAGCACCGGGAACAGTGTGGCAGACTGATCCTAAAACATCCAAGGAGTCCTTCTGCAACAAAGCCAGATTTAACTCTTTCCCACCCACAAAGTGCCAGTCGGCCATTCAGAAGGCAGGATCACCATCCTGCAGCTCATTTGCCCCATCAAGTACTGCAAATACCAAATGACAAAAGAAACAGGAAACAAAAAATGGGAGAACATCCTATTGACTGTGATCTCTTCACAGGAAGCGATTCCTGACACTGTATGAGTGAACCAACATAAATGAAATTCTGTTTAAAAAAAAATCTACCAAGGGGAGAAAAAATCATAATGAGTAAATGTCTGCAAGGTCTGTTGAGGAACTGGCTGTCACTCCCCAGCTCTGTCTTCTAAACCATGTTGGTTTCTGCCACCCAAACTCCAGATAAAAAAGGCTCCGCTTTGGGTCTCCTGGTTAAACAAAAGAGCAGGCAGGGCTGAGGCCAGAGACTGTAAACTTCTGGTTTGGTTTTTGGCATCTGTAGTACACAGCTTTCTCATACGTGTGCTTATGCATGTGCACACACACACACTAATAAATACAGACTGCTACCTTGAGGGAATAGCCAAAAGGCTCCAAAGCAGTGACCTGCTATGATTGTAACCATATCGTGTCGAAAATAAAGTTAGCCTTCCCCTGCCCCCTCCTTCCCTTTCACATTCCTCATGCACTTTGAGCACAGATGGCCAAACCCAGGCGTGGTAATAGGAACTTCCACTCTTCTAAGCTGCACATTGATGTAAATGAGTGCTTGCTTTGGTCCACAGCATTGTGTATGTTTGCAAAGAACGCAGGAACCAATACAACACATCTGCTCCCACTGCTGCCACAACACTATTTCTTTCATCTGTTTGAGTTTTGGCTTCTCTGAGAGGAAGTAATTGGCTGTTAATTATGGGGGCTGAGAACTGGTCACATCACAGAACTGTGTTTGCAAGCATGATTCATGACAGCATCATTTCTCAGCAGCTGTCAGCAGTAAAGGCTCGGCACTTACATGAAACTATTATAGCATTATACCAGCAAAGAACGAAGACAAACGCTGTGCACAGCTGAGAAAGCAGCAAACAAAATATTTTTTTTAAAACCTTTATTCAATAGAGAATCAACTTGAAACATGCTGTTTCTCAGGAGAGATAAACAATAACCCTGCCAGCATGGCTTCCCAGGCCACGAAACTGAAATCCAAGCTCTTCAGATGTCCTCCCCAGAGCTGGATGAAAAATGAAAACCTTTTCTCATTAATAGCTGGACATTCTAAACTTGTTCTTAATAATCCCCAGTCTGTCTCTGTTCTCCTCGCTTCCTTGTCTTGTGCTTAAATTGTTTGGTCCTTGGGGAAGACATTATGATTTGTTATCTTCATATAGCCCCTAGGAGATCTGGCCCAAACCCAGGACTATGGTATTTAAAACCAGAACAGTCAGCCTGCATCAGATCAGCAGTCCACACAGAACAGCATCCTGTCTCCAGTGACTCCCAGTAGCAAACACTTAGAGGGGAAAAATGCAAACATCAGAGTATGTGCGGACTGAACTTCCTCCTGACTGCATTTTCCCTGCTTCCTGCTTACAAAGCTTCCTATCAGCAGCTTAATAAAAGACAAAGAATAAGAGAATGACGCGATTACAAGGGTGCATCAGAGAGAGAACTTAACACCTCTAATATATGAGCAGCTGGGGCCCTGAGGCCGATGCTGCCGTGCTCTGCCACGGATGCCTCATTCAAAGGGAGCTTAGGTGAGCACAGAAAAGCGTGTCCTTCAGAGTGCTGACTGGCAGATGTCATCGCCTGAGGTACTGAGCTGTGGGCAGGGCAGGCTGATGGGCTGAGCCCATCCCACGTCCAACATCGCAGCCACCAGCTGCAGGCAGTGGCTGTAAGGAGGACGGTAAGGGGGAGCTGTGCCTTCCTCAGCTGTACCCACTACTGGCAGCAGAAGCTGTTGAGCCCTCCACCGAGCCAGCTGAATCTGCTCAGAAACATCAGGCGGGCTTACTTTAGAGTGCTGGAAGTGTGTTCTTGGAGAAATTTTCTCTCTAGAATCTGTTAGTGCAGTGCTTATTGGAAGAGAGGGCTGCACACTTAATTTGTCATAGCTCTAACTCCAGATTGGGTTTCCATGCCATGACTAAAAACAAGAAGCCCCATGCAAGCTCTAGGCAGCTCTTCTCAGTGGCAACCACTAAAGCTCCTACTGCTGCCAGCGTAACTACCATGAGGCAGAATATGATACGAAGGAGAGTCCCTCTGCCCCATTTAGTCACCAGCGACTGTGAAAAACAAGGTGACCCCAACACAACACTCACAGAAGAATGCAGTCTTTTATAGGAAAGGAAAATGCATTTCTATGGGCTTCAAACTTTTTGGTGTGGTTTTACATACGCAGTTCCCTGCAGGATAATTGATGCTGGGGAAAAGACTGGTTTGCAGCAGGCAGGAAAAATTTAGGCAGTCAAGGCAGCCTCATTTAGTGGGCTAAACCAAAATTCCAGGACTTGTATGTAAAACACAAATGAGAAGAAAGGAAAAACAATGTTATAAAAATCCCAGCAATTTTGCTTAAAGAGAGCTGATAGATAACATCTCTAAGCTACCCTCCCAAGCAGGGCCTGAGCCTCCTTTCATGCTGATTTCTTTCTACTTCAGAGGAGAAACTGAGCACAATGTTTTTGTCAATACCCAGGAAACTTCAAATTCAGGACTACTCATTTCAAGAAAACGGGAGCTTCAGAAAGCTGAAGATTAAGATACACTGCCCTCAATAGTCTGCATGGGGAAAAGCAAAAGATTTCCTCATTTTTATGAAACCTCTCCATCCTCAATAACAAAATGCAGTCTCATGGATGGAGAAATAACTGTCAGAAAGAAGCAATCTTTTGCCCACAAATCAGAAAGTGAATCCGGATGTCTTGATACACAGCTCAGTGCCCTGACCCCAGACCGTTCTCTCACACAGTCACATATCGAAGTCCATTCTCTGCTGATCCCAACAAAAAGCCCTCAGACCATCTGCACTTCCAGTGTTTGAATTCCAGATCACAAGCTGTACTGGTGCCTGGCTTGTAGTGGCTGAACAAGCAGGAGCTGCTAACACACCTACAGTTGCAGTGCTTGACTGCACGCTGCTCTCACAAATGACAGTCTTGACAGTGGTCACTGGAAGTTAACTGCCACATTTAAGTGGCTGTTGCTATTTTTCTGAATACAAACAGTGATAGTTTTTAAGACTACACAGGGGCAGACCTGATACCAGGTAACGGATGTATGGACAACTCACGTGGACATGTTTGGGTCTGTAGTTAAGTTTGTTTTGTTCCTTCACTGATGAGTATGAGCTAGAAGAACTGGAGGTGCAGAGCTTTCAGCCCTGAAGAAGAATCACAAGCTGGGATCTGATGCCAGCTTACCTAAGCAGGACTGTGTAGCGATCAGCCCCTGAATCTTAAGTCTTTGTGCAATTCAGGAGTCAAATAATTATCATCTCCAAAACCAGTTCCTGTTCCTCAGTACTGAGAGCCACATCCTTGTGTCTGCCCAAGACACTTTCTGTGCAGGCCCAGAGAGCAGAAGGAAGCACCTCTGACACCCCATGGCTTCACACCTGCCCATTCCCAGTGTTCTTATTTCATAGTTACTGATCTTGCAGGAGGCACACATACATTTTAGTGTCAATAGGGAAAAAGATGCACATATGAGGAGCTTCTACTACATTTTAGTATCTGTTCTGCTTTGGTTTTTAGAAGTATAAAAAGATAAAAGCTCTATATGAAAATATTTCTGTGGCAATGAACCCAATATTGGCTTATTGCAGTTCCCAGCAACAACACTGCGATGCTGCTGTGACCAGAAGTAATCCTCAATTAGCACAAGTGTGTTCACTTTTTCCAAAGAAGAGAGAAAAAAAAAACTGGACACTGAAGCAAATGAAGTGTCCGGATTCCTGGCCTTTATCACAAAACTACAAATTTCATTTTTTTTCCTGAACTGACTCTATATGTTGGCAGAATATCAGAGAAACATTTTCAATGAATCTTCCTCCCACTTCTCCTCCTCCTCCCCCTTCTTTGGAGCTTTCATTCACTAATCACTACTAAATAATCCCCAAGAAAAAAAAAAAAAAAACAGTTATTTTTGCCAGTCCAATATCCCTATTATGCCAGTGAACTTTGCTGAAGAATCCAAAACTCAGGCAACTTATGAATACATTTGTAATATTCAACAAAATAATAAATTCAGCACATGACACAGGAAATAATAATCAGATGATCTCAGCCCCAGAAGCATTTCACTGCTGTGGAAATGCCAGGTTGGAGAGTTCATGTGGAAAAGGAAAAGCCTTGTAACTTCTCCAAACATCAGTCATCACTTCCAGATACCTCTAAATATGGCCATTCATCTCACACTGCAGGATATTGTATTGAAAAGCAAGGCAGGGCCAACACAGCACCTTCCACCACTAAATATGTGCTGCACAAACCTTAGCTAAGTGTGTTTTTCCTATTTGGAATAGGGCTCTTTCATTTCTAAAAAAGAAATGCTTCGTGCTTCTCACAGAGCAAAATATTTATAGCCACATGCAGAAAAATATAAAGAGCTTGAAAAAGCAAACTCGGAGGTATTCCAGGATAGCTCCATGACAAATATAGAATGACTCATCCACCTCTTTCAATGAAAATGTTCATCCTAGATAGATCAAAGGCACTAAGAACACCAAGCCCTTTTTGCTAAACCTGGCAGGAAAGTAAAAAAGTTTTCAATCAGCAGTCACTTAGTGGGAGGTCTGTGAACAAATGAAAGCCATAAGATGCTGGCACATGAAAGAAACCATCCCCTACAGTGCACAATAGGGACAATGTATATAATCTAAGCATAATTTGTGAGGAACAGAAAGTTTGGATGAATATTTTTGCACAGCTCTCTCAGATGCCACATGGATCTGATAGGAGCAGCTATGCTTGATTTTTTGATACAGATTTTCAAAGATCTTCACATTGCCTATCATTCACATGCTTTCACAGACACAGCTTTGAGGGCTGGGACAATTGCAGCCTGTCATCTCATCGTGGATTCACTTTTGAGGCACTTGCAGCCCTTGCATGGACACCTACCAGCTTGCAATTGGTCTGAATGCATCTCACTGTTAGTGAGGCTCTGCACATTGTTCTGTTTGCCCGCATTTCAATGCTGGAGCTCCCACCTCTCCCCACCACCAAATGGAGGCAAGTAAAATGTCAAAACCTCATAAAAATAACGTGCTTGCAGCAGACCCCAGGGCTAAAGCTGTCTTTGCATGGGTGCAGCCATGTGTGGTGCCACCACATGTACATGCTGCATGTTTCCAGGCCTTGGGGGTTCCTTTACAGCGGTCCTGTTACCTTAAAGCAAGTGGCTCATCAGAGCAGGAGGGGTCAGGCCAGGAGAACTGCTTGCAGCACTCACTGGTCACTGTGCCTGTGCTGTGCAGCAGTACTTTGCTGGACAACCACTGCCATTCAGGCCAGGAGGAGCCCACCTCAGGAGGAGCACAGCCAGCTGAAGTACCTGTGCAGGGATCTGGCTTTAGAAAGCACCATGCAATGGCTGCCTGTCACTTCCAGAGAAGCTGGAATCGTTAGCCTGGCACTTCAGAACAAGTGGTGAGGTGTTAACCCCACACCAGCAGTTTTCTCAAAGGCAAAGAAAAGCCACTGTGAAAGCTGAATGCAGGCGTCCGAGTGCTGATGTTGAACCCCCTGAATAAGTGCTGCTGCCCAAGTAAGCCCTGCTGCCTCAGCACTGATTTCACAGACTGTGTGCTCTAAGAGGATGGCAGGACGGGAGTCAGCCTTCCTCAGCAACGATGAAATGGGAATGCACACCCCTGGGTAGAGCGTGTTCCATCCCCAGATGGGGATGGATATTTCTGTGTAGTAAAGCCAGAGTCTCATATTCCCCTCACTGAACACTTTACCTCACTGCTTGTGGGAAATGGAGAGAGCAGGATCGTTCTGCGCAGCTTTCTTTACTTGCCCACTTTCCTTTGTCCTCCCACTTCCCTACTGTTGTTTACCACTTGCAGCAGTGGAGTCAGCAGGCCAGCAGACCTCTTTCCATCCTACAGTGTGGCTCATCCGCAGCCAATGAACATCCAGAGGGAGTGGGAGAGAGTAGACTGCCCAAATCACTCCTGGTGAAGGAAGTTCTGCCAGACCACAGTGCACAGCCTGCAGCTCGCTCCGTACTGCCACACTAGGAAAACAAGGAAGGGGTGACGCAGCTGTGCATTAACACCAGCCTGCCCAAAGCATGGTTTCAGTCCAACTGTCTAAATAGTTCATTTTGATAAACACACATCATCTGTGCCGGGATGCTCAAGGCCCCCCGGTGCAGCACTGCTAGCTCCTGCTGCTGAACAGGGAGCTGTGGGGAACTTTACACTTCATCATGAGAGCATTGCACTGAAAAAAGCTGAGTTGGAAGTTTTTCAGTTTCAGAGTTTCTTGTCTTGCTAAATTCTTGAAACTGGTTTTAAATACTAACTGCGCGTAATTGCTTACTGCAGAAGGGAAAATCCTGACAGCAATATCCTCCTTATTCATAAAGAATTCACACATTTTACCCAATTCTGAAACTTACTAACCAAGCTTCTGGAAGTGATTTTTTTCCATGACCTTAAACTTCAGCAGTAACAAACAGTTTGCAAATTTCTCTGGGTAACAGTTGCCTGCAAAGCACTTCAAATTTATAAACTTCTCATACAGTTTCTGACATTTATCATTGCTAAAGTAAATGGAAGCAATGGAATCGGCTATGCATCGTGAGTAATATAATGCAATACTAAAGGACACCCAGAGGAGTACTTCAGAGGCAAAGGAATCTAAATCATACACTCGGTGCTGGGAAACCGTATAGGAAAATGTGCAGCACCATTTCTTGGTTGACTGTAGCTGTCACTGCTCAGTGTTATGTGAGAGCTGAGCATGCTGCCGATGCGCAGGGTTACATAATTGACAGCAGTGATTTACTATTTATGTGAATTAGAAGAGAAAGAAACTGTGGAAAGAATTCCTAATGAGTGATCACAAGTGTTTCCACAGGGCCTGCCACAGGCAGGGCTAAACAGAACCTTACGGCACGGCTGGGAGATGGCTTGGGCAGACAAAGCAGGGAACGCACTTGGTCCGCCCAGGGGTTCCCAGGCAGGCAAGCAGGCAGCCTGCTGCATCCCAGCCCTCAGCAGTGTACCTCTAAGTCCTTAACACAGAGAGCTCCCTCCTTTGTGCCTTCTTTTTGTTGTCCTCCATTGCCTGGTACAAGTCAAAGATTCACAGGCACTGAGGAGATGAACTGGGCAGAAACAAGAACTCTTTGAATGCACATTTATGGGCACTACACAACCTGCTGCATCCTGCATGTCACTAGGCAGCAATCTCAACTTGTCTTTGGCAGGTATGCGGCTTACACACATCCTACAAAACGTGGCTACCTCCTCCTTTGTGAGCACAGGGTTTGTCTGGATGGAACATGAGAGCTGCAGCCACATGCTGGGGGCCTGCAAGCACCCAGCAGCATGGTTCCTGCAGCCACACTGCACGATGCCACACTGACACACACAGATTAGTGCAGGGGTATGTGCAGAGGGTCTGCTGCAGATCAGATCTGACCAGCTAGGGAGAGGGGCTGCATGCTCTGTGCCAATGGAATATCTCCACCTGGGAAATCCCAACCAAAGAAGAAATAAATGTGATAGTGATGGAAGTTTTGTACATATATATTCTTTTGCATTCACTGCTTCTTATATATTTACATGGAAGTATACAGAATGTTTGAGTAATCATAACCGTACTCAGATTAAACTTCAGAACTCTTTTTCCCTTCCTCCTGACATTTTTACTTTTGCTCTGTGTTTTAATCTCCCCTGCTTTCTCTTTCTTTCCCTCTTTTTGCTTCTTCCTCCAGTCCCACTGAAGATAAACACAGGATCATGATGTAAGAAATAACTCGCCCTTTCCATTCCTCTATTTCTCCTCCAAGCATCTGCAAATTCTATTAGCTGAAATGATGTGGGACACTGGGATGGATGGGGGCAGACGGAGAGGCGCAGACAGACAGACTGCCCGGTAGCGTCTGGTAGCCTGGCACTTGCTGGCTGCTTGGTACAGAGCTGCATCTTCCTGGGGGGAGCTTTATCAGTATCATCAGTACAAACCCTAATTGCATTACAGAAATTGTAAGATGAAAATGAAAGTTTAAATTACTTCAGTGTTTGTCTTCATTTGTATATATTTGGCTGTTAACAAGATGCACACACAAACAATACCAACCCCAGCTGATGGGGAGAATTTATGATGGAGGAAGCAATACAAACTGAAGAACAGACAGCTGAATGCTCTGCGGCCCTCAGCTCCTTACTGAAGGCATTTTGTGGTGATGGAAGCACTGCTCACCCACTGCTGAAGCTCAGTGCCTTTGTGCCAACACAACAACCTGCAGCACCATGCTGTAATCAGACCTCTTGGGGAAAAAAAATGGCTTTGGAGGACTCTACACTGCACCATGAGATCATGGGATGTAGATCTGCTGTAGTAAAGGTATATAGATGATACCTGAAGTATCAGTAGAATACAATTCATAAAGTACCATTTAATTCATGTTTTGTCTTCAATATCAAAATGTGTATTATCTTTCTAACATGATAATCAAACATGTTGCTCTTCTGGGTTTATTATATATTTTAGTGGCAAATTAGAAGCTTCTGAAGTCACAAAATTGATTTTCAGAGCGCTCTGTTTTCAGGCTTTCTATCTCCTTAGTAATGCGTTCCTCACTGTCACAATCGCAGAGAAATGTTTGAAAGAAATTAGGTAAGAACAGTCCGGTGGCTCAGCATGCAAAGCAAACAAGTTTTGAATGTGTACTGATCTATTTTAAGGTTATGGCCTTTAAGACAATCTCATGACTTGGACGGCATTTTTGCTTTTTGAAAGCTAGCAGTTGGATACATAATGTAACTCCCCACAATTATTTCCTTAAAATCTTTGCAGAAAATGTGTGACAGAGAGCAAACAAGCAAGCAAGACTCACATACAGCATGACTGCCTTGTGCTTCCCTGTTCTCTTGGTTTTATGGCATAAGCACATTTATACGTAAAGCCAGCAATGCTTTATTAGATAACTAATAACACGCATCACACTGCAGCTAGTAAATAGATCTATCCCAAGAAAATACATAATGTGAGGGAGATTGGGTCTGGTTGGCATTATTATTTACACACAAGACTGCATGGAATCTCTGCTTCTAATTATAGTTGTGCCTGGCTGAGGTGGGTGGGTCAAATGGGAACTTCCCAGGCAGGATGAATGTGCCAACACTCAGACAATGTTCAGGTCATTCCCCCAGCTATGCAGCCTGATGCTCCCAGAAATGAACTGAGATGAGTGCATGCAGTCTGTACCCTCATCAATATCATTAATTCATCTGGAAGGAAGGAAAGAGCAGAGGATCTGCTCTCTCCTAACTCTGCCTGATGAGCAAAGTGGTCGGTTGGTCTCTGCCTACAGACTGAACAAAGCAGCAGTGCATGGCCCCCAGCAGCCAGAGAGATTCAATGGGGAAAATCCTGACAGAGCCCTTGGTCATGAAGGATTCAAATATAGAAGACCAGATTTCCTGCTTTCTTCTAAGGATCAGAGATCTGTAATCAGCTGGTGTCTTCCTAAAGAACAGAACAACCACTCCGTCACCAAGCTGCTCATGCTGCTCCTTTCCCTCTGGGGACAGTCCCATCATGTGGCACACAGCATTGCAGGAGAGAGCAGGGGCCGTTTTGAGATACCTGCCGTGAATGAGACAACAAAACTTGGCAGCTGCTGAGGAACATGGAGTCATGGAGAGCTGGGGATGCACTGATATGTGGTGCTAGATGCAGTGCAGTGAGATGCGGGAATTAGGTGTGCCTTGATGTCAGAAGGCTTGTTTTCATATATACATATGTATGTAATTGCACATACAGAAATGCAGTATTACCTACATGGCAAGTTCATGGAAACCTTAAGTTAGACTCTGAAGAGCTTGAAAATATTTCAGGAAAGCATTAAAAGAAGGTGATATCCTAGAAGTATAACATAACAAAAACAATTTCCAAAATATCGATCCCTGAAAGACACATACACTTTAAAAAACAAAATACCATTAAAGGATCAAAGATCCTTCTGGGGTGCATTCTCAGCATCTTCAAAACCATATGTCCCTTTTCTTGCCCTTTGTAAACTGATTAACTTCAATGGGATGAATCTGTTCACAAAATAAGCAACCGCACATGTTAACTCAGGGCAAAGCAAAACCAAGATCCCTCTATTTTCCTCTGCTTGACTGAACCATTGGGATTTATACCAATTCTCATTTTCAAACTACAATTGGTATTTAATCTGTTACCAGACAGCTTTTTCTGAAATCATTTTGCACATGGATCAGAGGCAACCCCCTTTCCCTGAATTAAAGAGTAAATGAGAGCACCATCTGGCCACTCCTCGTCTGATTCAGCCCCAGCGCCTGCGGTGATATTCCAAAATGTGAGGAATGCTCACCCAGTAGACTCCATTCACATCCTCCCTCCTATTGACTAAAGCTGCTCTGTCCCCTTCTGGGCTGCTTTATATAAGAAGTTGGTGGGAAGACGAGGGCTCTGAAACCTTAACCATCTTCAAATGTGTGTGTGTGTGGTCTGAGCAGGCAGCTTATGCAATGAGAAATGGGAAGCCACTAAAATGATTCTGCTTCTAAATATTTTGACCTTTATTGACATTTATAAGTAGCAGGCAGCTTAATTACCAATTAAAGGAAGTTATTAGCTACAAAAGGAGCCTGTTCTTTTTTTCTTTTATGGCTCTTTTCCCAAACCAGTGCTGCTCAGATGAGATTTCTGTGGAAGGACAAGGCAAAGAAGCCCAGGAGACCTCAATTGCTCTACAGCTAACCTACACAGCAGCCATTAGAGAACTGAAAGAACTTTCATAAAGTGGACACTCCAGAGAAAGCACATTCAGAACAACACACCTTCTGCTTCTGCTGGTATCACAGCCTTGTATTACAGCACTCCCACGGTTTTCTAAATGGAATTGCTTGGTGGGCATTACTGCTCGCTTGTTTGCTTTCATGCACACCCATAAGCAAGGCCTCATCCTATTCAAATTATTGATTTTATGTTGGTTGTTTTGAGGTTATTTTTTTTTTTTAATACACTATATGCATTCAGAGGATGGCCTGAGGCACTGAGAATATACATGAATGGACTACTAACCCTGATGCAAACTGTTAAAACAACTGCAAGTTCCACCCCAAAGATGGCTGCATTCCTGCAGCAAACAAAGCAGTTCCTTTATGCCACCCAGTCTCCAAATTTGCCACTAGGATTGCATTGGTAGGAGCTCTGTACACGTTTATGGCCCCACTAACACCATTGCTGGGTAATGGCACTTACTAAAATATCTTGATTAGAAAATAGTTATTAAATATATTTATTAGAATAACCAATGTTCTCCTATAATTTTAGAATGTCTTCTAATAAATACAAATGAGAAGAGTATACCCAAATTTCAGTAATGAGTGCTCTAGTATCTGAAATATATGATCGGTGTGATGCTTTTTCATCTAACCTTGTTCTAACCTGAATTAAAAATCAGTGACAAAATAACTGCCCAACTCTGACCATTCATTATTTTCCACTGTGTAACACAGATCAGTGCTGTTTTAAGCATCCCTATATAAGAAGAGAAGATCAATACATACAGAAAATGCAAAGAAAAACACTTAAAGCATTTTTTCCTCTGTGGATGAAGAATCCCCAGTGGATGCAGTTCCCCAGTGACAAGGAAAGTAGCTGCATGGTCCACAATGCATTTTAGAGTATATCAAACCAAGAAGTAAAGGAAGTTCCAGCACTCTCCTAGGCACAATATTTTAGCTTTTCATCAGTGCTACTCCTGCATATATCAAAAGAAGTCCCATGATACCTTCTACTGACCTCAGTGTCCAATTTTCCAGCATACTTCTGGACTCTCTCAAGCAAGACATTTAACACTATTTTTCCATTCTCTGTGCTTTCTCCCAGATCCTCCTGTACTGTTTTGTTTTTTTCTTTGCCTGTATTCTTTACACTTCCTATACTAAGTTGGTAATTCTACTACAGTTTCATACAGAAAAAAAATATTAATTGCAGCCTATTTGAAACTAAGAGTTTGATCCTGCAGTCACTGAAGTCAAAGGCAACAAGGGCGTTCTGTTCAGTGGGAATAGAACAAACCCAGTTCCTGGACAGTGTGTTTTTAATCAGGGAGCTTTCACATTTAAAAAGGAAATAATTTGCATCATATTAGTATTCATTGTCCACCTACACAGGATGGGAAATGTACTGAACAAAAAGGTTAAGTGTGTCGGTGCCAAGAAGGTTTGCCCGTTGCTCAGTCGGTCACAGCAATGAAAGCATCTCAGCTGTACCTGTTCCAGGAAATTACATCAAAAACCCTTGCACGCATGGCTCAGGGGAGTCAGACCTGTTTCTGATGGTACATGAAAGGTCAACCGAGATCACTGTGTGTATTATTTCATCTCAAGAAGAGTCCAAGTGCACCAAAAACAAAAATAAAGCTCAATGAAAGAAGGTAGCAGAAGGGAAGTTGCTGCAGGCTGCCTGATACGGTTTACTCGAGTATGTCACTTCAGATCAGCAGGGAAATGTCCTCCAGCAAATTGTTTACCGGGGGACTGGAAAAACGATACAAGAGTTCTTTGTGCGTGGTACAGGAAGGCACGTGGTGCTCACAGCGCAGGACAGCTCTGTCCAGCCTGGGGGTCACAGAACCAGCTGGATTTGGGGTCAGTGTAACAAGAGGCAGAAAAGGCTTAGTGTCAGAAGCACGGTGTTTGCTGCAGAGACATAACCCGCTTCAGTGGCAAACTGTAGGCACTTACAGTTTGAAAGAGGCCACAAAGCACTTATTTAGGTGTTTTCTTACAAGATGAAATTTGTACAAGGTTTCTTCATATAACATTTTATCTAATATTAGATAATACATCTGATTAAAGACTGAGATTAGATTTCAAAGTGGAAAGCACCTCATGGTGCATCATTTCACTGACATTTTGAGGCAGTTCAGGACAACAGCATGCCACACACCAAAAAGCCTGTGTCTTCCAGGAAGATGTCTCACTCCTGATCATCTTTCTCCTCTGGCAGCTATTCTGGCAGCCTCTCCTTTACCAGCTATTGCAGGAGGGATAGAACGGGATCTCACGCCCTGTGTGAACTTGTGGTTCTCAAATGTCTGAGTAGAAATTATACTCAAAGCTATTTTCTAAAGTATTAGTAACAAAGCAAGCTTACGCAAACATCAGCCACAGTAGCTGCTGTTGTGAAGATGTGGAAGAGCAGATCAAATCCAAGCTTGCAACAGCAAACAGGTATCAGTAGGATAGAAATATCTGCCTGAATTTTGATGCCCTTGAACAATAAATCACATCATTCTACATACACACCTTGATAGGAGTCAGACAGCAGTAATGTCCTTGAAAAATCAGGCAGTGGGCTCTGGGAGGAAGGAAGTAGCTGGTACATGCAGTAAATCAAATACCAAAAAAAAAAAAAAAAAAAAAAAAAAAGGAAAATAAATTTGAAAAAAATAAAAATCACAGTTCTGCTGCAGAATCATTCCATTCAGCCTGGCTACAAACACAGGCAGCTACAAACCAATCATTCATCTCCAACATAAACATAGATTTGGTTAGACTAGCAGTAACACAGGTTGAGATTTTTAGTAGATGACATAAATAAATGTATTTTTATATTTCCTGACCACATTAAGCTTGAAATCAGAGTTCTAAACTGCGAGCCACATACTATAAGACTTCTAATAGCCAATAAATTCCGAGAGTCACAGTGAAGCAATGTTTTCTCCTTAATGGTACATTTTGCTGTGGTGTATATAAATACAAGGGGACTTGTTTTTTTATGGATTTGAGATTTTATGTTGCTGAACATGATCATTCAAAAAAGGTTAAAGTTCTCTTAGAAGGACAGCAAGATGGAAACCACTTCTGAAGGCACGATGTCAGATTCCAAATATTATTTCTACATGGAAAGACATTAGTAAGAGATGGGGGAAGGCTGGGGAAAATTACTTTCTTCCCAGAAGGCACAATTCAGGAGAGCAAAAGCATAGCTAAAACATCCCAGCTCAACATCACCACTGTGTTCCTCAGTTCCTATCCCACTCTTATACATTAAGAACGCATTAAACAAGCTCTTACCCTGCCCAGTGCATCCAGTCCCTATTTGTAAAGCAGGGATTATAGTGCTAGAATTCCTTTAGGTGGTGCCAAAGGAACGAATGAGCTTAGAGAGTTAACAGTAATACTTAGTGCTAAAATACTTAAACTCTAAAGGTCATTTTTCATCTCAAAGTCTTACAACACTATAAAGTGGAGATCATGATAACTGAACACAACAGATGTAATAACTTTTGCAAATTCACCAAACGTGTCAGTAGCAAAGTCAGAAGTGATTCTCAGGTTGGCCATACAACCCTTAGAAGTTATCTTAAGCTTCCATACCCATCAAAGATGACAGCTGATAACCAGTAGTCAGATTTTAACAAGCAGCAGCAGCAGCTTGCTGGATTACAAGGCTGCATTTCAGCATGGCATCGCTAAGCAAGCCCTGGCTGAAGGACAATACAACATTCCACGGACTTTGAAGGCAAGTCCTTCAATACAGGACAAAGTTGTTTAGTTTTTGGATCTACCACTTTCAGCAGATCTCTCACAAAGAGACATGTTCCCAGTGGGGGAGCAATAAAGAGAGTCAGCGTGTACTGGCTCTACTGCCTGTTATTGACTGAAAGTTGTTGGAATAGCCAAGAAGAAAATATCTGAGCGCTGATGTCACTTCGATACAATTGCTTTGGAGGCTATTCAGTTTTCCTTGGGGCGCCTATTCATTTTTAGAGACTCACTGATCTTTGTCTGATGGCTGAAGTTTTATGACCAGAAAGAAATGAAGATGGCAGCTAAGAGCTTCAGTTCACAATGAGAGAAATAATCCTTTTAAGGGAGAATTTCTCATTCCTTGCTCAGTTTGAGAACTAGCATTTGAGACTGAGTAGATGGAATGTACCAGCAGAATAAATTTTAAAACACCAAGTACTTTCAAATGCAAATTAGCTGTAGAATGACAAATAAAACAAAAATAATAATAAGTTCCCCACCCACCTATGTTAAGGTTGAAAAGTCAAGTATTCGCAGGCTGGAAACTCCAGAATTAAGGTTGCCTTGTGCAGTCCTAATTCACTATTCCTGCTTGATACAATTAAAATATATTTTCCCCCAAGGCTTCACCCCTTCAGTGGGCAGGATGAACAGAGCTATTCAGGATTTCTTTTTTTACCTTTTGGAATCAATGTGTGGCCTTGGTTTTATTTATAGCGTGCAGTTTAAACTCTTCACTGAATACAGGATTATTCATTTCCTTGTGGGTTTTAATATAACGCTTATCAAGAAGTACTTGCTACAAAAACATAAAAATGTCTCATGACAAAACCCCTGCCAATGAGGCAGGATGGTAGCATGGGTCCCTTCAGCATAAGAGCTTAATCAGAATCAGAGGACCCACAAGATTGCTTTGATTAGTATGAGATCATCTGAATGCAATATAGTGTATAATATATTCTTGTTTTTAGCAAACCCCATTTTCTGAGAGAGAGCTCCAAAACTTCCACTGCCACAAGTTTGTGTTTGAGAAAGCATGTGTTTCCTTTCAGGGTCATCCACAGCATTTCCAAACCTCATTTTCTGTGGTTTACAGCACTTCCTTCTAAGATCTCTGGTCAAAAGACAAGCAAGGCCTAGTCTGGGGCTAAGCAATGCAGTACTGTAGGGCTAGAATATAATCATTCATAGTTTACGTGAGTTTGGAAATTCACTTTTAAATTTGTAATTTAAAGAAAAATAAAATCAATCCTTACTTTTAGTTATATACTCTCTTATTTAGAAGTGTAATTGTAGGTGATTATGTAAATATACCTAAAACCAAAAAGCAATCATGTCTGCTACCAAAAATACTGGAACAACTTTGTAGGACTGTTTGAACAAAACAACACTAATACTTTGAGTTGTTTGTTTTGTTTTTTTTTCCCCAGCAGTTAATCATGCATCAGCAAAGTTTTAAATAAATAGTTTGGAGACTATATAACCACTCTTCTTGCAGACAAGACAATTTACACCCAACTTTTTGACTTGGATCTAAGCTACAAATCAAGTAACTCTTCTTTAGAAGTTACCTCTACAGAAAAAAAAAAAAAGTTACTTCAAGTTCCATCAGTATGGAAACCTTTGAAGAAATACAAATTTCAAGTCTACGCAAGCCTGCAATCTCACCTGCACAACCTCTCTTTCAGATAAATCGATTTATGATTCCCTCTGTCATACTGCTTGTTTTACATCACACTCTTAAAGAAAAGAGCAGATGTTAGAAATATTTAAGGAAAAAAAACTGACTTACTGATCTGACAGCCATCGGGATCTCTCTTTTGGTTCACACTGCTTATCTCAAGCTGTTCCTCAGTGAAACTCTCTTCAGAGAAGAGGATCTGACAGCTGAAGGAAAAATGCACAAAGCTTACAGTTTATATCCACAAGACTGGAAATTTGGCATGCCTGGAGGCTTTAGCATTATTATTATTACAAATACATTCTGGAATTTGTATGTTTGGCATAACCAGAAGATTCGTTGTAAAGAATGTAGCTTTTTTTTTTTTTTTTTAAAATGTGTTAAGTTAGCTTGGATTACTTCAAATTCAAGTATTTCAGCAATAACCACAAATAACATCCTTTTTTGATGTGATGTAATAAAAAGAATGTGATACCTGACTTCAGGTATCACCTAGTTACAATTTTCAAAACATCACCTTTATTATATTAGGATGCAGCAACCTGAAAAACTGGCCCTCCTACAACCTGAGCTTGTTCAAGACAGACTTGTTAGTTATAGTTTCCTCTAATGAAAAACTATTTTAAAGTAAAAAAAGTTTAAAAAAAAAAATAATAATCTCAAACCAGAACTATTACAGTCTTGTTGCTGCTTTTAGAAGAACGTGCTTTATTCAATATGTAAGTTGTCTGCCTGTGACATTCCCCCAGTTTAATGCAAGGCCTCTGATTTATTAAGGCAGAAGTTGATGCTACAGTCTCAACTGTCAGTGTATCCTCCCACCCACAACTGCTCTTCAGCAGTGTTAGTTCTACACCTCCAGTGTTGTAGTAACAGCATCAGGGAGCTTCCACTGCAGACACAGACCTTGCTAATACTAAGTGTTGTATAAACACAGCCATGAGATTTAAATTACCACATCCTCAAAGAGATTGATGGAACTATTTTGCTGTTCTAGCAGGGGGATCACAAGGCATTTCACAGTTAGGTCTCTCTGGAAGGAAGGCTGTATTTTCAGCCTTATTTTATGGATGGGAAACTCAAGGAGGACTGAGTATAGCAGCACAACACAACAAATTATTGGCCAGAAGAGACAGGCCAAAGCGAGTGTACCTCCTTTGGTAAATGTAAAAGGAGAACTGGCTTCAGTGAATGGAGAGAAGGCTGAGGTACTGAATGAGTTCTTTGCCTCGGTCTTCACTGGCGGCCAGGATTCCAGTACTTCTCACGTCCCTGAGCCCTGCATCCCTACACCTCTGGGTGGGGACCGGGGTGGTAAATCTCCTCCTGCTGTGAGGACAGAGCAGGTCCGAGACCGCCTCATGAGACATGTGAAGTCTATGGGGCCGGATGGCGTGTATCCCAGGGTTCTGAAGGAGCTGGCTGAGGTGGTTGCCGAGCCACTCTCCATCATATTTGAAAAGCCATGGCTGTCTGGTGTGGTCCCGGATGACTGGAGGAAGGGTCACGTCACTCCCATTTACAAGAAGGGGAGCAAGGAGGACCACAGGAACTATAGGCCGGTGAGTCTCACCTCTGTGCCTGGGAAGATCACGGAACAGATCATCCTGGATGACATGGCTGATCACACGAGGAAAGGGCGTGTGATCCATGACAGCCAGCATGGCTTCACCAGAGGAAGGTCATGCTTGACCAATCTGGTGGCCTTTTATGATGGAGTGACGGCATCGGTGGACAAGGGACAGGCGACCGATGTCATTTACCTGGACTTGAGCAAGGCCTTTGACATGGTCCCCCACCACATCCTTATCTCCAAATCGGAGGGATGTGGATTTGATGGGTGGACCACTCGATGGATAAGAAACTGGTTGAAAGGCCGCAGACAGAGGGTGGCCATCAATGGCTCCATGTCCAGGTGGAGGCCGGTAACGAGTGGCATCCCCCAGGGATCTGTCTTGGGACTGGTGCTCTGTAACATCTTTATCAATGACATCAATGACAGAATTGAGTGCACCCTCAGCAAGTTTGCTGATGACACCAAGCTGAGTGGTGCGGTCGACACGGTTGAAGGAAGGGATGCCATTCAGAGGGACCTCAAGAGGCTAGAAAGGTGGGGCCGAGTGAACCTGATGACGTTCAACACGGCAAAGTGCAGAGTTTTGCACTTGGGCCGGAGGAATCCCAGGCATCCCTACAGACTGGAAGGAGCGGGCCTTGAGAGCAGCCCTGTGGAGAAGGACCTGGGGGTCTTGATAGATGAAAAACTTAACATGAGCCAGCAGTGTGCCCTTGCGGCTTGGAAGGCAAATGGGATCCTGGGCTCCATCAAAAGAGGGGTGGCCAGCAGGGACAGAGGGGTGATTGTTCTCCTCTACTCTGCTCTTGTAAGGCCCCATCTGGAGTACTGCGTCCAAGTGTGGAGCCCCCAAGAAAGACAGGGAACTGTTGGAGAGGATTCAGAGGAGGGCCACAAAGATGATCAGGGGACTGGAGCATCTCCCCTATGAAGACAGGCTGAGGGAGCTGGGCTTGTTCAGCCTGGAGAAAAGAAGGCTGCGGGGTGACCTCAGTGCAGCCTTTCAATACCTAAAGGGAGCCTACAGAGGGGAGGGGAATCAACTCTTTGAAAGAGCAAATAACAGCAGGACGAGGGGAAATGGTTTAAAGTTGAGGGAGGGGAGATTTAGGTTGGATGTCAGGGGGAAATTCTTTACAGAGAGAGTGGTGAGGTGCTGGAACAGGCTGCCCAGAGAGGTTGTGGATGCCCCGTCCCTGGAAGTGTTCAAGGCAGGTTGGATGGGGCCCTGGGCAGCCTGGTCTAGCATTAAATGAGGAGGTTGGTGGCCCTGCATGTGGCAGGGGGTTGGAGATTCATGATCCTTGAGGTCCCTTCCAACCCTGGCCATTCTGTGATTCTGTGAAATTATACTTTCTCTCTGAAAGTGGACACGCTCTGAGCACTAAACTGAAAGCTTGCTGAGGCTCCATTTTTGCAGACATTATCACTAAAACTAACACACTACCACAGAGAATCATAAGTCTGATACCAGCATTTAGCTCTGTTTAGAAGCACCCACTTCCTCAGCCTGACTGAGAGCCTGGAAATCATTTCCACCCACCAGCCACATGATGCTCTCAGCTGAGCCCAATGATTTGCTCACCCAAAGGAATGCACAGACACTTGCTAATACACTGGGAAACAGAAGTCAAGGTCATTTCATCCATATGCCTCAGGTGATGTAACATTTGCCATGGCTACTATATAATGCACAAATTACAGAGTATAATCACCTTACTGCTAACATCTGGTCAAGTTTAAAACCGGAATCTTGTAAAGTTTCTAATTACATCTCCTTATGCCTTTCTGAGCTTTATTAATCTCAGCTTTTTTTTTTTTTTTTTTTTTTTAACTTCAATGAGTACATTTTCTGATTCATAGCAGTGTTTCAATTAATTATTTCCATTATTACCCCTTTCACTGCCTAAAAGAAAGAAAAAATAAAATTAATTTTAAAAGCTCCCTGAGTTTTAACCCTTTACATGACAAAGTGACATAGGCTCTCAGAACCTCATCCAAGCGATGCTGTAATTCACTAGAGACTTTCCACTGATTTAGCTTTGGATCAGCCCCCAAAACAAGGGAGGCTGTGATACAGCAAAGCCCTGGGACAGACATTCCACTTTAAGCATATATTAAAGCTCCATAGCCATCTCTCATTAATCCATTAAAGAGTGAGGAATTTAGTACGTTCTCACACATCTTGCAGTGGTCTGCAGAGTGTGTGGGGATCGGTGCCTGGCACTGCTCTGGCCTGCCCAGCCCCATCCATGCTGTGCAATGCTGCCTCTTGGTGGAGCTCAGTTAGAGGCTCAGCAAGGCTGTCAGCTTTTCTCTCTAAACCTGAACAGAAGCAGAACTAGTCTGTCTTTAGCTATTAAGGTGCTATTTCCTTGCAATTTCTGTCTGCCTGCTAATGACTAATGTCATAATCTCCAGAGTATCACTGAAGGTAAAAGCTGCTGGTAGCTGGACAGCCAGAAGCACAGAACCTGAATGTTTCATAAGCCAAGCTGAATATCCATAGAGAACAATTCCATGGTTTTGCTAATGAGCTAACTCAGCTAATTGAATGATGAACTAATTCAACTTCTTACAAAACAACTCATGAACTCTTATTAATTATCAGTTATTCAGTGTTTGGAGACCTTCATTAATTACCACTCTTCCTAGTTGTTTTCTCTATTTATGTTATATGTGCAGTGTAAAGATAAATTTTTTAAAAAAATTAGCTGTGACTTTTTGTTCATAATCACAGTGATGGGAAAAACTCCAAAAGCATTCTCAGTGTTTTGTAGTTGTCAAGACATTTTATTTTCTCTCATTCCCAAGCTTCAGAAACTTCCTCTTTGTGATTGCAAACAGATGAGGGTAGAGCATGCAATTAAACTACAACAAGTAAATTCCAATCAGTAGTGGCCTGCAGCAGCATCTCAGTGTTCGCATCAGAAAGAGGCCAACTCTTAGTATGAAGCTGTCAGCAGGAAAAAATTAAAATTGATTTTTAGAAGCAAATTCACTAACCTTCATTGCACCCAGGAATATCTGTAACATCTGTCATTTATTATCTACCAAGGCTGGGATTTTCAACCATCCACTGAGCTCGGGCGTTTAAAATCCAATATGCAACTTTGAATATACCAGTGCAAAATCAAATGAGTTCTTCCCATGGGGGAGAACAGCATTCCACAAAAGGGAGAAGTTCGTGCACCTCTCTACATTCATCAAGAAATATTATTAAGAATATAATATTTTGGGACTTATGACAGGCGAGAGAGCTGCGGCTCTTCATCCTGGAGAAGAGAAGGTTCCAGACCGTATAGTGGCCCTCCAGTGCCTGAAGGAGGCTTACAGGAAAGCTGGGGTGGGACTTTTTATAAGGGCATGTAGCAACAGGACAAGGAGAAATGGTTTTAAACTGGAAAAAGGCCTTTAAAATTTGAGGGTTCTGTACAACTGCAGTAGATTCTGCAGATTTACATCATCCTGTCCAATCCTTACAATCTTTCTTCGCAAAACAGAGATGGTAGATTCTCATATATATTAAGTTTTTCGGAAATCATCCCAGTAAAACCAGTGCTTAGTCATAACAGTTATTCAGAGTCACCAATGAGCATAAAATACAATGTTGTTAGTTTTTATGCTAGTGTAGGAATTGCTAAATAAATATGGTGTAAGTTTAAGAGTTACCTATTCTGGTCTCGTTTCAGGGATCACATTTCAAACCCAAGATCTTCCAAAAAAAAGATGGTGCCTCTCTGCAGTTTGAGATGGTTCCAGCCAGTGCTACCATCACACTGCATCCCAGATGTCCTGGAAGTGGTGGAGTGATTGTGAGCCTCCTGGCACTCCGACAGAATGCAGGCTTGCCAGCAGATCAGGTCTGCAGGCAGTACGATAAGCTGGAGAAAAAGCACATAGCAATGTGAGGTACACCAAGCTTTACCAGATAAAGGGCAGAGCAAATATGAGCATATCATTCTGGCTAAAAGCTTCTACATAGAAATAAAAATTGTTCTAACTACGGGAAAGTTGGTGATCTTTATTCTGAAGTTAATGAGGAAGTCTGGCATACACATGTATTTATCTGTACGTACATAGCTGAGATCAAAACCAGACAGTTAGCAAAAAAGCCTGGTCATCATGCTCTTGATCATTTCACACAGACAATAAAATGCATCTCCCACATTTCCAAACACTCCTTTCTGTCTTTTGAATGCATTCAATCCTAAGAAACAGTTCTGAACATCTCTTCTAACAACTATGTTCCTCCAACTGCTTCAAATCAAAGCTACATGATTGATTGTAAAGTAAGACATCTTCATTTAAATTACTTCCAATTTTCTATTTTTCTCTGAAAACCAAGTCCAGGCCACTAGTACAGTTGAGTGATGGACAAAAACTTTCCAAAACCAGCTAATATAATGTAACGAAAGTCGTTTTGTAACACAGAAAAAATATGAGTACAGTTATACAAGTATTCCTGTTCCAAGAACAATTGTAAGTGGGTTTTGTTTTGATTTTGAAAAATCTCCAGTATTCCAGAGTAGCTGCAGTAGACCACACACTGGAAAATGACATGTTTTTCTGGTCACTCTGTAATAAAAAGCATTTTTCTCTGAGACAGAAAAGGCCTTTTCAAGGTTGGAGGGGGAGTGCAATTGCAAGAATGAAATATCAGGAGAGAGGGTTACAGTTACAGTTGTATGAGAATAATTTGGTCTGGTTGTCTGAATAGCTGTCAGAGAATTATGAACAGCTTCTACTTTATCACCAGGACGCACAAGACCCTAGGGCTAAAAGCAAAATCAAAGAGCAGTTTAGTGGTACCCACCGGTTCAGGTGTCTCTGGGCTGTTGAGAGGTTTTGCAACATGAAGTCTAGCACAAAAGAAAATCAACTAAAAGAGTAAGGATCGATTGGTTTCAGATAGAGGGGTTTTTGCAAAGGTTGGTGTGATCTGGTTACACAGTAAGTCTGCAGCCAGATAATACATAAATACCTGCATCACTAAAGGTGGGGCCCCGCTCCAGGCTGCAGACAATAAACTGCAGATAAGCCCAAATTGAGCGTCAGCTGTGACTTTCTGCTGGCTTCACAACACCCTGTGGTAAGCCAATTGCATAACCTACTTTCCAGGTTATTTTACTGCAGTCATAGGGCAATTTTGGACAGTCTCCACCGAGTACATTTTTTTAACATTCTTTTTACTCACCAATAAAACAAAATAAAACATTTTATAGCCTTGATGTGTTTCTGGCACATTTAAAAACTGCTGCTAATAAAAGTTTTCCAAGATGAAACAAGGAAAAAATGACCAAGCTGCAGCAATGTAAATATCTCATGACTTTGTTTTTTTTTGTAAAGTTGGGCTTTAATTCAGGAAGCTGGGAGAGAGCATCACAGAATAAGATTACGGTAAGAGAAAACTCATGTAAGCCCAGCTCACAAAGCGGAACAGAACTATGTTTGTAGCAGCCACTACTAAACGTAGTTTGAAAGAATCTTAGTTTCATGCACATTAAAGGCTTGCTCTTCTGACCACTGAAAGTGGTGACAGTTTGCCAAGTGACTTCAGTGACACGTAAGCACACCCCTAAAGAAGCAAACTGGCTTGCATGCACTGCGCTATGCAGGATGGCAACAGACTGGGCTCAGCTCTGCTAGCTCTGATAGATGCTCCCTGGGTGATTTCTGCCCAGTGTCCCTGGGCTTCAGCTCCTCACCTGTTAAGAGGGGTGATCTGCCTCTGTCAGATCTCAGAACTGTAACTATCTGCCTCCTGGCATGCCAGAGCCTTAATTTTTGTCATGGTTTTATGTGTAAATGTGATATAATGAGAAATGAATAATGCACAGCATTAATAAGTCTAGTAACTCCAGCATCACACAATGCTGCAGTGACTTGTACACACTGTCCTGCCCACCTTCTGCAGGAGAGAACTTGTGCCAAATGCATGCCAAGTACTGAAGGTGCCTTAAGCACCAAGCTCTTCTGCAGCAGGCTGACTTATGCACACAGTACTGCTCTTCATGAGCACTGTTACTCCCAGAGCACTTTAGCTGGCTGGTTTTCAAGCAACACCTTGAGCATGGTCCATCCTGACCAGAAACAAGTGTATCAAGTGACCTGCATGGATGAACAAGGGGCTCATGACAAAGTGCCCTCTGTGGTTCAAATGTGCTTTTTATTTTATATTTTACTTCTGCCATCGGAGGCAGTGTAACATGTACAATGGTATTATTTATTTTAGGCTACCAGAAAATGCTTTCAGAGTTAATTCTCATTCGTGAAACTGACCACCAGAGGGCACCAGTACTACTTAAAAAGCATAAACTCAAATGAATAAATAGGAATTTGCTCAGCCTGTATGGCTTCAAAGGCCTTGAGAAGCAGGTTCCAGGTCATGAGTCACCCACACACAGAAAGCCCCAGGGTCGGGCAGCTGCATGGGTGCTGCAGCAAGAAAAAATCACCCAACTCCTGAGTGGCTTCTTCTACACACCACTTTCCTTACTGAACCCATAGGTGTTTCTTACAGAACCCACAGAATCCTTAGGGTGGGTGGGTAAAAGGCTCACACATCCCATGTTAATGCTGCTTTCTAGTATGAAAGCATTTCCCAGCTGACTGTGCAAGGGAAAGGAGGCACGGAAGCCTTATTTACTCACTGACACATAGCAACAGAGGACAATCCATGAGGAGCACTAAGTGCTGGACTAAAAGCACAAGCAGAACAGAGTGGAAGAGCTGTTTTAGCAAAAGCGAAGGTGCATCACTTACTTACTCATATGCAAAGTTAGTGTGAAAGACTGGTGAGCAGCCAAACGTTTAAGTTGTAACTCAAGTCTTTTTACCTCCAAGGTTTTTATGGAGAGTTGGAAGTTCTGCATACCAGACTGAAGGATCCTGGGACAAAGATGTGTAAGGACCAATTATCTGGGATGCTTTTACTCACATGAAAGGGAAAGTGTCCAGAGACAAAGCAGGAGACTCAGCTTGTGATGGCTACCACAAAGTAAAGGTAGCACCAAGGGGGAACTGTCCCTCTAGAGCTATTTCATGTGTCACCTACTCCTACTTTACTATTGAAGATGTGGATATTTGTACTATTATTTTTTCTTCTTCAAGATTTTCTATGTTCAGAACTATTTAAGACTGATGAATAACTGAAGAGTTATTCTGTCTGGATACAAGATATGCTAATTTCATAGGATGACATTCAGTTACTGAAGGAGCTTAAAGTTAATCATTATCTACTCTCTATCTCATGGGCTCGGATAATGCCCACTGGTAATCAGAAGCAAGCACAACCTCACCATATTCTTACTGGTTAATAGACAATTTACCTCGGAGAAAGCCATGCCTGTTTAACATGACTGTCATACAGATTTACTTCTCTGCCTGCAGAACAGAGTCTAACAACTACACATTCATGACAGTGTACCCATTACTGCAATGTACTTTCCCAGATAACATTTTCAAATTTCTGTTTTCTCAGATATTTGGAAAACAGCCCAGGTAATTTCTTCTCTGTGTGTTTAATCAGCAGAACAATTGAATGAGAAAGGAATATAGTTCTGCAATGACACAATTAATGGCCTTCTAGAGAGCAGTATTATCCTCATTGTGAGCCTCTATCACTGGGACCTACCACAGGCCAGAAAAATTGGTGAAATGTCTCAAGGTAAATGTTTCTGATAGGACATGTTCCTACATCTAAGGACTACATCACATTAGAAAAATGTTTAAAGATGCCTGCATGTTTTTAAGTGTGCTAATAATCATTTTCTGTTCATTTGCATTTAAAATACATTGCTGTATTACTTACATTTCAGCAGCTCCAAAGATAAGAAGTCTTTGTTAGTAAGAAAATGAACTTCAGGTAACACTATTGATTCTTTATATTCTTATTTTTGAAGGTTCTCCAAGAAAAGTATGGTGGCTGGCAAAGTATAAGCATGATCAATTATTTTAATGATTATGCCAATCTGTGCTTTGAGAAGTTTGAGATTGTGTGAAACATGGGATTACTTTTAGTAATCTGTGGGTAAATTATCAATGTTTTCCTTACTTCAGTTGCATGCTCAGTTTCTATTCACAAAACTCTACAGAAGGGGCACTACAGGAAAGTACACTAAGAATTCCAGGTAAAATTATAGGTGAATAGATAGATAGACAGACAGATATAGTCCTCTGCAGTTAATAACTGTGCTCCAAAATCTCAGTGGCCAGTTCCAGACAAGACCCTATCTCAGGACACACAAAATTCCAATGAAGTTTTAAAAAACCATCAGCTGGAAGAAAGATAGGCACAAAAGCCAGAAACGCAGTCAAAATGCATGAAAGACATTACATGGTGGAATAGCACCAGGTCAGTCTGCTATGGCTGGTCAGCAACACACTGCTTCCAACAAGCTACAGCCAAGCAGCATGAGAGCAGACAGAAGCCAAGGGGAGGAGAAAGAAAAAGGGGCCTGGAGAGGATGGAGAGATCCCTGCATGGTCTAAATCCATATTAGGATTTAGGATATTAGCAAATTTGTTAGCTCTGCTTTTCAAATAATAACTAATTCTGTGTACATCTAGGCAGTTGCTGAAAAAGGTTACAAAACAGGTGAACATGCACCAGGACTGCAGCTCGGTGGAAGTGGAGCATACAACGCAGCACACATATAATTAAAGTAAAATTTAAATTGAATTTTAAGTTGTGTGAAGTGAGAATTTTTAGCACACTGATTAAGCTTTTCGTCCTGCTCTTTAAACAGAAATACAGCTTTGTAACCATGCCAGTTCCAAATGGCACATCAAATTTATTTAGTAGCTGAGGCAACCTGATTTCAGACCACTAATGCATATTCAGGGATCACACGCAATGAAAGATGCTTGACGTAGCCCTTTGTTGTGACAACTTAATACTTCTTGCAGTTTAAATGCCCCCTTGAAAAACACTGCAAAACTGGTTGAGTAAGAAAATGTCCAGGTTAGCCTAGAAACATGGAATAAAATCCTGGTCTGGTGAAATGAACTCAGTTTTTCAGAGTGACTGCAGTGACTCATAGAAAGAAACACTCACTAACTTCAATAAATTAGGCAAAGATATCCAAGATAAGAGATGCTGGACAGGACACTATACTGAATGCTGTGTGTAACCTCTATGAGCACCTCAAGGAATTTAAGGAAGGCATATTGCATAAATGTTTGTGGTTTTTATAAGAAATGAAAGCTTCCATGATATACTTAGAAGAAATGATGCAATATTTTCAGATACACCTTAATCCAGAAGCTCCTCTCCACTATCTTCCTGCATTGCCTACAATGTAACAGTTACAGTGTGCATATGCTCTTATGTATTCTTACAGACTCACGCAAATGTATGGCACTCTTACAACACCTGGCACAGTGAGCAGCATGGTAATAAGTATTCATTCTGTAATTATGCTTCTACTTCTATCAAGGGCTTAGCAATTATGCATAAACTGCAGAATTATCACTTTGTTTTTAAGGTATGGTTGGAATTTCCTTAATGAGTGGCTGGGGGGAACCTGTTGATCCACACAGCCAAGCAGACATAGATGCTGCTGAGATATACTCATCATGTATTGTCCTACTCCTGTTCTTCCTCCAAAATCACAGATAAAATTGGCACAACTGAGCACTCTTTTTGTGTAAGAAAAACAGTACAGTACTTCAGCTGCATTATGAAACACTTACCACAAGTGCCTCCTTTTGCACTGTTGTAAAGGTGAATAAATGTTATTTGCTCTGTCCATGCAGCTCTGTCCAGACCTGCTTCTAATTTTTTTAAACTCAATTCTCAAAATATAATTTAGAAATTTTAATAAAACCTGAAATATATTTTCTTTCTGCATTATTTTCTTTAAGTTTTAAGCAGCAAATTCTGTTTCTTGTTATTTTGGTAATGATTATATGGAATAGCTAGATACGATGAAAGTGATTCTAACCTTGCCAGCACACATTTCAAGTGATTAAAATCTGCAAATTCTGTTTTCAATCTGCTCATCATTTCACTTTTCATTACCACATAGCTGCTATTTGGAGAGATAAGCACTGTTTTAAAATGGAAAGTGATTCAAATATTCCAAGAGTACCACTTAAACATTAAGTTATTTCATGGCTGCAAGTTAGGATGATACTTTAGTATTTAGTTGTGGAGTAGAGGTGAAGTGATTTCTCAAAGATGATAACTACCGTGTGAGATTTACACTACAGGATGGTTCTCTCTACAGTTTTTTAATAGGGAGTTAGGTTTACCTCATACAACCACACAACTGGGTTAATCAACATACATATAGCATAACTCACCATATATTACGTTATGTAATTGTTCACTGAAACTACCAAAAAGTTATACGCAGTATCTTATGTTCAACCATGTGTTACTGTCAGTAATTAAACCCAACATATTTAAATGATTATGCCCAAGCAATCATACTGAATATTTCTTCAGAGAGTAACGCAAAAGTCTGCATGACAGCACTGCCGAAGTAACTGAGGGAAACACTGAACTGAGCAGCAGAAACGAGACCAGCCAGGAAGACTCCAAAGTGTAAATTCAGATATGAAGAAAACCAAACTGTAGAGATTCATAATGCCCTGGATGAATGGCTTTCCAAAAATATCTGAAGGACGAAATATCTCTTGATACAAAAAATACCCATGACAACACTGCTTGTTTTGTTGGCTTAATAGCTTTGAACAGTGTCTGTGTGCATTCTTAATGAGCAAAAATAAAATTTTAAACCCCAAAGTGCAGAACTTTATTGAATGTTTATGTACCAAAATATCGACTATATTACCAAAACAATTATTCTGTACATTCATAATTGCACGTTTATAAACAAACTGGATAGGTATAGATGAATTAGGGCTGCATGTCACACTGTATGAGCATACTAAAGCAAAGAACTCAGTAAGATGCATTGTTCTCCAAATGCCAGAATCTTTCCAACACGCTGCTGATGCAGATAATGCTGCACCTCCCCCCTTACTGTACCTTTCAAGCACCTGCCTGCACAGTAATGTGCGTTTATGTGAAATGCACCTGACTGCACTCAGCCATTGCAACAAAATACATCCTTTCTTCACTGCTTCCATTTACTGCAGAATCGCAAAAGAGACCTGCACAGACAAAAGATGTGATTAGCCAGCGTTTTCAGAAGGAACAAATGTAGATAACGTAGGAATTTTGAAACCTGTTCCTTGAAATAAAGTTTTAGTGACAGAGGCCCTTCATGACAAAAAATTGAGGAAGACGGTCAAGCTTTACAAAGCATTGCCCTGTGACTAACCTCCCCTTCACTCCCACCCCAGACACTTCTACAGCAGTCTATATTCTTAATTCTTCCCTGTCTTCATGCATTTTCACTTATTCTACACTTGATTTTATGAAGCAAGGTACGTCTCCTCTCATTAGAGCCTGTTTGCTTCCCAGACTGGATGTAAGTATCTAGCAACAGATAAGTTTCTCTTCAGACCCATCCTCAGATACACGGGCAAAGATTTTAAAAGCTGTAAGATGCTGCGGAAGATACTAAACAGTCAAGTCATCCTTAGAAATCTTCTGCCATTTTAACACTAAAAACATAACTCAGTCAAATTAAGAAGGCAGAAGGTCAGACCTTCTGAAAGTCTTTTATGTTCTGTAAATTCCACCTCATATTCTTAATGAAAGACCGCTTTGCTTCAGTTTTGCTGAACATACATACATAAGAAAATATACATACTCAGTAAACCCAGCATAAAAATTTTTTAAATGTGTACTTCCATTATTTCATTTCACCATAAATATTCCTTACCTATATTGTTCGATGGCATATGTTCAACTGGAGGCTTAGCACTAACTTGCCACGTTGTTTTAACCTCCTTTTGGCCATGCCCACTGGTTATGTCCACCTTCCATATTTCTGGGTGATCACTGATAGAATAATAAAAAAAAGTCCACATTCAGTCAGGTGCTCAGACCTGAATTCACAACCTGAACTGAGCGCTGCAAACATGGAAGGTGATCTTACTTCTGATAGAACTTCTTGACAAGGGCTGGTCTGATCGGCAGCTGAAACACTTGCTTCTCATTCAGAGGATTTTCTTTATAATATTTCAGGCAAGTTCTAGAGTAATATGAATCAACAAGTTACATTCCTTGGATGAACACTGGTGCAACACTGCATAAACCTAATGCAAAATTAATTAAATCCTCAGATTGCTTTTTTTTTTTTTTTTTAAAAGTTTACTTACTACTATCAAAGAGAGTCTGTCTGTTAATGCCATTTAGAAAGTAAAAATGAAATAATTACTGTGTCAAAGGGAAGAGGTTCTCATGTTTAAACTGCAGGAAGACTGTACAGCTGACCATTATTTCCAACATATGATGAAGCTTTTGAACACGATGAACTTGCTCTTGTAGATCTACTGATGTGGAAACAAAGTAATCCTGGAAAAGCAAACAGCTTCAGCTCTTAACTGGACCCTCAGTTTCTACACACACAGCCTGCCCTCTGCTTACTAAAATCATTTTGTTGCTCTTTGAAGAAGTAAACATATAAAGAATGGCCCAGCAGAGTCAGAACAAAGTCAGAATTCTGGTGCCTGACAATGACTAACACCAGACAAATGGGAAATAATATATGAATAAGGAAACAACATAATGACATTTCTGCCTTATGCTGTCCCATTCTCATTATTTGCAATTCAGTTGCTCAGCTTATGGGAAAGCTATTCCCCCCCCCCCCCTCACCGAGTGGGCTGTACATTAAGAGTTAAAAATAAAGAATCTCACCAAATAGGTTAATGTTGTGAGTTCCTGGCCTGTAAAGTGAACAAGAAAAAGCAATTATCAGAGATCATAAGGTGAAATACAGGAACAGCCAGGTAACCTACCAGCAAATTCTACTTAAGGAAAACAAGTGCAGCCACTAAGATGGAAGATGATGTTATTTATCAACATGATTACTAACTCAAAACAAGGAACAAAGCCACTGAAGTGGCAGGGTAGGGGCAGTATCTTACATACTGCCAAGGCTCCATGGAAGCACCACACAGGTCATCCCATGCTTTCAGACAACCACCCTCCTTGGGATACCCAGGTTTAGATATAACAAATATGAAAATGAAAGATCAAGTGTGACAAAGCAAGAAATAAATTAAGAAAGAAAGAGATGAAGGAAGTGGATAAGTACAGTGGCAAACATAATATCCCTTCTGCATTCAGAAAAAAAATAAAGCTGTAATACTAAAAACAAAGCCATGATGCTTTCAAGAAAAAAAACGTACATTACAAAAACTGTTCCAGCCCAGCTTTGATTTGGATTATACAATATGTACTAAAAATAAATTAAATATAAAAAAAAATAAAAAATCTACATACTATGGACTGTACAAACACAGCTATTACATATAAACACCCTTGCCTGATTTCCTTTAACCCATGTAGACCGTAGAAGAAAAGGCAGAAAGAGCAAGAAGATCTTATTTTATCACCTACAGCAGACAGGTAAGAAAACAGAACAGCCCCATTATGTACATCTGACATTATGTTACAGTAAGTTTAACCATGAGATTTTTTTCAATTAGAAAAAGAATTGCAGAGTTCTACTAAGTGCAGTTATTTGGAAACAAATTCATTTTTTAATTTTGAGAAGACACACACACAGCATGACAGCATGAATACCAAGGAGGCTGGGAACAGCACTGCAGGAGCTGGCAGGCAGAAGTGAAATTGAAGCGACTGGAACCTGCTATTATTTCCTGAGCACAGCAGCCTTTTCCCATGGATCTCTAATCATGACAACAGATTCCTGGCTTACCTATGAAAAAGCTGACATAATCCTTCTTCATCTTATCCAAACCAATCTCCAAGAGCATCTGAATTGGAGTGATACCACTGAGGGACACGGCTTCCACCTTGCCATGATAAGACTGCTGGACCAGTTTACTGAGCAAACTGCTACTCCCTTGATGAATCTGAAAGTCAAACAAGTTTTCCTGTGGTAACTGTGTACAAAACAGCACAGTATTATTTAGAAATGCAACACCATGGAAACATGCAAATTGTGACAAGCAAAAAAAAAAACCTCAGCAAAACAACATGGAAATAAGGGGCAACTAAATACTAAGAGCTAGACTCTGCTTCGAGTAATTGAAAAAGATAAAATCATTGTGAAATAGATTACATACCCATGGCTGTATTTCACCGTGCTCCAGGAATTTTATGACCAGCGTGAGACACTCTACCAGCTCCTGATAGGAACAGACACCTTCAGAAAAATGATACCATGTTTTATTTATCTATCCAGGTTTTCCCTTCAGCTGCTCAGTGAGTAACAGCCAACACGTACTTGCAAAAACTTAACTGCTCATTTAAAAAGAACAGATAGCCAAAATGTCCCTGTTCATTGCAGGGGAGTTGGACCAGATGACCTTAAAGGTCCCTTCCAGTCTAAGGATTCTATGACAGATGGCACTGCTTTTTGTGAAGAATGTAAGTCCTACAACAAGAATGACAAAGCATGCAGCTTTATCAACTTTAAGTCTTTCAGATCTAGAAAGTCACTCTGACAGATCACTGGTTTTTAGCTACAGAGCAGGCACACACTCCTGACTGTTTAGTACTGTTATAATCCTAAAGAAATACAGTGTCTCCTGCTAGATGTTGCAATGCCTTCGTATGTTGTGAGAAAGTGCATGGTCTTACATACCTAAAATTAGCTCCTTTAGAAAAAAGTAACAATTTTCTGAAGAACTGAACAGTACATAAAACTCAGAAGTTTACTTTAATTTCCTCAAGAAAGTAATACAGTATTGTAGGTACAGAGAAGAATTAAAGGACAGTGGATGGGTCAAAAAAAAAAAAACAACCACAACAACTAAAAGCCATCACAACAAAACACTACACTTACTTCTCATTTTGCACCATAATTGTTCAACAAAATCCAGGTCTCCTCGTTCACTGAAGATTGATTTTATTGAACTGTCCACTGCAGCAGTGTCACTTTTGATACTCTGAAAGAGTTTAAATGAAAAATGATGCTTAAGATTTAAAGACCTTCAACTGAAGTTAAAAAGGAAGGGAAAGAAGCATACCAAAATAGTCCAAGTATCTACAAGATTACCAACTGAATGCGAAACTATATGAAAATTATGTATAATGGACACAATGGACATGCCCAGAACAGGGAGATTTTCTTGACAGTAAAAACTACAGTGGACTTTCCAACAGAGAGCAGCCACAGAACTTCTAATTTTGCCTTTCAAGGCTTTTTCTATTATTTCTAAACTGCAAAAGCAGAAAGCGACAGACCTTTACATCATTACATCTATGTATTCACATGTCTGCATAAGTAATGAACAAGACATAATCAAAATCTGAAATAACTATCTGCCAGAGGAATGAGATGACAAAGAAACTGGAAATTGCATATACCTCTGTTTCATTCTTATTTCCTGATGAACAACACCCATCCAGTTTCTTCTTCAAATCTAGGAAAGGAGAAAATAAATGTCTTCATCATGAAAGAACAGCCCAACCACCCCTGGGGCTGGTTATAACTCCTGGGTGCACACCAGAAGTGACACAGACTCTGCTGGATGACTAACAGACAAAATGTATCCATTTCTAAGTTGTTTCTACTGGGCAAGCATTTGGTTTGAAATACGTATGTATCACTTTCTTAGTATGCTTTATTATGACATGCACATTTCCCTCTCCACCTTTATAGTGTTCTTGTAGCTAAGCATTAACTCCCTACATTCCAGGGCTGATGCAATGAGGGGTGACCAGCAAGCTAGTCAGTGCCTCTGGTTTTCTCCCAAATTCATTTGTCAAAGATAATTTTTGTCTCCAAGTTCTACCATGAATCTCCGTATTCATTTGTGAAAAACATACAGTTGCATTTGCAAACGTTTTGGTGTATTCACCTGATGTTCTTTCTAGGTTCATTTAGTAATACCTTCAGCTTCTGATTAGACTGCTATTGCTCAGTTTGAGCTGCTTTCAGAAGCTGCCAGCAGCTGGGAGTACTTCACTTTAAGCTGTCAAAGAACTGCTGTCTGCTCCCTGGGACACACTGCACCTTCAGACGCTCATGTGCACGTCAAGTAACTTGAAAGATGCAAACAGAACTCATTCAACTGCCTGCTAAACATAACCATCTTATTTTGTGAGAAACAATTATTACCTTTATTTCCTTTTGTACAAGATATTGGGACTAATTAATCTATCCAACTGCTTTCTGTTGACTTATTACAGCACAGAAATTACAATCTCTAATTCTAAAAATTTAGAAGTTTTATGTTGATTTTCTTTTGCTTCTGTGAAAGGTGACATCCCTCCCTTCCCACATAACAAGCAACAATTACCCAGCAGAAATTCCTGGACCAGTTCAAAAGCTGGTTGGGTCTCTAAGGGCTCAGGCCATTCCATCACACCTGTCTTCAAGCCTTCAGCCAGGGCCTAAAAGCAGCATCAAAACCAAAGAAACACCCAACAGTTACTATTTGAGGTTCTGCATATATCACTCTTCTAAATGTAGGTAACTTCTTCAGGAACCACACAGCTCTGCAGAGCCATGAATTTTGAAGCCTCTTACATTTCCTGGCTTTGGCATTGCTAGTTTGTCCTTTGAGTATTTAAGATTCATGAAATCAATTCAAAATTTATTCTGAACTAAACACTTCCAAATATCTTTGAGAAACTATATAGTCTTAAATAGAGTAAATTATTAACACACACACAAAAATCACCATTCTACGTATATCTGAAACTGGAATTTCTCATTTTTACTTACAAGGAGAAACTGCAGCTCTCTATAGAGGGGATACACAGGACTCCTGGGGTCCCCGGACTCCATCATAATATTCTGAAAGTTCCAGAAAATTATGTCAGATTCAAACTTGAGAAATCAGGTGTCTTAAGATTTTCACGAAGGAAATACAGGTTAATTAATAGTTTTTCTTACGAATACACTACACTGCTTACGTAGAATATTTCTTACATAAACAACAAACATAAATGGCAAGAGCCAAACGTGTTTTCTATCCCCTGCACTACTAATGACATAAGCAGAGAAAAGAGCCCGGGCTCCTTACTGACCAACATGGCAGCTGAACAAAGCGGCGGTGTCTGCAGAATCTTATCCACAGTGTGCCACGTAATATCGATAGAAATATTGCTTTCAGATCCTAGAGTTGTGCCATCCATTGCAGCAGCACTGATAAGTTCATACTGAGCAAATCCTTTTGTTGTCACCTAGAATGAATAGATTTTACAAATCTTTAGAACACAACATAGCACTGTTTTGTACTCATGCAAAGTATTTTTTGGAAGTACTTCACACAAAGAAAATATTGGCTAAGGAGAGGCAAATACAAGTCAGAAAGCCCAAATGTTACTTCTGAAGAGACTATGATTCTGCAGTGTTGTGCTGATTTTCTAAATAGTATCTACAAAGCTTCCCTAAATCAGCATTATAGACAGAAAATAAATGATAAGCAATGCCACATGAAAAAGACCTACAATAGATGAATGGTGTTTGACTTTATGTGCCGTTTTGAGTTCTTCTAGGTTCACAAAACAGGTTTTATCAGCTGTGGGACCTGCAAAAAAAGAATTAAAAAAATGCAAGTTATATTTAGCATGTAGAATTAATTCTTCAGTACTGCATTCAGCTTCACATTGTCCTCTAGAAAGGAGTAGTGTTTCTTGCATTTAAGCTTTCATTTTCAGTAGGATCACATTTAAATGTCTATTAAGTCACTGCACCTGAGCGAAGGTAGGCCTGCACAGACACTGTTGCATACAAGATATTTAAAAGTTACATCCACACTGCACACAGACATCTTTCTTTTTTCAAAAAAGCAAACAAGGATTAGAAGCCAACATCACACAAAGGCAGCATCCACTTGTTAGTTTTTCCTCATTTTTAAGCCTTCCTGATTCAATTTTATATGTAACGTTATAAACTCACCATCACACTTAACCATATGAAAACTGATCCCTGTGATTTTGTTTCCAGCTTTGAGAGGCTCAGCTCCAAGCCAGTAAGTATGCTCAGGGTCGGAGCCATCACACCGTATCCAGAGGGGTGGAAGCACAACCAGTTCATTGATCTTCAAATGGGTCATGTTTGGATTTTGTACCATCGTATACAAGGAAATAAGCTGCCTGGGGATGTGAACAGGAAAGAACTGGATATCAGCAAGTATAACAAAATTTATCTGTTATGTAGAACATCGAATAATACCACAGTAAGAACTCATGTCTGCCCTGCCTCATCAGCAGACACTATACCATTTTACAGAAAGGATGCAGCATCATAATCATCTTCTTATAAGAAAAAATATATTAAGAAATATATCATAATTCAAGGCCAGGCTGGATGTGGCTCTGGGCAGCCTGGTCTGGTGGTTGGCAACCCTGCACAAAGCAGAGGGGTTGGAACTAGATGGTCATTGTGGTCCTTTTCAACCCAGGCCATTCTGTGATTCTATGATAACTGAGAATATATTTCATACAATATAATACCCACAAAAAAGTCCTAAACCTACAATTGAATTTTAAAATTAAAGGATACGAAAGGGATAAGTTAGTTAAGCAAGCAAATCACTACGATTCACTACCCTGTCTTGTATTTCAGTAACAGTTGAATGATTAAATCCTGATCAGACTTCTCAAACCAAAGCCCTCAAAAGACAGGCACTTCAGTCCTACTAATCTTTCTGTGCACACCTGCAGTGAGGTCCCCTTAGCACAGTGGGACAGCTCACAAATGCTTTTCCAGCACCAGGACTTCAGCTACACTTTGTTGGAAATACTTCTAGCAAGGGTGCCATTCTGCAGAAAGAACAATGCTCAGGTCGTCGTTAAACTGGTAAGTATTTAACTTTGAAGGATCAAAAATAGAGCAGGTGCTGAATATTAGCAAGAGGGGCAAAAGAAAAGAAGGAAAAGTGCACTGAAATGAGGGGAGGGAGGCAGACGTGCGAGCACCCACTTTGCTCTCTGGACGGGCAGCGCAGCCGGGTTGGTGCCCTCTGTGGGTGTGAGCTGAGAGGTGTGAAGGGCATCCTCCGCTCCTGCTTCTCCTGTTGGGTCGCTGCCCTCACTGCGGCCCTGCAAGAGCAACGCACGACGCGTGAGACTATTGGACGGGAAGAAAACAAACAGTTTAGATGACGTTTGAAAGTCTGAAACTAAGAGGCACGCTCACCGCTTGCTGCAGGACATACAGCGTGCTGCTTCCATTCCAAAATCTTTCAACGGGACTTTTGCAGCTACCATCAATGAAACAGATCTCTACATCATCCTGGGGAAAAAAAGATAATAGTACAGATACGCTACGTACATAAAGCTCAGCTGCTCTAAGGCGCGGGGCTGCAGCCACCACGCAACCCGAGACAGAACATCGGCTAAAAACATCTTTTAGTCACTTCGTCTTTGAGTTTCTCTCGAAAGCTGCGTTTGCAGACACGGCGTAACTCACGGCCGTGGCTGAGGGTGAAGGAATCTCAGATTCGCCCTCGCTGCCCTGCTGAGGGGCGTTGGCTGAGGCGCCTTTTCCCGCCCTCGCGCCGTTCCCGCCGCCGCCTCGAGCAGCGCCGCGAGCACAGAGCGGGAACCCGAGGCGTTATTCCCGCCCACAGCTTTACCTCAAAGAGACACGGGCGTTCAGGGACGCTTTTCTTCCCCTCTTCATATATCCTGCAAGAGCAACGAGCATTAAGGTGCGGCAGTCGCGCGTTCTTGGCGCTTTATCCCTCGCCGAACGCTCCGTTTATCTGCGTATCCCCCAAAGCACCAAACGCCCACCCTCAGCGCCGTGCCCACACGACCGGACCCCGCTCCCGCCGCCCCGTCCCGCACCGCAGCAGCGCCAGCCGCAGTTCCACCGCCGCCTCGCGCCGCCGCTCCGCGGCCATCGCCGCGCGCCTCGAGCGCAGCCGGGCGGTGGCGGCGCCGCGGGGCGGGTAGGAGAGAAGAGAGGAGAAGAGGGGAGGGGGAACGCGGGGCTGCGCAGCGCTGTGCGGGGGGCGCTGAGGTGACGCGTGAGGGCGGCGGAGCGTCAGGGGGGCGGGGCGGGGCGGGGCGGGGCGCGGAGGGACACAGCAGCGCTGGTAGCGGCGGCGCCGGCACGCGAACTTCCTTTTCCGGTGGGGCAGCGGCGGAGGCAGGCGGGCGCACGCGGGGTCTGCGCTGCCGTCATGGTGAGGCGCGGCCATAACGCATGCTGTTATCATGCTGGCACTGTTGAGCTGCAGACACATTCAATTCTGAGCAATAGCAGAGGGATTTGAATGATAGCAACCTAATTTACTTGTTCTTAAGAGCTTTTCCTTTTCTTTTTCAGGCTTGCGCTCGACCGTTGATATCTGTCTACTCTGAAAAGGGGGAAGCATCCGGCAAGAATGTCACCCTGCCGGCGGTGTTCAAGGCTCCCATTCGCCCTGACGTCGTGAACTTCGTTCACACCAACCTGCGCAAGAACAACAGGCAGCCCTATGCTGTCAGCGAGCTCGCGGGTATGGTTTGTTCCCAGAATGGATGGAAATGCTGTGGGAACTGTTGATTTTAATGCAGCTGGGCTGAAAGGGGAAGAAATTCAGAGTTGAAATAACAGAAGCATTGTTTAGTTAGATTTTGAAGAGAACACGGGGAAACTATTCTGACTGTTAACAATCTGATTTTAAATTGTATGAGACGTAACCTTGTCAGGCAAAAAACTTCAGTGAAATGCTGTGTTTTTTAATCCCCTGCTCCATGTTGATTACATGAGACTTTCATCTGTGGCATTTACTTAAAATAAACCTGTACAAATAGCTGTTAGCTAGAGTTGCCTCAGAAGCTAGTAGATGCAGATATCTACTTCTTCCAAAGGAATTAGTGGGAGCATTTTCAAATTTAATTCTGACAGCGGTTCACAAACATCTTAATCTGCTAGGAGCAGCAGTGCCAATGCAGACTTCCATGTTAAAAGTCAAGTTTAGAAATTGTTGTGTTTCCATACTTGATTCTGACCTAAGCAGATTCTGTAAGAGTTGTTTTACCTGATCAGGTTTTGCTTTGCTGAAATGATGAGATTCCACTTCAATGGTCCGTGTTTCTGAACCATATGATAACAGTGGAAGTTCTGATGCTTCGTCCCAGGCTCAACAAATCTGTGGCTTTGGGAAAACAGCAGTGTTGACACTCACTCTCTGCACTGAACTCTTTTCTGTTGCAGGTCATCAGACCAGTGCCGAGTCTTGGGGTACTGGGAGAGCTGTTGCTCGTATTCCTCGAGTACGAGGTGGTGGAACTCACCGCTCTGGCCAGGGTGCCTTTGGAAATGTATCCTTTCATAGCTGCTGCTCACATCAGCGTGAGTCTCAGATCATCCAGGGCAAAATTATTTTTAATAATCTCAATATGAAATTGAATCCTACTTCTTGAGGTAATGACTGTCCTCAAACCTCAGATCACTGTGAAAAATGTCATTAGAACAATCTCTGTGCAAATTCAGACTTGTTTTATTGAACAGGATGATTTCTTCTGTCTTTTTTTACTGCAGAAGTGTTGAGTCTCGTGTTGGATGCTGTCTTGCCATGATGTCGTAATTTGCGTCTTACTCTGTGCTCAGTGACAGTTGCCTGCTGTCAGTGAACTGGTACAGATGGCTGACGAACAGTTAATGCTGAGCAAGTGTTAAAGGGGCACATTGGAAAACACAGTTCTGAAAGGTTGTTCTTAACTGTAGATACTTAGATGTGCCGTGGAGGCCGCATGTTTGCCCCAACCAAGACTTGGCGACGCTGGCACCGCAGGGTGAACGTAACTCAGAAACGTTACGCCATCTGTTCTGCCTTGGCAGCATCAGCTCTTCCAGCACTGGTCATGTCTAAAGGTGGGAATTCTACTGGCAATATTTGCGTAGCCTGAGCATTAGAGGCTACTCTGAAATTGCTTGAAATGTTTCTTTTGGATAATAAATTCCCTTTCAAATTAAGGATGCGGTCCCCTCCTTCAGTGGGTTGAGTATTTTTATGTACAACTTTGTGCGGTAATTTGGGGCTTTCACTGTGATAGAAGTTAGTGCTGAGCTACCTCTGTGTGTGTTGCTGACATCAGTCTTGTCCTAAAAGATCATGAAAAATGAGGTTGAATTTTGAATTAAATAGCAGTTTGGTTTAATTTCTGTTCATAGAAACCACAGATCATGCTTAATTTACTTGAGTATTGTTTGAGGCAGGCCAGTAAGACTGCACTGGAACTTCTCTGCTGTTTTCAGGACACCTCCATTAGATCTCCTATTTTTTCATTTTTGTTTCTGAACACGCAGTGCACTACCTTGAAATGCATGCATATGACCAGGGTCATTGGGTAACTGAATGTCATGTTAGGTCACCGCATTGAGGAGATCCCAGAACTTCCTCTGGTTGTTGAGGACAAAGTTGAGAGTTACAAGAAAACAAAGGAAGCTGTTCTCCTTCTTAAGAACAATTGAATGAGAAAGGAATATAGTTCTGCAATGACACAATTAATGGCCTTCTAGAGAGCAGTATTATCCTCATTGTGAGCCTCTATCACTGGGACCTACCACAGGCCAGAAAAATTGGTGAAATGTCTCAAGGTAAATGTTTCTGATAGGACATGTTCCTACATCTAAGGACTACATCACATTAGAAAAATGTTTAAAGACGCCTGCATGTTTTTAAGTGTGCTAATAATCATTTTCTGTTCATTTGCATTTAAAATACATTGCTGTATTACTTACATTTCAGCAGCTCCAAAGATAAGAAGTCTTTGTTAGTAAGAAAATGAACTTCAGGTAACACTATTGATTCTTTATATTCTTATTTTTGAAGGTTCTCCAAGAAAAGTATGGTGGCTGGCAAAGTATAAGCATGATCAATTATTTTAATGATTATGCCAATCTGTGCTTTGAGAAGTTTGAGATTGTGTGAAACATGGGATTACTTTTAGTAATCTGTGGGTAAATTATCAATGTTTTCCTTACTTCAGTTGCATGCTCAGTTTCTATTCACAAAACTCTACAGAAGGGGCACTACAGGAAAGTACACTAAGAATTCCAGGTAAAATTATAGGTGAATAGATAGATAGACAGACAGATATAGTCCTCTGTAGTTAATAACTGTGCTCCAAAATCTCAGTGGCCAGTTCCAGACAAGACCCTATCTCAGGACACACAAAATTCCAATGAAGTTTTAAAAAACCATCAGCTGGAAGAAAGATAGGCACAAAAGCCAGAAACGCAGTCAAAATGCATGAAAGACATTACATGGTGGAATAGCACCAGGTCAGTCTGCTATGGCTGCTCAGCAACACACTGCTTCCAACAAGCTACAGCCAAGCAGCATGAGAGCAGACAGAAGCCAAGGGGAGGAGAAAGAAAAAGGGGCCTGGAGAGGATGGAGAGATCCCTGCATGGTCTAAATCCATATTAGGATTTAGGATATTAGCAAATTTGTTAGCTCTGCTTTTCAAATAATAACTAATTCTGTGTACATCTAGGCAGTTGCTGAAAAAGGTTACAAAACAGGTGAACATGCACCAGGACTGCAGCTCGGTGGAAGTGGAGCATACAACGCAGCACACATATAATTAAAGTAAAATTTAAATTGAATTTTAAGTTGTGTGAAGTGAGAATTTTTAGCACACTGATTAAGCTTTTCGTCCTGCTCTTTAAACAGAAATACAGCTTTGTAACCATGCCAGTTCCAAATGGCACATCAAATTTATTTAGTAGCTGAGGCAACCTGATTTCAGACCACTAATGCATATTCAGGGATCACACGCAATGAAAGATGCTTGACGTAGCCCTTTGTTGCGACAACTTAATACTTCTTGCAGTTTAAATGCCCCCTTGAAAAACACTGCAAAACTGGTTGAGTAAGAAAATGTCCAGGTTAGCCTAGAAACATGGAATAAAATCCTGGTCTGGTGAAATGAACTCAGTTTTTCAGAGTGACTGCAGTGACTCATAGAAAGAAACACTCACTAACCTCAATAAATTAGGCAAAGACATCCAAGATAAGAGATGCTGGACAGGACACTATACTGAATGCTGTGTGTAACCTCTATGAGCACCTCAAGGAATTTAAGGAAGGCATATTGCATAAATGTTTGTGGTTTTTATAAGAAATGAAAGCTTCCATGATATACTTAGAAGAAATGATGCAATATTTTCAGATACACCTTAATCCAGAAGCTCCTCTCCACTATCTTCCTGCATTGCCTACAATGTAACAGTTACAGTGTGCATATGCTCTTATGTATTCTTACAGACTCACGCAAATGTATGGCACTCTTACAACACCTGGCACAGTGAGCAGCATGGTAATAAGTATTCATTCTGTAATTATGCTTCTACTTCTATCAAGGGCTTAGCAATTATGCATAAACTGCAGAATTATCACTTTGTTTTTAAGGTATGGTTGGAATTTCCTTAATGAGTGGCTGGGGGGAACCTGTTGATCCACACAGCCAAGCAGACATAGATGCTGCTGAGATATACTCATCATGTATTGTCCTACTCCTGTTCTTCCTCCAAAATCACAGATAAAAATGGCACAACTGAGCACTCTTTTTGTGTAAGAAAAACAGTACAGTACTTCAGCTGCATTATGAAACACTTACCACAAGTGCCTCCTTTTGCACCGTTGTAAAGGTGAATAAATGTTATTTGCTCTGTCCATGCAGCTCTGTCCAGACCTGCTTCTAATTTTTTTAAACTCAATTCTCAAAATATAATTTAGAAATTTTAATAAAACCTGAAATATATTTTCTTTCTGCATTATTTTCTTTAAGTTTTAAGCAGCAAATTCTGTTTCTTGTTATTTTGGTAATGATTATATGGAATAGCTAGATACGATGAAAGTGATTCTAACCTTGCCAGCACACATTTCAAGTGATTAAAATCTGCAAATTCTGTTTTCAATCTGCTCATCATTTCACTTTTCATTACCACATAGCTGCTATTTGAAGAGATAAGCACTGTTTTAAAATGGAAAGTGATTCAAATATTCCCAGAGTACCACTTAAACATTAAGTTATTTCATGGCTGCAAGTTAGAATGATACTTTAGTATTTAGGTGTGGAGTAGAGTTGAAGTGATTTCTCAAAGATAACTACCGTGTGAGATTTACACTACAGGATGGTTCTCTCTACAGTTTTTTAATAGGGAGTTAGGTTTACCTCATACAACCACACAACTGGGTTAATCAACATACATATAGCATAACTCACCATATATTACGTTATGTAATTGTTCACTGAAACTACCAAAAAGTTATACGCAGTATCTTATGTTCAACCATGTGTTACTGTCAGTAATTAAACCCAACATATTTAAATGATTATGCCCAAGCAATCATACTGAATATTTCTTCAGAGAGTAACGCAAAAGTCTGCATGACAGCACTGCCGAAGTAACTGAGGGAAACACTGAACTGAGCAGCAGAAACGAGACCAGCCAGGAAGACTCCAAAGTGTAAATTCAGATATGAAGAAAACCAAACTGTAGAGATTCATAATGCCCTGGATGAATGGCTTTCCAAAAATATCTGAAGGACGAAATATCTCTTGATACAAAAAATACCCATGACAACACTGCTTGTTTTGTTGGCTTAATAGCTTTGAACAGTGTCTGTGTGCATTCTTAATGAGCAAAAATAAAATTTTAAACCCCAAAGTGCAGAACTTTATTGAATGTTTATGTACCAAAATATCGACTATATTACCAAAACAATTATTCTGTACATTCATAATTGCACGTTTATAAACAAACTGGATAGGTATAGATGAATTAGGGCTGCATGTCACACTGTATGAGCATACTAAAGCAAAGAACTCAGTAAGATGCATTGTTCTCCAAATGCCAGAATCTTTCCAACACGCTGCTGATGCAGATAATGCTGCACCTCCCCCCTTACTGTACCTTTCAAGCACCTGCCTGCACAGTAATGTGCGTTTATGTGAAATGCACCTGACTGCACTCAGCCATTGCAACAAAATACATCCTTTCTTCACTGCTTCCATTTACTGCAGAATCGCAAAAGAGACCTGCACAGACAAAAGATGTGATTAGCCAGCGTTTTCAGAAGGAACAAATGTAGATAACGTAGGAATTTTGAAACCTGTTCCTTGAAATAAAGTTTTAGTGACAGAGGCCCTTCATGACAAAAAATTGAGGAAGACGGTCAAGCTTTACAAAGCATTGCCCTGTGACTAACCTCCCCTTCACTCCCACCCCAGACACTTCTACAGCAGTCTATATTCTTAATTCTTCCCTGTCTTCATGCATTTTCACTTATTCTACACTTGATTTTATGAAGCAAGGTACGTCTCCTCTCATTAGAGCCTGTTTGCTTCCCAGACTGGATGTAAGTATCTAGCAACAGATAAGTTTCTCTTCAGACCCATCCTCAGATACACGGGCAAAGATTTTAAAAGCTGTAAGATGCTGCGGAAGATACTAAACAGTCAAGTCATCCTTAGAAATCTTCTGCCATTTTAACACTAAAAACATAACTCAGTCAAATTAAGAAGGCAGAAGGTCAGACCTTCTGAAAGTCTTTTATGTTCTGTAAATTCCACCTCATATTCTTAATGAAAGACCGCTTTGCTTCAGTTTTGCTGAACATACATACATAAGAAAATATACATACTCAGTAAACCCAGCATAAAAATTTTTTAAATGTGTACTTCCATTATTTCATTTCACCATAAATATTCCTTACCTATATTGTTCGATGGCATATGTTCAACTGGAGGCTTAGCACTAACTTGCCACGTTGTTTTAACCTCCTTTTGGCCATGCCCACTGGTTATGTCCACCTTCCATATTTCTGGGTGATCACTGATAGAATAATAAAAAAAAGTCCACATTCAGTCAGGTGCTCAGACCTGAATTCACAACCTGAACTGAGCGCTGCAAACATGGAAGGTGATCTTACTTCTGATAGAACTTCTTGACAAGGGCTGGTCTGATCGGCAGCTGAAACACTTGCTTCTCATTCAGAGGATTTTCTTTATAATATTTCAGGCAAGTTCTAGAGTAATATGAAACAACAAGTTACATTCCTTGGATGAACACTGGTGCAACACTGCATAAACCTAATGCAAAATTAATTAAATCCTCAGATTGCTTTTTTTTTTTTTTTTTTTTAAAGTTTACTTACTACTATCAAAGAGAGTCTGTCTGTTAATGCCATTTAGAAAGTAAAAATGAAATAATTACTGTGTCAAAGGGAAGAGGTTCTCATTTTTAAACTGAAGTAAGACTGTACAGCTGACCATTATTTCCAACATATGATGAAGCTTTTGAACACGATGAACTTGCTCTTGTAGATCTACTGATGTGGAAACAAAGTAATCCTGGAAAAGCAAACAGCTTCAGCTCTTAACTGGACCCTCAGTTTCTACACACACAGCCTGCTCTCTGCTTAGTAAAATCATTTTGTTGCTCTTTGAAGAAGTAAACATATAAAGAACGGCCCAGCAGAATCAGAACAAAGTCAGAATTCTGGTGCCTGACAATGACTAACACCAGACAAATGGGAAATAATATATGAATAAGGAAACAACATAATGACATTTCTGCCTTATGCTGTCCCATTCTCATTATTTGCAATTCAGTTGCTCAGCTTATGGGAAAGCTATTCCCCCCCCCTCACCTAGTGGGCTGTACATTAAGAGTTAAAAATAAAGAATCTCACCAAATAGATTAACGTTGTGAGTTCCTGGCCTGTAAAGTGAACAAGAAAAAGCAATTATCAGAGATCATAAGGTGAAATACAGGAACAGCCAGGTAACCTACCAGCAAATTCTACTTAAGGAAAACAAGTGCAGCCACTAAGATGGAAGATGATGTTATTTATCAACATGATTACTAACTCAAAACAAGGAACAAAGCCACTGAAGTGGCAGGGTAGGGGCAGTATCTTACATACTGCCAAGGCTCCATGGAAGCACCACACAGGTCATCCCATGCTTTCAGACAACCACCCTCCTTGGGATACCCAGGTTTAGATATAACAAATATGAAAATGAAAGATCAAGTGTGACAAAGCAAGAAATAAATTAAGAAAGAAAGAGATGAAGGAAGTGGATAAGTACAGTGGCAAACATAATATCCCTTCTGCATTCAGAAAAAAAATAAAGCTGTAATACTAAAAACAAAGCCATGATGCTTTCAAGAAAAAAAACGTACATTACAAAAACTGTTCCAGCCCAGCTTTGATTTGGATTATACAATATGTACTAAAAATAAATTAAATATAAAAAAAAATAAAAAATCTACATACTATGGACTGTACAAACACAGCTATTACATATAAACACCCTTGCCTGATTTCCTTTAACCCATGTAGACCGTAGAAGAAAAGGCAGAAAGAGCAAGAAGATCTTATTTTATCACCTACAGCAGACAGGTAAGAAAACAGAACAGCCCCATTATGTACATCTGACATTATGTTACAGTAAGTTTAACCATGAGATTTTTTTCAATTAGAAAAAGAATTGCAGAGTTCTACTAAGTGCAGTTATTTGGAAACAAATTCATTTTTTAATTTTGAGAAGACACACACACAGCATGACAGCATGAATACCAAGGAGGCTGGGAACAGCACTGCAGGAGCTGGCAGGCAGAAGTGAAATTGAAGCGACTGGAACCTGCTATTATTTCCTGAGCACAGCAGCCTTTTCCCATGGATCTCTAATCATGACAACAGATTCCTGGCTTACCTATGAAAAAGCTGACATAATCCTTCTTCATCTTATCCAAACCAATCTCCAAGAGCATCTGAATTGGAGTGATACCACTGAGGGACACGGCTTCCACCTTGCCATGATAAGACTGCTGGACCAGTTTACTGAGCAAACTGCTACTCCCTTGATGAATCTGAAAGTCAAACAAGTTTTCCTGTGGTAACTGTGTACAAAACAGCACAGTATTATTTAGAAATGCAACACCATGGAAACATGCAAATTGTGACAAGCAAAAAAAAAAACCTCAGCAAAACAACATGGAAATAAGGGGCAACTAAATACTAAGAGCTAGACTCTGCTTCGAGTAATTGAAAAAGATAAAATCATTGTGAAATAGATTACATACCCATGGCTGTATTTCACCGTGCTCCAGGAATTTTATGACCAGCGTGAGACACTCTACCAGCTCCTGATAGGAACAGACACCTTCAGAAAAATGATGCCATGTTTTATTTATCTATCCAGGTTTTCCCTTCAGCTGCTCAGTGAGTAACAGCCAACAAGTACTTGCAAAAACTTAACTGCTCATTTAAAAAGAACAGATAGCCAAAATGTCCCTGTTCATTGCAGGGGAGTTGGACCAGATGACCTTAAAGGTCCCTTCCAGTCTAAGGATTCTATGACAGATGGCACTGCTTTTTGTGAAGAATGTAAGTCCTACAACAAGAATGACAAAGCATGCAGCTTTATCAACTTTAAGTCTTTCAGATCTAGAAAGTCACTCTGACAGATCACTGGTTTTTAGCTACAGAGCAGGCACACACTCCTGACTGTTTAGTACTGTTATAATCCTAAAGAAATACAGTGTCTCCTGCTAGATGTTGCAATGCCTTCGTATGTTGTGAGAAAGTGCATGGTTTTACATACCTAAAATTAGCTCCTTTAGAAAAAAGTAACAATTTTCTGAAGAACTGAACCGTACATAAAACTCAGAAGTTTACTTTAATTTCCTCAAGAAAGTAATACAGTATTGTAGGTACAGAGAAGAATTAAAGGACAGTGGATGGGTCAAAAAAAACAACAACCACAACAACTAAAAGCCACCACAACAAAACACTACACTTACTTCTCATTTTGCACCATAATTGTTCAACAAAATCCAGGTCTCCTCGTTCGCTGAAGATTGATTTTATTGAACTGTCCACTGCAGCAGTGTCACTTTTGATACTCTGAAAGAGTTTAAATGAAAAATGATGCTTAAGATTTAAAGACCTTCAACTGAAGTTAAAAAGGAAGGGAAAGAAGCATACCAAAATAGTCCAAGTATCTACAAGATTACCAACTGAATGCGAAACTATATGAAAATTATGTATAATGGACACAATGGACATGCCCAGAACAGGGAGATTTTCTTGACAGTAAAAACTACAGTGGACTTTCCAACAGAGAGCAGCCACGGAACTTCTCATTTTGCCTTTCGAGGCTTTTTCTATTATTTCTAAACTGCAAAAGCAGAAAGCGACAGACCTTTACATCATTACATCTATGTATTCACATGTCTGCATAAGTAATGTACAAAACATAATCAAAATCTGAAATAACTATCTGCCAGAGGAATGAGATGACAAAGAAACTGGAAATTGCATATACCTCTGTTTCATTCTTATTTCCTGATGAACACCACCCATCCAGTTTCTTCTTCAAATCTAGGAAAGGAGAAAATAAATGTCTTCATCATGAAAGAACAGCCCAACCACCCCTGGGGCTGGTTATAACTCCTGGGCGCACACCAGAAGTGACACAGACTCTGCTGGATGACTAACAGACAAAATGTATCCATTTCTAAGTTGTTTCTACTGGGCAAGCATTTGGTTTGAAATACGCATGTATCACTTTCTTAGTATGCTTTATTATGACATGCACATTTCCCTCTCCACCTTTATAGTGTTCTTGTAGCTAAGCATTAACTCCCTACATTCCAGGGCTGATGCCATGAGGGGTGACAAGCAAGCTAGTCAGTGCCTCTGGTTTTCTCCCAAATTCATTTGTCAAAGATAATTTTTGTCTCCAAGTTCTACCATGAATCTCCGTATTCATTTGTGAAAAACATACAGTTCCATTTGCAAACGTTTTGGTGTATTCACCTGATGTTCTTTCTAGGTTCATTTAGTAATACCTTCAGCTTCTGATTAGACTGCTATTGCTCAGTTTGAGCTGCTTTCAGAAGCTGCCAGCAGCTGGGAGTACTTCACTTTAAGCTGTCAAAGAACTGCTGTCTGCTCCCTGGGACACACTGCACCTTCAGACGCTCATGTGCACGTCAAGTAACTTGAAAGATGCAAACAGAACTCATTCAACTGCCTGCTAAACATAACCATCTTATTTTGTGAGAAACAATTATTACCTTTATTTCCTTTTGTACAAGACATTGGGACTAATTAATCTATCCAACTGCTTTCTGTGACTTATTACAGCACAGAAATTACAATCTCTAATTCTAAAAATTTAGAAGTTTTATGTTGATTTTCTTTTGCTTCTGTGAAAGGTGACATCCCTCCCTTCCCACATAACAAGCAACAATTACCCAGCAGAAATTCCTGGACCAGTTCAAAAGCTGGTTGGGTCTCTAAGGGCTCAGGCCATTCCGTCACACCTGTCTTCAAGCCTTCAGCCAGGGCCTAAAAGCAGCATCAAAACCAAAGAAACACCCAACAGTTACTATTTGAGGTTCTGCATATATCACTCTTCAAAATGTAGGTAACTTCCCCAGGAACCACACAGCTCTGCAGAGCCATGAATTTTGAAGCCTCTTACATTTCCTGGCTTTGGCATTGCTAGTTTGTCCTTTGAGTATTTAAGATTCATGAAATCAATTCAAAATTTATTCTGAACTAAACACTTCCAAATATCTTTGAGAAACTATATAGAGTCTTAAATAGAGTAAATTATTAACACACACACAAAAATCACCATTCTACGTATATCTGAAACTGCAATTTCTCATTTTTACTTACAAGGAGAAACTGCAGCTCTCTATAGAGGGGATACACAGGACTCCTGGGGTCCCCGGACTCCATCATAATATTCTGAAAGTTCCAGAAAATTATGTCAGATTCAAACTTGAGAAATCAGGTGTCTTAAGATTTTCACTAAGGAAATACAGGTTAATTAATAGTTTTTCTTACGAATACACTACACTGCTTACGTAGAATATTTCTTACATAAACAACAAACATAAATGGCAAGAGCCAAACGTGTTTTCTATCCCCTGCACTACTAATGACATAAGCAGAGAAAAGAGCCCGGGCTCCTTACTGACCAACATGGCAGCTGAACAAAGCGGCGGTGCCTGCAGAATCTTATCCACAGTGTGCCACGTAATATCGATAGAAATATTGCTTTCAGATCCTAGAGTTGTGTCATCCATTGCAGCAGCACTGATAAGTTCATACTGAGCAAATCCTTTTGTTGTCACCTAGAATGAACAGATTTTACAAATCTTTAGAACACAACATAGCACTGTTTTGTACTGATGCAAAATATTTTTTGGAAGTACTTCACACAAAGAAAATATTGGCTAAGGAGAGGCAAATACAAGTCAGAAAGCCCAAATGTTACTTCTGAAGAGACTATGATTCTGCAGTGTTGTGCTGATTTTCTAAATAGTATCTACAAAGCTTCCCTAAATCAGCATTATAGACAGAAAATAAATTATAAGCAATGCCACATGAAAAAGACCTACAATAGATGAATGGTGTTTGACTTTATGTGCCGTTTTGAGTTCTTCTAGGTTCACAAAACAGGTTTTATCAGCTGTGGGACCTGCAAAAAAAGAATTAAAAAAATGCAAGTTATATTTAGCATGTAGAATTAATTCTTCAGTACTGCATTCAGCTTCACATTGTCCTCTAGAAAGGAGTAGTGTTTCTTGCATTTAAGCTTTCATTTTCAGTAGGATCACATTTAAATGTCTATTAAGTCACTGCACCTGAGCGAAGGTAGGCCTGCACAGACACTGTTGCATACAAGATATTTAAAAGTTACATCCACACTGCACACAGACATCTTTCTTTTTTCAAAAAAGCAAACAAGGATTAGAAGCCAACATCACACAAAGGCAGCATCCACTTGTTAGTTTTTCCTCATTTTTAAGCCTTCCTGATTCAATTTTATATGTAACGTTATAAACTCACCATCACACTTAACCATATGAAAACTGATCCCTGTGATTTTGTTTCCAGCTTTGAGAGGCTCAGCTCCAAGCCAGTAAGTATGCTCAGGGTCGGAGCCATCACACCGTATCCAGAGGGGTGGAAGCACAACCAGTTCATTGATCTTCAAATGGGTCATGTTTGGATTTTGTACCATCGTATACAAGGAAATAAGCTGCCTGGGGATGTGAACAGGAAAGAACTGGATATCAGCAAGTATAACAAAATTTATCTGTTATGTAGAACATTGAATAATACCACAGTAAGAACTCATGTCTGCCCTGCCTCATCAGCAGACACTATACCATTTTACAGAAAGGATGCAGCATCATAATCATCTTCTTATAAGAAAAAATATATTAAGAAATATATCATAATTCAAGGCCAGGCTGGATGTGGCTCTGGGCAGCCTGGTCTGGTGGTTGGCAACCCTGCACAAAGCAGAGGGGTTGGAACTAGATGGTCATTGTGGTCCTTTTCAACCCAGGCCATTCTGTGATTCTATGATAACTGAGAATATATTTCATACAATATAATACCCACAAAAAAGTCCTAAACCTACAATTGAATTTTAAAATTAAAGGATACGAAAGGGATAAGTTAGTTAAGCAAGCAAATCACTACGATTCACTACCCTGTCTTGTATTTCAGTAACAGTTGAATGATTAAATCCTGATCAGACTTCTCAAACCAAAGCCCTCAAAAGACAGGCACTTCAGTCCTACTAATCTTTCTGTGCACACCTGCAGTGAGGTCCCCTTAGCACAGTGGGACAGCTCACAAATGCTTTTCCAGCACCAGGACTTCAGCTACACTTTGTTGGAAATACTTCTAGCAAGGGTGCCATTCTGCAGAAAGAACAATGCTCAGGTCGTCGTTAAACTGGTAAGTATTTAACTTTGAAGGATCAAAAATAGAGCAGGTGCTGAATATTAGCAAGAGGGGCAAAAGAAAAGAAGGAAAAGTGCACTGAAATGAGGGGAGGGAGGCAGACGTGCGAGCACCCACTTTGCTCTCTGGACGGGCAGCGCAGCCGGGTTGGTGCCCTCTGTGGGTGTGAGCTGAGAGGTGTGAAGGGCATCCTCCGCTCCTGCTTCTCCTGTTGGGTCGCTGCCCTCACTGCGGCCCTGCAAGAGCAACGCACGACGCGTGAGACTATTGGACGGGAAGAAAACAAACAGTTTAGATGACGTTTGAAAGTCTGAAACTAAGAGGCACGCTCACCGCTTGCTGCAGGACATACAGCGTGCTGCTTCCATTCCAAAATCTTTCAACGGGACTTTTGCAGCTACCATCAATGAAACAGATCTCTACATCATCCTGGGGAAAAAAAGATAATAGTACAGATACGCTACGTACATAAAGCTCAGCTGCTCTAAGGCGCGGGGCTGCAGCCACCACGCAACCCGAGACAGAACATCGGCTAAAAACATCTTTTAGTCACTTCGTCTTTGAGTTTCTCTCGAAAGCTGCGTTTGCAGACACGGCGTAACTCACGGCCGTGGCTGAGGGTGAAGGAATCTCAGATTCGCCCTCGCTGCCCTGCTGAGGGGCGTTGGCTGAGGCGCCTTTTCCCGCCCTCGCGCCGTTCCCGCCGCCGCCTCGAGCAGCGCCGCGAGCACAGAGCGGGAACCCGAGGCGTTATTCCCGCCCACAGCTTTACCTCAAAGAGACACGGGCGTTCAGGGACGCTTTTCTTCCCCTCTTCATATATCCTGCAAGAGCAACGAGCATTAAGGTGCGGCAGTCGCGCGTTCTTGGCGCTTTATCCCTCGCCGAACGCTCCGTTTATCTGCGTATCCCCCAAAGCACCAAACGCCCACCCTCAGCGCCGTGCCCACACGACCGGACCCCGCTCCCGCCGCCCCGTCCCGCACCGCAGCAGCGCCAGCCGCAGTTCCACCGCCGCCTCGCGCCGCCGCTCCGCCGCCATCGCCGCGCGCCTCGAGCGCAGCCGGGACTACATCCACCCATAGGGCCGTCATTTTTTTTTTTTTTTAATTTTTAATTTATTTTATTTTCCCGCGCCCGGCAGTGGGTTTTATTTATTCGGCCCCTTCCCGTAAAAAATAAAATAAAATAAAATAAAATTTAAAAAGCTCTCTTAAAAACTTGATTTCGGTGACGGAACTTCCCGTCATCCCGAATCCCTCCGCCAGAAAAGAGTCCCTCAGGGCGGGGGGCGGTGGCGGCGCCGCGGGGCGGGTAGGAGAGAAGAGAGGAGAAGAGGGGAGGGGAACGCGGGGCTGCGCAGCGCTGTGCGGGGGGCGCTGAGGTGACGCGTGAGGGCGGCGGAGCGTCAGGGGGGCGGGGCGGGGCGGGGCGGGGCGGGGCGCGGAGGGACACAGCAGCGCTGGTAGCGGCGGCGCCGGCACGCGAACTTCCTTTTCCGGTGGGGCAGCGGCGGAGGCAGGCGGGCGCACGCGGGGTCTGCGCTGCCGTCATGGTGAGGCGCCGCCCGGAGGGGTGTAGGGGCTCCGGGCGGTGCGGGCTCAGAGCGGAGCGCGGGGAGAGGGGAGGCCGGGGGAGCCGGGCCTGGCGGGTGGTGCGGAGCCGCGTGCAGCGCGAGGGCAGCGGGTGGGGGGGGGGCGGCCGCCATCTTGGAGCCGCGTGGAGCCGAGCAGAGCCGGGGCGGGGAGCGAAGCGGCCCTGGGGTCCCGGCGGGTCCGTTCTCCTGGTGCTCTCGAGTACATCCCCTAAGCCGAGCGACAGCTGCCGCACCGAGTTGAAGGAAAGATTTCTTTAACAGATGTTCCTGGTAGCTGTGGGGGGGGTTGATTTTTTTTTTTAATGTTTTTTTTTTTTTTTTTTCTTGAAATAAAGTAGAAAAGATTTCGGTCTGATGCGCTTCAGATCGTGATCCAGGCCTTTCCTCCGATCATAAGCGGTGTGCTTTTGTCTTGGGGCTTCAGAATGTGTGAGCCGAACTTTCCCAGCCCTCTGAGCGGGTCACACCGCCAAGCTGTGGGCACGCTTGCAGTGCTGTGATACGGAGTTAACCTGGCTGTGGTCGTGGCAGGTATTAGAGCCGTTGGTTCAGGCAGCACGGCTTTTATTCATAACCCAAATCTCAAGGCTTTGAAAAACTGATAAATACAGGTGGGTTCTGTAGGTGTAGTTGTTCTTAACAGCAAATGGGAAGCGTTGAGAAGGCGCAGAGCTGCAGCTCTAGGCTCACAGAGTCACTGAGGTTGGAAAAGACCTTCAGGCTCACGCAATCCAACCATCCCCATGTCACCATTAGTACTTGCTACACCATGTCCCTCAACACAAAATCCAACCCTTGGATCATCTTGTCCCTGTGTCTGCCACATCTGGTCTCAAACCTCAGCTGTAGTGTTCAGAACAAGGAACGTGCAGGGAGCTGTGTTGTCAGTATGGATATTGCTGTGATGATGTAATTTGCGTCTTATCCAGTGTTCAGTGACAGTTGCCTGCTGTTATCGTGCTGGCACTGTTGAGCTGCAGACACATTCAATTCTGAGCAATAGCAGAGGGATTTGAATGATAGCAACCTAATTTACTTGTTCTTAAGAGCTTTTCCTTTTCTTTTTCAGGCTTGCGCTCGACCGTTGATATCTGTCTACTCTGAAAAGGGGGAAGCATCCGGCAAGAATGTCACCCTGCCGGCGGTGTTCAAGGCTCCCATTCGCCCTGACGTCGTGAACTTCGTTCACACCAACCTGCGCAAGAACAACAGGCAGCCCTATGCTGTCAGCGAGCTCGCGGGTATGGTTTGTTCCCAGAATGGATGGAAATGCTGTGGGAACTGTTGATTTTAATGCAGCTGGGCTGAAAGGGAAAGAAATTCAGAGTTGAAATAACAGAAGCATTGTTTAGTTAGATTTTGAAGAGAACACGGGGAAACTATTCTGACTGTTAACAATCTGATTTTAAATTGTATGAGACGTAACCTTGTCAGGCAAAAAACTTCAGTGAAATGCTGTGTTTTTTAATCCCCTGCTCCATGTTGATTACATGAGACTTTCATCTGTGGCATTTACTTAAAATAAACCTGTACAAATAGCTGTTAGCTAGAGTTGCCTCAGAAGCTAGTAGATGCAGATATCTACTTCTTCCAAAGGAATTTGTGGGAGCGTTTTCAAATTTAATTCTGACAGCGGTTCACAAACATCTTAATCTGCTAGGAGCAGCAGTGCCAATGCAGACTTCCATGTTAAAAGTCAAGTTTAGAAATTGTTGTGTTTCCATACTTGATTCTGACCTAAGCAGATTCTGTAAGAGTTGTTTTACCTGATCAGGTTTTGCTTTGCTGAAATGATGAGATTCCACTTCAATGGTCCGTGTTTCTGAACCATATGATAACAGTGGAAGTTCTGATGCTTCGTCCCAGGCTCAACAAATCTGTGGCTTTGGGAAAACAGCAGTGTTGACACTCACTCTCTGCACTGAACTCTTTTCTGTTGCAGGTCATCAGACCAGTGCCGAGTCTTGGGGTACTGGGAGAGCTGTTGCTCGTATTCCTCGAGTACGAGGTGGTGGAACTCACCGCTCTGGCCAGGGTGCCTTTGGAAATGTATCCTTTCATAGCTGCTGCTCACATCAGCGTAAATCTCAGATCATCCAGGGCAAAATTATTTTTAATAATCTCAATATGAAATTGAATCCTACTTCTTGAGGTAATGACTGTCCTCAAACCTCAGATCACTGTGAAAAATGTCATTAGAACAATCTCTGTGCAAATTCAGACTTGTTTTATTGAACAGGATGATTTCTTCTGTCTTTTTTTACTGCAGAAGTGTTGAGTCTCGTGTTGGATGCTGTCTTGCCATGATGTCGTAATTTGCGTCTTACTCTGTGCTCAGTGACAGTTGCCTGCTGTCAGTGAACTGGTACAGATGGCTGACGAACAGTTAATGCTGAGCAAGTGTTAAAGGGGCACATTGGAAAACACAGTTCTGAAAGGTTGTTCTTAACTGTAGATACTTAGATGTGCCGTGGAGGCCGCATGTTTGCCCCAACCAAGACTTGGCGACGCTGGCACCGCAGGGTGAACGTAACTCAGAAACGTTACGCCATCTGTTCTGCCTTGGCAGCATCAGCTCTTCCAGCACTGGTCATGTCTAAAGGTGGGAATTCTACTGGCAATATTTGCGTAGCCTGAGCATTAGAGGCTACTCTGAAATTGCTTGAAATGTTTCTTTTGGATAATAAATTCCCTTTCAAATTAAGGATGCGGTCCCCTCCTTCAGTGGGTTGAGTATTTTTATGTACAACTTTGTGCGGTAATTTGGGGCTTTCACTGTGATAGAAGTTAGGCAGTGCTGAGCTACCTCTGTGTGTGTTGCTGACATCAGTCTTGTCCTAAAAGATCATGAAAAATGAGGTTGAATTTTGAATTAAATAGCAGTTTGGTTTAATTTCTGTTCATAGAAACCACAGATCATGCTTAATTTACTTGAGTATTGTTTGAGGCAGGCCAGTAAGACTGCACTGGAACTTCTCTGCTGTTTTCAGGACACCTCCATTAGATCTCCTATTTTTTCATTTTTGTTTCTGAACACGCAGTGCACTACCTTGAAATGCATGCATATGACCAGGGTCATTGGGTAATTGAATGTCATGTTAGGTCACCGCATTGAGGAGATCCCAGAACTTCCTCTGGTTGTTGAGGACAAAGTTGAGAGTTACAAGAAAACAAAGGAAGCTGTTCTCCTTCTTAAGAAGCTTAAAGCTTGGAATGACATAAAAAAGGTGAGTTGCTACAGGTATGTTCCTGAGGACATTTATGAGTTAGGTTCTGCCATCGTTAAGAAATGCAGATTGCTCTGTATTGGTTGATGCCATGAAAAGTCCTTTAGAAAAGTTGTAGAAAAAAAAGTTTAAGCAGTCAGAGTCAGTTTCTTCCTATGTTGCTTTACTCTTTGTACTTGGTTCCCTTCATTTCAGTGCTGAGTAACAACACTAACTGCTCAGTCTCTATCTCTTGAGTCTTAAGAATGATGAACTTCTCACTGGTCCGTGTTTCAGATTATCAGTGATGATTGTGAAGTTCTGACTGAATTGTCTTTATCTTACTACTGTAAGTTGGGCTTTTTCAAATATTCACGAGTTTCTTTTTCTTCTTGTAGGTTTATGCCTCTCAGCGCATGAGGGCTGGGAAGGGTAAGATGAGGAATCGCCGTCGCATCCAGCGCAGGGGACCTTGCATCATCTACAATGAGGACAACGGCATCATTAGAGCTTTCCGGAATATCCCAGGTAACTTTAACTTGGATCTTATTTAGTCTTTTTTCTCTTTTGGAAGACAGCTTAGAATGATGAGATTCCACTTCATTGGTCCGTGTTTCTGAAACACATGATTTTGTGGAAGTTCTGACTTCTAGCTAAAGTAGCTGTAATTTTATTTCCAGGAATCTGGTTTGGTGATGTTGAGGGATGTTTGTGTGTCTGTTACCATTCAATAACTGCCTTTCAGATTGTAAAAATGAAGCTTTTAAGTTTGCTGCTGGAGAAGGCTGACTTTTTTTTTTTTTAACATACCTGTTAAACACCTTATTATATACAGGTTTATGTGTCTTTGTAGTGTAAAAGCTAATAAAACCATAGCAGTTTTTGTGTACTTCATGGTCTGTTTCTCGGTCCTGTGTTGCTTGCTTTTCATTATAATTGAAGAGGCATGTCTATTTTTCTGCAGGAATTACTCTTCTTGATGTGAACAAGCTGAACCTGCTGAGACTTGCTCCTGGTGGCCATGTTGGGCGTTTCTGCATTTGGACTGAAAGCGCCTTCCGCAAGCTGGATGATCTGTACGGCACCTGGCGCAAACCTGCCACTCTGAAGAGTGACTACAAGTAAGCGTAGTAACACCTGACCCAGCTGCATGGGAGGGTAGCAGGATAACCCAACAGAGCCACAGATTGTCCAGGTTGGGTGTGGAGAGTGAATACTGTCAGTAATTTTTACTAAACGCTTATTTTTATTGAATTAGTTTTATATGTTTTATTTGCCAACTTAAACTCTGAATGTTTGCTTCCCAGCCTGCCAATGCACAAGATGACCAATACAGACCTTGGAAGAATCCTGAGAAGCCAGGAGATCCAGAAGGCACTGCGTGCTCCAAAGTAATCATTTTTAACTGTTAACTACCAAGCACAATCACTTCTTAATTACTGCCAAGTGCAGCGCTTCATGTTGAGAACAAAAATCCCTGTCCCTTGAGATGTCAGATAATGCTGGGATTTCTATAGATCCTAGCTGTAACTACTAGGAATTATGATTCCCTTCAGTGAGATTTTTTTGGAAGGTTTTACAGCCTGCGAGCTGTGGAAGGGAGTCACAATACATCTCTCTTCTTTCCAGGAAGAAGATTCACCGCAGAGTCCTGAAGAAGAACCCGCTGAAGAATCTGAGAGTCATGATAAAGCTGAACCCGTACGCCAAAACAATGCGACGCAACACCATCCTGCGCCATGCCCAGAATGTGAGGACAAAGCCTGTCGTGCAGTCTGAGGCGTTGGAACTGATTCTAGATGCTAACGGTTGTTTTTTTTTTTTCTATCTGTTGTAGCACAAACTCAAGGAGGAGAAGAAAGCCAAAGCCAAGGCCAATGTCACTTCCAAGGCCAAGCTGTCGGCTAAGGCGCAGACCAAGGCCAAGCCTGCAGGCAAGACTGCAGGAAAGGCCGCAGCAAAGGGAGCCAAAGCCCCAGCCAAAGCTCCAGGAAAATCTGCAGCAAAGGCCCCAGCAAAATCCCCGGCAAAGGCCCCAGCAAAGGGCAAGGCTGAAGCGTGAGCAGGGGCAACACTTGGAACACTTGAGCTCAGAAAATTGTAGCGTGGAACTACAGAGAATAAATTCTATTGGAAGAACAAGGTACTTGTGTAGTGGTCTGGCACAGTGGTGAATGGTGGGGGTGAGGAGCGTGGCTCAAGGTGAACGGCGGAAGGCTGATGGGGCTTTGAGGGCACTGTAAGCACACGGGGGTGAGAGAAGTGTGGTCATGGACTGCCCAGGGGAGGTGGAATCCAGCAGCAGTCGTGAGCCATCATAGAATCACAAGGTTGGAAACGACCTGCAAGATCATCTAGTCCAGCTGCCTTCGTGTGAAGTCATAGGCTGCTGTTTTACTGTACCGTGTTCTATGGGCTTTGGAAGGAGCCTAATGTAAAGGTTCTGGATTCCTCGTGCAAGTGCACGTCTGAATTTGGGGCTGGAAAATGGAACACTTGCGTGTTACTGCGGAGCCCGTTCAAAATGCTGTGGCAGGAGCTGGTGCGGTGCAGAGCTCCTGAGCCGCGGGGCGGCCTTTAGCGGAGCTCTAGCGGCCCTATGGCTGCTAGTCCGCCTGCGGGGAGGTGCTGCGTGCGGGTGGGGCGAGAGGGCGTTTTTTCCTTAAGCTGTGCGGCGCGACCGCAGCGGGACCCGCGTCCGCGCTCGCAGCTCCGCGCTCTCCTTCCGCCGCGCGGTACGGCGCAGCGCCGCAAATGGCGGAGCCGTGACGTCGCGCGGCGCTCTCGTGCCGCTCCGCGTCCTCCCGCCCTCGGGGGGGCGGTGCCGCTCCGCGCTTCCCGCCCGCGGGGTCACGTGGGCGCGGCCGCCACGCTTCTCGGGAGCGGGGAGGAGGGGCGGCGCGCGCAGGGGGCCGGGCCGGGGCGGCGGGCAGGATGCTGAGCCGCCTGCAGGAGCTGCGCAAGGAGGAGGAGACGCTGCTGCGGGTGAAGGCGGCGCTGCACGAGCAGCTCACCCGGCTCAAGGTCGGTGGCACCGGGCGGGCGCCGCGCTCCGGGAGCGGGGCGGGCCGCGCGACGCTGCGCTGCGGCCGGCTGGCGGCTGCGCTTCTGCCGCGGCGTCGCGACGGAACGCCGGGCGCCGGAAGCGCTTCGTTCCTGCGTGACCGGAGCCCTTCGCGTCCCTGCGCGCGCAGGTGGAGGAGCTCGCGCTGCAGTCCATGATCCGATCCCGCGAGGAGGACCTGGCGGCCGCCGCCGCCGCCCCGGGCGCGGAGGACCCGCAGCAGGTGAGGCGCAGCGGAACGGCCCTCCGGGCTCCCCGTCCCTGCAGTGCTGCCCCGGCTTTGGGAGCGGCTGCTCGCGTCTGGTGCATCGTAAGGCGGCGTTTTAGCCGGGAGGCGGTTGGGATGTGGGCGCGGTCCGAGCCTTCAGCCGGGCCGCCCGAAGTCGTTCCGCCGGCCGTCGCTTCCCCGGCTCTGAGGCCGGCGGTTGCGGAGCTGCCGTCCGCACGGGGCGCTGACGGCTCCCGCCTCGGCCGCGCGAGCTCAGCGCGGCTCCTGGCGCTGGCAGCCCTTAGTTGCACTCTCTTATCGTGACAGATCCTCGGGCAGATGGACAACGAGGCTGCTATCAATCAAACCGAATTACAGCTGAGTATTCGAGATTATGAAGAGGAGATGGAAGAGGAGGAGGAATCGGATTCTTGAGAGAGAGAAGAGTCAGAGATGGTTTTTAATACAGGCTCAGGAATTTCTCCTTCGTTCTTGCCGGCAGGTGTTCGTGTTGTGCTGTGTGTGGGCTGTGTGACACGCCAGACTCCTGGAGTCACAGGTTACCTTTGAGGACACAAATGTCCCAGGCTTGGCAGATTTTGAATTAGATGTTAAAAGAATGAGAACTTGCTGCACCAGTATGTAGCGTAATCCGTTTTGCAAACCTAATGTGTAGCTTACTACATCTTCATACAAGGTAAAAGTCATCGAGTCAGACTAATTTAACACAGTGAAAGCAATAATTTGTCCATTCTTATTTGCTGTTGCTGAAAACCACAACCAGGCCGCAGAGGCTGGTTGTGAACCAATGATTGTATCATAACCTCATCTGCTTAAACTGGAAGTTTAAAGGTAGGCAGTGAGAAAAGATGTGTCCAGCACTGTCTCCAGGCTTTCTGCTGCAGTGCTCTCAGTTACAGCTCAACATCCGTGTCCTGTAAGTGTGACCCACAGAAGCTGCAGTTGTTCTCTCAGCAGGAGAAGCAGACGTTGCACTGCTGCCCTGATACTGAGTGCAGTAGCAAGGGAGCTCTCTTGTCCCTACAGGTGCTGTTTTTAAGTACTGTCAGGCTGATGAAACAGCCACATTTTTCTTACTTGCTCATAACAGTCAATTGGCCTTTTATTCTTCCACAAACTGTACAGTAAGAATTAGTCCATATTGGTTGTAATAAGGAACTAATAGTTTTAGTTTTTTTCTTTTTCCCTTACAGTGAATTTGTAGTTCAATGCCAGTCTGCCTTCCACTTTAAAGTTATCTATAAAGAGTATGAGAAATTAAAATTTACTTGGAAGGTGATGCAAAGTCCCTTCCACAGTGTGTTTGATGCCATGGTGACACGCTCATACTGCTCCTGTAGGTACACAGCGTGTTCTTTGTCCTCGTGGAACGTGGACACCAAGTGGAGCAGCTGGTTATTTGATCAATTCTTAAAGACTTGCTTTGAGGGATACAAAATCGAACTCTGTTAAGCTGATGAAAAGCAGACAAGTAAAAATAATATCCTTAGTCACTTAATAAGTCAGTGTGATAAAGAAAATAGCCACAGCAATCCAGGTTGTTCACTGTGCAGCCAGCTAAAGGTGCTATTGCTGTCTCTGGCATTAACAGCTCAGAGAAAATAACATCAACCATTATCTGGAGTTTGCCTTTAAGAGCAGGAAAAGAACTTAGGAAAGCAGCCACTATCCTGGGTGTCATCAGAGCACTTGATTCAACCTCCACTACCTTCCTGCCACTGTTTGAGAGAGATTATTTGACTCTTATTTGGCTTGTAGCTATAGGAACAGAACTTTAGAATGTAATTCCAGCTTCACCCTGTACTAAAGACTAATTGTTTTTCTGACAAGCCTGGATGTCTTAATGAAAGAGCTCAGAATGTGAATTCAAAATACTTGGCAAAGCCTTTCTGAGGCTCACAGGAGAAAAATAAAAAGTCTGAGCAAGAAATGTTATGGCTTGGAGTTTCAAATGGTTCTTTGGAGGCATATGGAGAGTGAGTTTGTAAGCATCTCAGTAGCCAGCCCCTCCTCTTGCATAGTGCAGTTCCCAGCATGTTTGTGGCACTTCCAGCCCCATCTCAGTCAGGAACATCTGCTTCCTACTGCACTTCTGCAGAGCCCCTCTGGAGCTGTTGTTCTGGAGTTTCACCTCCAGAGACAAATTTTGACCTTTGAAAATATGTTATGTGGCCCCAGCAGATTACCAAATAGTGTTCATGTCTATGCTGCATCTTCTTTCTCCTTGCTGTCTTTTCTGAACCAGGCCCTTTGAAATTAAGTCCAGCACACTCTTCTCCATGTTGCAATAAAGTACTGTTGCCTCTGTTTAACTACATGTAACTGTACTTGCAGTGTTCAAATTACTGCTGCATGTGGCACAAAGTAGTAAAATCAGCTTTCCTATCTGAGTTGTTGTTGCCCACAGACTGCATATTTCCTCTAACAAGTAGTAAAAAGTACTGTTGTAGTTCTTCAGTGTGATAGTCTGTCTATTTCACATACATAAAGATAAGATAAAAAGATAGAGAATGAGGTGCACATAATATGGCACTAATTAAGATGAAGGTCTTGGTGAAGTTTTCCTTTGAGTTTAAAAGAAAAGCTTCAAATTACTTGATAATATATTTATTAAGAGAATCCACTGCTAAACATCTGAGAGAATAAAACAATAGAGGATCTTCATACACTTTAGACACCAAACACAGCTGTCATGAATCTCAAGGTTAAAAGAAAGCAAATTGCCCAGATCTTTGTCATGATTCTGTAGGACACTTCTGAGAGCTAACCTTTAAAAATCAATTGGAAAGACATACATCACTAAATCCAAGTATGATGACACATTTTAAAAATAAATATAGAAATATGAACAAGTCTACAAGTAGAATATTGCTCTGTCCACTCCAAGGAATGCAGAGCTCTTGCCTTCTTTACCTGGAAAGAGTGATCTCTCAACAACAGCAAAATTGGAACCATTAGGCCTAACTTCCAAGATACAGTTTGGCAGCAGCAAAAGCATGCTCAACAAATACAGTTTTGGAGCATCCCTAACCCTTTTTTTGCGTGGGAGATTAGGTAAGCATGACTGAAGTACCAACGGTTTACCAAGAGTCTTGATAAAGTTCAAACAATCCAGGGGTAAATTCCCCCAGTGGTGTTTTCATTAAGAAAGAATATCCATAATCACTTAAAATCAGCAAGCACTGTAACTTAAACATCTTACATTTTGGTCAGCAAACAAATGTAACCCAAATACAATACCAATTAGTTGATGACAAAATTTAAAACAATTTGGCACATGCTATAAAGACATTCTTCCTTAAGAGGTGAAATACATGTTTGAACAGGTACAAGCTTAGGAAATAGGACCAAAGTAGCGCTGTTAACAGATGTATGGGACAGGATTTGCTCTTCCACATTCAGACTCCAGCAGCATGCGTGGGTGTACTTGGCTGGTTAAGGCCTATGGTTGAGCAAAGCCATCCTGCAAAATCCACCTCCTCTGCTTCAGATCTCTTTATGAAAGCATGAATCTTAGTAGAGGAAAATAAAAGTTACTCAAACAGCAAGGCAACACGATGAGGTCAAGAATCATTTTGAATGAGCTACAATGTCTGATTTACTTTCTGTATTCACGTGGCTTGCCAAATCTTGTAGCAAGCTTAAGGCGACCAGTAGAGCTCTTCTGCAGGATTACTGAAATAATCAGCATATGAAGAGTCCATATTGCAAAGTATTCCAGAGGAATACGGCCTACACAGTGCTTACTGAAGGGTACTTACACCACAGTCCATGATAAGAATGTGACTCAGGCACTTGAGATAACACACACTGGAAAATGCCTGCTTTCATACAAGGGATTTTTGTAACAGAAAGAATTTGATTGTATTTTGCAGCCTTACTTACTATACAGCAGTATCAGGGCACAGAAAAATTTATTTTCTGCAGTACAACTTAAGCCCTAGCATTAAACTTGAGGCCATGACAAAATCCAGTGAAAGTCATTTCATGTAGAAAAAAATGCAAGATTTGTTTGTATCTAGTACAATCTAGATCTAGTACAACCTAGTTTTACAGATTATGCAGTACCAAGCTGATGAGGGAAGAGAAGCAAGCTTCTTTCCCAGAAACTGCTAAAACTTCATTTAAAGTAGTCCGTAAGGTTAGAGAAATTTAGTTCAGGTGTCCTCTTATATACTTTACGACTGGCTAATAAACAAAAGTAAAACCTATTTTGCTAATCAACCAAATGGCAGACTGTAAAACCTACACGGGGCTCCTCGACAGACCCTATTTTAAGGGTGTGTAAAAGCCTGAGGCCTCTAGATCTCTGGATAAGAGAAGCACTCCCTCCCCCCAGAACTGTTTGAGTTGTGTCAGGAGGCACAAATGACATTCTAGGCTTTACACTCTGACACTCATCTCAGCTCAATTGAGGAACCCAACCTGTAGGAATAGTGTTCCATTTCAAGTTAAAAACTTTCACTTACCATCAGCTGCTTCAAATCAGCTCTCTCAGCAGGATTTTTAATTAAACTACAAAAACAAAGCATTACACAGGTTACACTCAAAAGAAAGATCGCGTTAGATTGTGTTGGTATACTGTTTTTGTCCTGGGAAGACACCACTCTAGATAAAAGCATGAGGTTTTTTGTAAGCAGCTGCCTCTGTAGATTTCACAGATATAATTTTAGGTATGAAATCCTGAGTCATACAACATTGTTCAGTGGGGACAGAAGTGAGAGTACAGAATCAGGCTGTAGAGATCAAATTTACATTTAAATTCAACAGTATCACACACTATCCTTCTAGTCTCTTTTACCCAAGTCTTTTCAGCTCAGTATCTAGTAGTTGTTCCTTTGTGTCACTGTTCCTTCTGGTAGAAATAGCTAATAACAGAACTAGTTTTTTTTTTTTTTTTTTTAAGAAAAAACTTATTCATCTTGAATAAACTACTTCCCTTAAAACTGATCATACAGGTCCAGTACTTGGAAAAGTAAAAGAGGTGAGAAAATGAATACTGTGATAATGATTCAATGAACCATTAGAGAGGGAAAAAAGTATCTGGAGCATGCAAGACTTCTGCATCACATGGAATGCTCACTGCAGAATGCTCTGCACATTACTCATAAAAGTATGGATCCTCTTACAAAAGAGTTTTGCATGATCAGTCCTTTTAAGTACTGTGGTGTTTTCAATGCTGAGGAAGTACTAATTTCGAGTTGCCACAGAAGCAGAGATCATATCTTAAAGAGTGGAACACCTCCTAGCTTTGGTGTTCTCTTTGAATACATATGTTGTCAAGCTGGTGCCTATAAAATGAGCTTTAGGCGCATTAGCAGAGAAAATACTTACCATTTGTTAACAAAATCTTGAAATTCAGAACCAAAAACACCATTGGGCAGTTTCGGAGGTGGCTGAAAACAAATTAAAACAAAAAGAGTCCCATCAGTTAAAGCAGAAGGAACAATGCTGTACAACCTACCCAGAGTCTACCAGCTAAGTCCAGCATCTGAGTAAAGCTGCCCTGATGCTACATATGCCTTCTTTCCAGAGCTGAGCTCTCAAGCAAGTATCAGGCAGACTCACAGACTTCAGTTTTCAGGCTGACAGCCCAAACAAGGACATGTCTCATACTGCAGTCATAACGATCAGAACCTGACTTACCATAACATTACCCCTATATTTCCATCAAATTTTGTATTTTAAAAATTTACAATTAAATTAGTGCAGGTAGTTGATTACCTCATTGACGATATAATCCAGAAGTTCAAAGATCGCCATTGGGGGTCTGCTGTCTGGTCCATAGGCTAAGAAGAAATAAGGTAGGTGGGAAAACACAGTGTCAGTCTCGAGAGGCAGGGCTGTTTTCCAGAAGCTAAAAGGCATATGCTTGATTCCTGCATGGCAGAGTTTCTGGGCACCCAGTAAATTCAAAGGGAGAAAGTGGAATAGAAACAGAGTAATACTTTCATTCCAGGAGAGATCATTACTGTCAAGTCTGATCCAAATCATTAACTTCACTGAGAATCTATCCTGTACTTGGATATCGTTGCTTCTTTGGAGATGAACCCTACTAACAGAATGCATCTTAATGGCATTCAGAAATGGTTACTAGCATAAGGACATCTGGTCCTTGATTTTCAAGCTCCAATACCTTCTAATAGTGAGACTGAAGCAGATGCCCTATCCAACCTTGTCTGTTCCATTTTTATTTACTTAAAGTATAAAGCTACATTATGCAGATCAATACTAAATAAGCGAGAACCTAAGCTTGCAGCAAAGCATATCAGAAAAGAATTTGATTTTATATCTTAGTTTTGTATGTCTTTTGAACACTTCAGAGATGCCTCAGTGGTACAGATGGCAGTTTACTTGGTATGGCTCACACTGGCTTGTTTGATCATTAACTGCTTTATTTGCCTCTCACATTGGAACTTACAGCTCATTGGTCGACCAGGTGTTCTTTGCCTGGGTGAGGTCTCTGTGACTGGAGAATCTCCCTCTACCGGGCAGCCAAACATCAACTCGAGCTCTTTAGAGTCAGGAGGAGGAATGGGGTATCTGCCAATGGCCATTTCTACCAGAGACAGCCCCATACTCCATATATCCGACTGCACTGAATAATGAGTTCCCTGCAGCCTTTCCGGCTACCAGGAGGAAAAAAAAAAAAAAAAGAAAATGTAAAATGTAGACACAGTAAAGTACTGTAACAGAGAAGTTTAAAGTTGTATTCTATAATAGCCTGAATAAAGCAGGTGATGAAACCCCCATACATTACTATGACACATTCCAATGAGCGACATAACTTCCTATTCCAGGAATCCCATCCACAGTTCCAGAATTTCTACAGACTTTGTATTACCCTACAAATAAATGAGACTTTTTACAAGTGATGCTACCACACTGCTGTTTTACATCTTTAACACAATATCTAAATGCTGCAACTATTAATAGTGATGGGATAATTAAAGAACAAGGAAACAAAGCTAGTAGGGGCAAGTAAGCATTCACCTGGCTTCTCTAAACCAGGTTTTATGTTTTGGGAAAGAGAGGGATGGTACATTTATGTATGGGTGCAAAAGTGATGTGGTGCTCTAGCAGTAACCCTGCAGTCTGTCATTCTTGTCAGCTGGTATCATTCAGACAGGTCCCTGGAGAAGAAATGTATTTATGCAAGAGCTACTACATGTACAGGCATGCTTCGGTTCTAGATCCAAATTCAAATAGTTTCTAAATAAACTGCTGAGCTCTGTAATCTATTGATGTTTCTGTTACAATTCACTGCCACATCAGCTCGTTTGAAGCCATTTGGAAAAACCACATGATTTCTGAGCTGTGGTTAAAGATGCCCCAAAAGGAAAATATACAAACATTCATTGAATGTAAGCGTAAAGAAGCCTGCACAATATATATATTTAAAATCTAGAAAATGTATTCAAATTAGGCACTGTTGATTGCACACACCCTCACGTAAGAGAAGATGATGTTCTTTTGCATGTAACAACTCTCCAGCTGTCATTTTAAGTAGTATGCTAAGGGAGATACTGCAGGAGAAGGTACTTCAGACAGTATTAGAAGAATAAAAGTCACAGTCATGGCTTGGACTGAGACATAAAGCAAAGCTGAATCTCAGTCTCTTAGAAACAAGAAATTGAAAAAAAAAAAAAAAAAACCTGAAGTAGGCAGCACTCTGCTCTTGTTCTTTCTACCAGAAGAAAAAAGGAAAGCCAGTAGCATGCCAAAAGCCTCAAAGAGATTTTTTTAAATGCTGTTAGCAACAGCCCCTAAGTGTGTGTGTGGGAACATAAGCCACAGTTATTTCAAGTATGTTACCCATACTAAATGGCAAAAAAGAGAAGACTGACTTTGATGTAGAAATGCAGGTCCCATGCTGAGCAGAAGCAGCATTATTATGCTTTTTGTCCTTTAAGTTCAAGCCCACAGAGTTTCAATTCTACAGCAGAAATTCCGAACGCTCTGATTTTATGAGGTAATTGGTTGCATGCTGAACAGGTAAGTATATTAGAAAAGCAGATCTTTTATTTCCATTAGCAATGACCTTCACATAATGCACAGTTCCCTTGAAGAGCAAGTTTCAAGGTACTCCTTGTGAACAGGAATAAAGAGCACACTGCAATAAGTCACAAAGCAGCTGCCATGGCCTTGCCCACAATAGCCACTCCCATGCTTTTCCTTGCTACCAGAGCCACACAGTTCTCAGGAGCAGACACAACAGACCCACTAATGAGGGAGCTGTGTGCCTCCCTAAGTGACTGCAGGAGAAAGCTGGAGTGGAAAGCATGGGAATTAAATAAGGAGAACAAGACATAAATACTGTCTTTTGTAAACTGTAACTGCAAATGCATTAACCAACTGGATTCTGCAGTGTAGATGCAATTGCAGTCTTCTGTAGTGTTATGAAAATATCCCACATGTTCGGCTTCTTTTGCCACAGTTCTCTCCCCCACCTCCAGTGTGATATCATACTGGAATATTCCTGGAATGCAGGAAGTGAAACAAACTATGAAAGCAATAGAAATAGCCACAACAGCTGGTTTTGTGTTTGATTATTCATGATAACTCCACCATAATGCACAGTGAGCTCAAAGCTCTCAGATCTGTACTTACAGACATGTAGGAGCGCGTGCCGACAAACGAGTTTGCCATAGAATCTATCAGTTGTCCACTGACACCAAAGTCACAAAGCTTGATCTCACCTCTAGAGTTTACCAAAATGTTAGATGGTTTAACATCTGGGGAAAAAATAAAAAAAAGGATGGATGATTTTATATTTATAATAGATAAAAATGTAGAATTTGACAATGAAAGCCAGGCAGGAGGTGACAATTAAGCACACATCTAGCTACACCATAACTCCTGTGGCTTCTTCAGTATTCCCAGAGAAGAGAGCAGGTTCCCTACCCAGGCCCAACTCATGAGCTCTCTTTAGATACACATAAATGAAAATAAACTTCTTAAAATACATGTGCAAAAACGACAGTTTTAGATTTGGATTTCACCCACTTTCATGGCTTTCAAATATTAAGCTTGTGCATCTACAGCCTCCTTGCAATGGCAGACATCTGAGGTATGCTGCCATGCCAGCTTAACCACTCTCTAGTAGTGTTCTTCAGTCCACAAATAATCGAGAAGCCCTACACATTAATTTCACAAAGGTCAGTGAACTTTGGCAGCCACACCACCATCCCCAACCCAGTCTGTGTGCACATAAGCTTAAGCTATCCCATAGCAAACCTTTATTTTTTTAACCTACTGTGAAAAAAAAAAATCATCCTATTATTGAAGTGCTGCCCTTAAAATACTTAGAGACTGTTCACCTGTGACAGAACTCCCTTATGGCTTTAAATTCATCACCAGCTAAATGGAAAGCTTAATGAGGGTCAGTGGTAACTAAGCAACTATTAACAGCTTTTGTGAATGCAAAGGTACTGAAAACCATTTAGGATTTCTTTAATAGGTGTGAGAAGTTCTGTTTGGTTTTTTTTTCCCCCCTAAAACTGGTCTTTACCAATGCATCATCAATAGCTAACATGTAATGCTACAAGTTAATTATCAGGAAGTAGTTTTGGAAGAAATTATTCCACTCATGGTATCAGAGTTTTACTTCTTTGATTTTTTTTTTTTTTTCTTCCTTTTAGACACAAATTTCATGTCACTTGTTTTGGTGACTGCAGAACTGACCTTAGTTTGATGTCAATGAGGAATCACAGGAAAGATTACACTAACGTGACTCTCATCACTGGAAGATGATCCCCATGCAGGAGGAGATCCCTCACTGAACAAGATCCCTCAGGATTGAAAACGAAGACCGAGCTGTATTTCAGTTGTTTCTCCCTGAGGAAACCCAGAACTTCAACGCGTGGCTACATTTATTTGCTTTTAGAAATTGTGACTGCACTTTGTGGTTCCTGAAATCACCTTTCTAAAAGCAGGAAACTGATGCTGTCCAGCACACTGCATACACAAGTTCTTCTCCAGCTTGCCCACTTCACTTGGAATGAGCATCAGCCCATAGAAAATCCCCACAGTGACATCACTGATAAACTACTCCCCAGTCTTAACACAAAGGAAATCACATCCGTGCACAGCTTCCTTCTCCTGTAAGGAAAGAAAATCCCAGCTGCTTTTGCTTTTCCCAGGTACATGGGAGCCTTCAGCTGATGTTCTGTGTAAAAGCAAAGTAGGAAGTGGTGTCTGCAAAATAAACCAGAAGCACTGCAGAGCCTGGACAAATTCTAGAGGCCATATTTGTTGTGGGGCAACACATCCATGCACTTCAGTTCAGTACAGACAAATCCCCAGTTACCTCTACAGCTCATTAATATTTCATGTTCATAATTAAAGGGCAAAAAATAACATTAGCATTCCACTGCCAATGAACCAGATGACATTTTCCTTATAAAAAAAAAAATCACATTCTAGAAACCATCTGATCTTATGAAGACTTAACTTCTACCTGTAGCATTTTGCCAGCTTATATTTAATTACACACCACAGCTTCCTCACAATAGCACAGCACGTCATGACTGCTCACTGGCATTGTATACAAGATCTGCCCTACCCTGAGCATTTTCATTTCTCTCAAAGCCTCCAGTGATCAGAATGTGATGTTAAGAATGCTGCTGTCTTTCCAGTCCTCTAAATGCAGCCTGCAGTGCTATTTTAACTCCAGAGTGTCTGAGAGCTTAAGCAGTTTCTCTGGAAACCAAAAAGATCTGTAATGCCAAACGAAACAGGAATGCCAAGGTATGCTTCAGAAATGTGTGCTCTATCATGCAAGAAAAGGAAAAATCTAGAAAGGAAGAGCAGGTTTGCTACAGAAGCAAAGTACATAGCTTTAAAAGAAAATGAAAGGACCTCTCATGCATCTCTGTGGTCTGTTTAGCAGCAGGGCTGTGCAGTTCTGGAGATGCTCTTAAGTCAGTCCGGACAGGTGGCTATGGGACACTCAGCATTAACTAGCTCCCTCTTCAAAAGAGAATTTCTGGGATTAATAGGCTGTCATGGAACATTGACAAGGTGCCTCCTGTGCCTCAGCCCTGCTCAGCCTCACAGGAGCAGAAGCTAGTTCAGGATGAAAGAGTGAAGGCACCAGACATTACTGCAACAATTCTTTTTGTAGGGAAGCTGAGTAGCCAGGCACTTGAGAATGTCTTGGAGCACATTATGGGCATCTTACAATCACCCAAACGTTTCAAAGAAAGTACATACCTGTTGCCACAGGTTCTCAGCTGTACAACTATCCTCTGAACACTCAGAGAAGCACAGCCCAGACCTTCAAGACAGGAGGGGCATCATACTTGTCACAGTTGAAAATGACCTTAGCTGCTCCATCCCTTTGCAATATCTATCACACACACATAACCAGGAGCCTTCTGAGAGCTTTTCCCACATGATGATTCCTGCTTTAAGTAATTTCTCAGGAATCTTGTGAGAATGACCTAGGAAATAGCACACTAGAACAGACTTAACAGCAATCCCTCTGTGTTGTACCTCCTGCCCTGGAGCTGTAAGCTGCAACAGAGCTCAGAAACCTCACAGAGCACTTCTGTGCAAGAGGAGACTTTCCAGACATTATTATAACCCAGACTATACTTAAAAAGAATTGAACTTTGATTAATTTATAGTATTTCTATTTATTCAGAGACAAAAAAAAAAAAAAAAAAAAAAAACAGCAAAAAGTTTGAGTATATTAAAAACTTGTCAAAACACTTTGCAATTAGAGACAGGACATTCATTTCCTTTTCATTTGCTGCTTTCCGGTGTTAACCACAAAAGTAAACCAGAGCACAGAAGTAGCACATCTATACATGTCACTATTACAAGTATCTTTATTCAACAGAATAGGAGCTGCTGTGAGACAGCACCTACCATGGTCATGCTCCTTGCCCCTTCCTTTTCTGTGCCTGCTTTCTATCTCACCATTTGTCTTTTGAGAGTTTGGCAATTTCTACCTTGTCTTTTCAGAGAACCCAAACAAAGCACGGTAGTCCAGATGAGGCAGCAGTCTATAAAAAGATTATTTTCCATTCCCTCCTTAATAACCCCTAATGACTTCTTCCTTGAGCTGTCTGTAATGACACCTGAATGCTTTGTCTCAGAAGTCACATCTAGTTCAGGCCACATCTGTGCATGTGAGCACACTAAATTGAGCCACGTGATGCAGCAACCACATCCCATTTTTGGGGGGTCCTTTATGATTGTCACAACTACTTGATCAATGAAATGCAATGAAAATGCATCGACAAGTTCTGCAGATTTTTTTTCTTATTTTATTCCTTCCTTTCAGCTCAGCATTATTTGTCTAAAAGCAGTCTCTTGCGTTCAGAATGCAAGACACTATTTCCTGCAGGTGATTACAGAGAAGCTGTTCACATCTTGCCATAAGAGCCTTACCATGAAGTGCACTCCTGTCCATGATGATATCATAGCAATCCTTTGTTTTACTGCCCCACAATAATGCCAAAATCTCAGTTGCCCTAACTATCCTCTACTGCCATCAACCACACCAAAACAGACCTTCAACTCCCTACTCAGAAGTACCCATTCTCTTAAAATAAAATAGTGCTTTGATGGTGTTGCATAGCTCAAGAAAAACAGGTCCTCCTTAAACTGTCCTTTATGCACTAAATCCATTGAACAGTCCACTTTAACAGCAGAAGTACACAAAACATTATTTGAGGCTGCTGACAATCTCACTTAGACTTATTCTCCTTCCCCAGTCAGATTTCTGCAACAGAAGACAACGAACATTTGATTTGTAAAACATTCATAGGTGAGACAAGTCAAGGAACCAGAAAACAAGCAGGATGCCTACAAGGTTCCAAGGATGCACAAAGACTCCCCCAGACCTTATTTTCCAGTCTTGCACACTATCAAAACCAGTCACTGAGAACTGCATGCTGATCTGCTGGCTATGTAACAGCTGTTTTGGTTTAGAACAACTCTCCCCCACACCACCTTTTTTGTATGCTTACATTTTACCTCTAACCACTAAGAGACATTTCATAGCATCATCCACCTCTGCTCCTCCCAGCACACTCTCTCACCTGGTCATTCCAAACTGTTGCTGATACTATGATGCCAAATGCACTGAGGGACTGAATTGCTCCCTGGAAATGAGTTACCACAGACCTTGCTCTCTTGAGATTTAAGAAGGGTTTTTTTTTTTTGCTCTTCTTTCACACACTAGTGTTTAGTGAGGTTATCTATTTATAAGTCTCCTGCTCTCACCACAACACAAAATCAAAATCCTTGTTAAACCAAACCCTAAAACAAGGCATACGTGTCAAGTGTGGGTCACACCATGTCAGTGCAGGACTGATAATCAGAATGCAGAAGGTAGAAAATGTAGAACACGTCTCTAATGATTACAGCTTGCCTCTAAAATAATGCTCACTCAGTTACACCAAAAGAAGTGTGCTTTTAGTAGTACTATTTATTTCAGCTGGGATTCAAGAATTAAGCAGTCTGGAAAAACATAACTATCAGAAAGAGCTGCACCTGCACTAGAAGGGTTTTCCCAGGTCAATGTACTGCTATTGCCATGCTGCAGACCTGGCCTCAGTTTGGCTTTGCAAGATAGCCCCCTTAACCCAGGGCTGTGTGATTCCAAGAGTTCTTAAAGAATAAACTCATTAAAAAGCCTAAGAACGTAAAATGGGGATGTAAGACCTTGTAAGAGACATGTGGCTTTGCAACTACCATCAGAAGACTCTAGGAGTCTCCAGTCTCCTTTCTCCAGTTTCCATTCTCCAGCAGAGAGCTATATTTGATTGCTTTAAAAAATTAACAGTGATGTATAATAAACACAATCTACTTCACGTAGAAGGTGATCGTACAACAGATTGCATAAATCAGACTTGGCCAGCAATTAGCAAACATGCTCAGACACATTAATGTCTGATAAAGATATTTTTACAGTCTCAAGATTGGTCTCATATGGTACGAGACTCAGCAAACAGCTGGCATGATGCACACATACTGCACAATCACTGTATGAGTGCTGCCATTCAAACCAAGATACGAAATGCTCCACTTCCACTCTTCAGTTTACACATGTCAGGAACAAGGGAATTTATTACCTTATCATATCAAGTGTCATTTTTCTTTCATGGAACTTGTCACAGATTAATGGAAGAGCTAGGTTTCTAAAAGGGTAATTATAAGCTGAAAATAAGGCAGGGCATTTATTTTACAATAAAGTAACCCTGGCAGTACAGAAGTGACAATTTGATGTAACTACAGAAAAAAAAATGTTTTTAGGAGTCTATAAATACAGAAGTTATTATCCTGCAAGACAAATGTTTATAAGTGGTATGCAGAACAGCTGGTAGAAACACCAACTTTCACAAGTCAGTACATCAAATATGGTTGAACAACTCAGCTCCTTTAATATATTCCTATCTTGCTTGCAAAGTGAGTATCCCTGCCTCAAGTTGGATTCCCAGCTCCCAGCTACACAAGCAACCCTGGCAGCAAGCAATTTCAACCAGAGACAAATTCTGTGTGTGCTATAATATAAGCATACATAAACATACATAAAGTAAGGATAGTAGAAGCTGAAGACCGATGACATTTCTTACTGCAGTAAGAAATGGTAAGTTTATTTTACGCTGCTAAAAAAACAACCAAAAAAATCCCGCAAAACCCTCTGAATCAAAATCCTATTGAACCACAAGGCATTTATCATGGAAGTATTTTTAACTTCAATAAAAAATTATATTGACAGAGACTTGCAATATAAAAGTTTATCTCACCTCTGTGCATTATTTTATGCTTTTCTCTCAGATACGTGAGTCCTTTTATTACCTGAAAACAAGTAAAATAAAAATTTTACATTTACAAAAAAAAAAAAAGATAATTGCATGCTTTTCTTCTACAAGGATTCTAATTGAATACTAATTACATTTTGGGGCTTCTGTTACATTAACATTACAAGTGAATATTTTGTTTAAATTTACCCCTCCAGCTCTTACTGAAAAACAGACTCAAGAGGATCCTCAGTGTATGTTTTGCATACACACAGCTTGTTGAACAGTAAATACCAGAAGGATAATATTAAGAAAAACAATTAATGAAATGTTACTTCTGTTCTTATCCAGAAGCATCCACTGATACAAAGGAAAATGAAAGCAAATGCAGTGAAGTGTGTGACTTGTTCCGGGCTACCAAATAATGACCTGTACAGAGATTGCCTTCTTTTAAAAGAAAACACTTCAGAACTTAGGAACACTTCTCTCTGCCTCATCTTTCAATTCTGGAGTGGCTGCTTCCTGTGTTACTGAGCCGAGATGCACACACACCCACCCACAGCCTTTGGGAGCAACGAGCACACTTACTGCAATGCTGACTTTGCCCAGTATCTGCTCTGGAATTCTTCCAGCCTTTTTCAACACTTGATCCAATGAGCCACCATCCTGGGAATAAATGTTGCAGTAGTCAAGCTTTAATCAAACTTCTCTAAAATATTTTTTAGAATATAAGACTCTAGGCTGAAGATTGCATTTAGTGAGAAATGTTACTTCTCACATTTTAACATTGTTATGATCCATATCTAAAAGAAATCATTCCTTAATGGGAATTACTGCATTTTATGCTTACTTTCTGGCCAGGAACAACATCCACTCAAACACTTTACACAGTCATCTTTGATACGAGTACCTCCATGGTCTGACACTTGTTTAGAGGGGCTGCCCACAAACAGCTGTTGACCAAACATCACGAGTTCTACAAGTGTCTGCAACTTGCAGTTTGATGCACCACCATACAATGCTCTTCTCCTCCAAAGATGGAATAAGGAGGACTGCAGTACAGAGTATTTTGTTATTGATCATCAGGGTGCAAATGCTGGAAAATATAGAGCTGCTTTTCAAATATATAGGTGTTAATAGCACTGTGATGATAATTACATCTGTCCCCCTCGTCCCCAGAGTAGATCCTACAGAGAGGAAGTTGACTTCTATTAGCTCTGTGCATCTGGAGTGATTGTCAGCTTCCAAGGGAAAAAAGCACCAAAACGCAAATAAGTGTGTCATGGTTTTATGCTTTTTCCATTGGTATTCCACATAACACCACACAGTGCACTGGGAGTTAAAGAGTTAATGATGTGGAACATCGATGAGAAACCATAAAACCATGACAAAATGCTTCTTAAAGTTCCACCACAAATAACAGCCTTACTAATCTTAAGAGCTTAAATAAACCAAATGCACGCACAGACACCCCAAGCAATGTAAAATACACTGCACTGTTGCTAAGGGCTTCTAAGAAGGAAAACTGGCTTAGTATTTTGAACATATGAAGCAACAAAAGGCTTGTGCATAAATTTTAGATTCTCCCAAATACAGAAAACGCAGAGACACTAGAATGTTATTTCTCAAGTTTAAAAGGAAGAAACAGAAAACCAGATTGTATCTCCACGCAATGGAGGCAGAAATCCAGCATGACCAAGTGATTTCCTTCTGCCTTAACCCACCCTTCAGCAGTTTGCATATCTAAATGGTGATGAAAGGAGAAAAGCTAGAATAAAAAGCTTTAGAATTTGAAGACTAACACCTAAAAGTCTTATGAGTAAGAAGAGGTAATAAAGTTCTTCACTTGATTAAAAAAAATGCACCAGCGGATATGTATAAATATATACATAAATGTACAAATATACATAAATCCAAATAGATGAAGTATTACATAGGCAGACTGCACTTCTTGACAGCTATCTCTGCCACAACACTGTTATATCAGCAGATCTCTTACAGAAGAGAAAGAACCTCTTCTTACCCCCTGAGGAATGGCTCCAATTCTGGAAGATGCTCAATACAACTCAGCTGCCTGGAAGTGCTGGCTGCAAACATCAGCATCTTTCAGGAACAGACTCCAACCTTTTTGCATGTTAAATACCTGCTGCTAAGCAAGACTAAGCACTCATTTTGAGTTTATGCACCTAAAATACCAAACCCTGAAGTCGTCAGTTTCCAGGCCTTTTCCACCTGTAATTTGTTTGAACATGTTTTGCTAAAGTATGGATTTTGACTGATGTTAATTAAATGAAAGGAGATTCAACTAATCTCTTTCCCAAAAGGAATGCACTTCCCACCTAGTGATCTGCATTACGTCAACAACTTAATCACTTAAGACTACAAGTAATCCACCTTCATTGTTCCATATCTCCTTAATCAGCTCTTCTTTTCATAAAATCCTGGATCTAGTCCATTTAATTCAGCACTGAACAATAGATTTCATACTGCCTTCTCTTATATTGAAAATATATCTCTGATGGTGGATACCTTTGCCTATTTAGGAACTTCCAAATCCCAATTGCTCCTGTTATTTTATTCCTTGCAGATGTGAACATTCGTGGCATTTAATCATCTATGTAAGCAATGCCCAGTTATTTTAACATTGTTCTTGTTTCTCATTACCGTTCTTAATTCTGAGAAGCTAAGTTCTTTGCAATTCCCAATAGTCACTCGTATTTTAGGAGTGTGCATTTTCTACTCAGATAGAACATGCTTTAAAAAATGGATCGTGATCACTTGTTCCTAAGCAACCATCAATTTCTTCTAAAAATTTCAGTAGGAGAAGACCAGAGAAGCACTAAAACAATCACACGTACTTTCCAGAGAAAGTAAGGTTTCTCTCCAAAGAAACAGTTTTGTCAGGGAAAGAAGTCTTCAGACTTACTGCACTGCATGTTGTTAAAAAATTCCTCAAATAAGCAAGGAAAACATTCATTAACCTTTAATTACAGAAAATTCACTTCACATTTGCCTTTCTATAACCACAAGGAGCCACACAGTGCCTAGAATAATGAGTACTTTTCTATTGAAATGAAACTCACTAAGATATTTTTGGTCTTTAAAACACTGTCTAAATTCCTCGTGAGCTTGTTCACCTCTTGTGAACTAATTTTTGTCTGCATTTCCTGTAAAAATTTGGAAGAGACAAAACATGGATTCAACTGAACCACAAGAAATTACTTTCTCGTTATGAAAGCTACTAAGGAGCCCATAGGTGTCATACCAATCAGTGTCATCTGGTCCACATGCTCTTAATACTGCACAAAATCAAACCTAAAACAGAACAAGCATCTGAAGATCAAGAACAGGTCAATATTTTTAAATTCTGAAGCATTTTATATCAAGTACCATGGATATAGGAGAAGAAATTGGGAATATGAAATGGTTTCAGATTCTTTACTCACACAGGAAAGTCTACTTTGTTAATTCCTGACACTCACACTTTGAATGAACAACCTGTTAAAAACTTCAGGTTACAACTGATTAGTATGCACTTACCATGTGTTCCATGCAAATGCTGATTTCCCCATCGCTGTAAAAAGCTCCATAAAAGCCCACTATGTATGGTGAATTGCACTCATGTAGAACCTGCAGCTCACGGATGATCTGGTTTCGAATAGCTGGCTTGATCTCTAGATGAATCAACTGCAAAATAATCCATTCTTATTATTCTCTTAGTGGCAAGGGATCTTCTAGAAAGAAGAGTTTGTTCAGAGGGTGTGCAGCTCTACGCCCCAGAAGTTTCCAAAGCCCAGATGGGTAACCCTGCCCACTCTGACCATGCAAGTGCCTGCTTTGAGCAGGTCAGCCCTTGCAGCCTCCCAAGGCCCTTTCCCATCACAGCTATCCTATGGCTCAACTGTAAAGTAATTCTTACTTTCATAGCAGCAAAGGGAAAAATAAAACACTACAATACACCATGAGGAAGTTGAAGCATTATTGGTCATGAGAAATACTAGATTAAGAGCAAAAACATGAAGAAGTTATCCCTAAAATAGACTGCATTATATAAACCAACAGATGTTCTCCAAGTATTCTGTCTCCATGCCATCTCAGAGAGAACCTCCAAATCTTTTAGGAATTTCTCATTAAAGAATGGCCAAAAAAATCCTATTTTGCTTAAAAGTTTAAGGAGTAGAAGCTATTACAGGAAAGTCTATTAGAATGACTGACACTACCCCATTACTGGCAAGTAATACTGTTACACTGAAAAAGGTTAGGGTCTGATAAATCAGTAACAGCATCTGGCAGGACTGCAGAATGTCATGTGCAAGACCTGAGGGTAAGATAAGTTTATCAATAGGATGCTGTTTTCATACATAAATTTTTAAGGGGAAAGATGTTTCCCATCCACAAGCTGCAGGAGTAGCATCAACATCCTGGGTAAGTCTTCAGTATTTTTTCTCCTCAACTCAAAGTTCTACCGAAAGAAAATCTGAATCAGTATCTATTACATAAAACAGAAAAGAATTTATAGTTCCCCCAATATGGACAGAAAGTAAAAAATAAGCAATCAAAATCTCAAATTCTGATTATGGAACTAGAAGTTAATATATTGAAGAAAACTGCAGTTGCATCCAATGTTGATGAATTAGGGTAAAATTTCCTGTTAAACTTATAGTATGTAAAAAAATAATCAGGTAAATTTATTTAGTTCAAGAAAGCCTCAGTGACTTCCATGTGTCTTAATTCCCACCCTCTTACAGCAGGCATTTTTCAACACTTCTCTCAACTGTCACTATGATGAGCATGGTTATTACTAAAGTCAGTATGTGTACATCTCCCTTTATTTTTCTGAAGATAACTGCTCTCTTCTTCAAAGGCCTACAGCAATTTCTTTAAATTCCCAATTGAAAAATGGAAATTTTCAGTGTAGTACAATAACAGCATCTGCCATTTGAGCATGCCCTATGCTTGATCATGCTGGAAGGCTGCACTGTTTCCCACTAAGCAGGTTACCCTGCCAGCTTCCTGACCCACTGTGGTACACTGATGCACGTCCAGACACACTGATCCTTAAGAAGTGCCACCTGTGCAGGGAACATCATTCGCAGAAGGAAAAGGCATGAGGTACCAGAACAGAAATAATCCTTTAGAGTCACAGCTGCATCTCCATAACTGTATTTGGTTCCCAGGGATTTTGAGAGAGAGTGAAAGCTCCTCTTATATATGAGATTTAAAATATCAAGCTATTTAAGGAACAAATTCTCAGTTCTCTTATAAGGTAGGTCACAAGTGCTATTGGTTTTGCAGCATAAAGCTGAATCATTGATATGCACTATCCCCAGAAGGTTGAGTGCCTTTTTGCACAGAATCCACCTCCGCCCAGAAGGAAATTGTAAAACAGGAAACATCACTGTATTCCAGCACATTCCCTCATCTTAAGTTTTCTGAGCTTTCATTTTTTTTCAGTATCCTCTGGAGGCCCTTTCCTGGTCTGCAGCTGTAAAGGAAGCTATTACAGAGCATATGTTTTTTCCATTCCTCTAAACTTTTGACCCAGAGTACAAGGTATTACTACTTTCCCTAACTCATAGCTTTTGGTAACTCTGCAGGCCTCCTACTTATAAGTGAGGCGACTGCATTTTCTCCCAAAGACATACACAGCTGAAAAGATCCCATTTGTCAAAATGAAGAGAAAGGAGAAGATGAAAGAAGTAATACTTAACCTCTCACCACTAGCATGGAATGCTGATTCTGAGAAATCAGAAGCACAGGATAAGCAAGACTAACTTCTCCTACTTTCCAGTAAGTTGGCACTAAGCAGTCCTTTGTGTGTCAGCACTTACTTCTCCGAATTGTATTTCAGAGAGCCTGCTTAATAAAGATTGTTCTAAATGCCTTGGTTTCACAGCACTCACCTTTCTTGCCATGATGAGGCCAGAAGGCTTGTGAGATACTTTGAACACCACCCCACCATTCCCTGCTCCCAGCTCACTGATCTTCTCAAAGTCGTCATCCTTCAGCTCCCCAACTTTTTGTTTCTGGGTAAGGAAAGCTTCAAGGCGTTTCCGTTGCTGTTCATCCAACTCTAGCTCTTCCAGCTTCTTCTGAAGCGCTTCCAAGTTTGTCCTGCACAACAAAAAGAACAAGCTGGCTGTCAGGCAGGTCGAGCTTACTCAGCAGTGCTGAAACAGGAAGAGCAATAGACCACTGAGCTCACAAACTGAATACGTTATATTCTGCACCTATACATGTGTTATCTAGAAGGAACAGACTTACACAGTCATCCCCATGAGATAGATATTACTGGATCTCTGTTTTAAGAAAGCAGCATTTCATTTCAGAGAAAGCAGTGACAAACACAGGCAATACCCAGTTTCCTGCATCATTGAGGTGCTGTCTGAATTCACACGTGTTAAGTTCTGGTATCAACAGGAGTGGGTTTAATGACTCAGCAGCATTCCTGATCACAGATCTCGTGAATCACTGCACATCTCTCCAAGCTGTATTTAGTTCCATTTTCAAGGATTACATTGTCTTTTCCAACAGAGCCTGTGTTTAATCCATTGATTTTTCACACAATTAGATAATTAATTCATGTAGAAGCTTCTCAACTAGATATCAGTAGTTAATTTTTTAAATAATTAGACTTCAGATCCTGAGAAAACACTCCACCCCAGTTATTTGAAAACTTAAACGCCCATTTAAAATCCCCTGTTTCCAGCTGAACCTGTAGATTTCCACAGGAATAAACATTAACAGCAAATATCTGATTTGTTCAGCCAAATTTAAGGCAATGTTCACAGGGAATGCAGAATGAAAGACTGGAAGAGAATCTACTTCTACAGTCTACACCACTCTCCATTAAAGATAATAAAATACAATTAAGATTCACCTGTAAGCAAAAGAACCATTTCTGTGCATCACTTGATAACACATGCAGCAGAGAGGCACGTTCCCTGAGCAGCCAGGATGGTGCTGTGAGGACGAGGCTGATTCCCCAGGACACAATGACAAAAAACACTCAGACTCCGTGGGACAAAGTCCCAGGGTGAAACCCTCAACTTCCTAATGAGGAAGCCTGCACCTCCAGACATGATAACAATCTTGATTTGTGCACCCCAAGGTACAGGACACATAAATAATACAAAGCCCACAAGCATTCACGGCCTCTTCGCTGCCAAATGATCTCTCAAAGTTTAAGCAGTGCCACACTCTTACTTGGTTTATCAGTTTAAGCATGTCAGACAGGATGCAATCACAGCTACCATCGGAAGTGATAACACTTAGAAGAGGTAAACAAAGAAGGTGACAGAATGAGACCTCTGATAGAAAGGTGAGCTGTGTTCTGTCACTTGGTTTTGTGTTTAGTCAGTCCAGGCATAGAATTAGCAAATGATGAGAAAGTAATGCCTATCTGCATGCTAAAAAGAGAAAATAAAGAACAAGTTCCACAAAAACACTTGCCTTGGGTGAACGCACTTGGGGAAATGCTGCTCAAAACCAGAACAGTCTTACATGGTAAACTGATAAACTTTTTCTACTGAAATTACACCACAGAAATAAAAGTAATTTATAGTGCATGTGCTCCATTTCTGAGCTATCCTACAAAAAGGAAATGCCACCTCATTTCTGGCCTCATCCAGTGCTTCATACCAGCAGCATCGAACTGGAAGGCAGCCACATAACAAACACCCTAGAGCATCCCAAGGAGCTTCCTTCTGCTGATAATAAGCACAACTCACACGAACATCATAAGTCTGTACATCAGATTGACTCACGAGATGACCCACAAAAGAAACATTTTTGAACCCTGATTACTAACATTAAAATGAAGCAGATATATCACCAGATGCTTTATTTCCAGCTCACCCACTGAGACCTTATCAGGGAACTTCAGTTTCCTTTGGGAGAAAAAAAAAAACCAACAAAAAACCACAACCCCTTCCAATCTGCCCTGGCAAGAAGCCATCCCTGCATTCATGCACAAATTCTGAGGAGGAATGCTGAACTCACTGTCATTTTACAGACTGCTTAAGGCAGGGCTGCTCACTTAGAACAATAGAGGAACCAGAGCCACAGGAACAGAACTCGCCATAGCTTTCCTCACTCTGCTTGGGAGAAAACAGTTATTGAGTTTTTGCTCTGAAGCAGAAGAGCCTTTCTGCGCCTGGAGACAACACCAGGATGCCTGTGCACGTGGCCTGGAGCAGACAACGTGCCAGTGTGAGGGAACAAACACTCAGTCAGGCCGATGCTTCGGAATGAAAGACAACAACTTGCTAAGACAGCATTCATTTCATCTGTGTTAGTTTTATACAGATATGCATTACATTTGATTTAAAAAAAAAATAACAACATTGCTTGTTTCAATCTCAAACACTGCACTTAGAGAGAGGCATTTCCTTGCCTGACTGCAGAAGTCATAGCTGATGCTCTTGTTCAAACAAACACATCAGGTTTCTCCGCTTATCTAGAACATGGCCATGGTAGCAAAAAAAAAAAAAAAACACGAAGGCAAAACAGACCTCTGCTCTCATCTGAGGCCAGACCCACTTCTCCAGCAGGGAAAAGCAAAGCCTCGGAACTCCTGTCCGTATCACAGAGCAAACAGGACCCGAACCAGCAGCGTGCTCCAAGCTGTAAGGGCAGGGCTCCGTTACCTGCAGTGATGTGCAGTAACAGCAGTTAAGTTCTGTGGTCCCACTTGCATTTTTCAGAACCAATTATTTAACTGTAAAATAAGTGAATCTGAAAACTTTCAAAGGAATTCACTCAAGAAAGACACTGTCCAAATTACTGACCCAGATTATAAAAGTAACTGGAGATGCTGTTTGGTTACAGTTATCTTCTGTTCTGCTCTTTGTTACTCTTTTTTTTTTTTTTAACCCTCTCTCATTCTGGTCACTTGGTTGAGGCATTTGAAATTGATTAAATAAGAGTATTTGAAGCATTAAAATAGCTGGTACTAATCTAGCTCCAGTATTCAAGGGAAATGAGAGCTAGGAAGCTGCAGATGTGGATTCTGGCTCCCGCAGCAATCCTGCTCCCAACCAGTAACTGGGACTGTTATCTGGACCATCACAGCACGAAGGCAGAACAACACTGAAGTGCAAAGAACACACAGGAACAGATGCGTAGGTAACAGGTACATCACTGCACTTCAAGTTTTACAAATTAAACCAAACCAGCAAATACAGAAGATGAAATACACAGTTCAGTGCTACAGAAGGACCCCACAAAGACACTATGGAAGTTCTAAAAGCAGCAGAACGCAGGCGTGCCAACAGCCGCCCCCAGAAGCAGCACTAGGAGGTACTCAATCTTACATAGAACTTACTCAAAAAGACAGATTCCTATTAAAATTCACCACCATTACCTTCTGCAGTCTTGGAGCTGTTTTTTCACTGTCACAAAGCTATGTCTTTGCCAGGGTTCCATCAAAGCAGGAAATCATCAAAACCACCTCGGCACTCCAAGCGCTATTCCGAAGCAACAGGTTATCGTCCAATTTATTGCTATCAGTTCCAAAGCCAAGCACACACTAACACAGTGCACCAGGGAAAGAATCCAGCTTTTGTAATGTGAGCATCTGAATGAAGCAGCAGGGAGGTCAGCACTGTTCTCCCCGTTTGTTAAAGACACAGTGTAATCCCACAGGATGTGTTCAGTAAACGCCTCCTTCATCAATGGGGAGGAATGGGTGAAGATGCTGGACAGCCAGCTGACAATACCACTTTATAAAGCATTGTCTTAACTACTGAACTTCAGGGGCAATTATTACAAGATTTCTCGTCTAGATGAAGAAAATAAATCAAAAACAACCAAAACTTCAACTTTACATTCAATAGAAGTTCGGGGTTGTTTTCTTCTTACAAAGGCAGCAGTAAGTCACAGGTGTTCTGGAGGCGGAACCATCTCTGCCTGCACTCCATCAGGTCAGGTCCTCCCCATTAAGTCAACTCTGCTTCTTTCTTTACACACTCTAAGAACAGTAATAGTCACGCAGTACTTCTGTAACCACTGAAGTATTACAATGCACAACAGAGCTCAACACAGAGAACTTCCCCACCAACCACAAAGACGACACTCCTGAGTCAAGCAGCAACCATTGTCTGATGTTCAGAGAGAAGTTCCCCTCTGCTCCTGCCTACAGGATGTCACATACCAGTGAGTTGGGGATACTGCTGAGCAACTCCTCTGCTTTTCACATTCACGTTGGGTGAAGAGGAGCAACAGATTCTGCAAAGGGTGCTCCCTCTGTACATGGGCGGAAGGCAAGAGGAGCCTTCAGTTCACACTTTCACGGGCAGCAACCTCAGCACTGAAGAAAGCACTTCTGAAGGAGATGTATCAGACATCTGAGAGCACTGCTGCTCTCTGAACTGAGAAAGGGAAGATAAACACTGCCATAGTCTTCTATGTAATGCAATAAGAGAAGAGAGCTCCTTGTTCTTATTTCACACTAACAGTATTCCATATCCTTGAGTTTTTGTTTAAACTCATGTTAGCAAGGCCTAAATCAACACTGAAGTCTGCATTAACACTGCACTCAAGCCCAACGTCTACTTCAGAAAAGAAAACTGGAAGAGGAAGCAGAAGTCCAATGCCATCTTTAACAGTAATTTGTCACATAGCTGTTCAAAGCAATCACTATCGGTTTTGCAAGCTGAACAATTAGCAAAAGAGAAAGCATAAAGAATTACATTCACTTGCAGCTCTGCTGTCAGATGAGGACACAAGCTGAGAGGCTGTTTTCTAGAACAGTGACAGTAATACTTTCCCCAAGCCTACTCAGCTGTCAATCTAAAGGAGAAAGTAGGCAGTTCACTACATTATTTCCACAAACCACCTCAACCAGGGAGCTGAAACAAAATAGGAAGAACATGAAGGCATTCTGCAGTACTGAGAAGACAGACTGCTGTTATGCACAACAGCACCAAACCTGGGCAATAAGGCTTTTTGGAAAAAAAACAACAACAAAACACAACAATTTAACTTTGTCTTTAACCAAAGAATAGTTCAGAGAATAGGATGGAAAATGTGATCTGAGCAATGCACAGCTTACAGGACAGGTGCCTCTGCTTCTGGGCTGACTCCAGGGCAGCCTCAGAGAGCATGCAAATAAAACAACACAAAGATCTGACCTCACTCTGTGCGATCAACGTGGGAAAAATACACTGTTTTCCAACTCCCACTCATTTTCAGTATTGCATGTTAGAGGTAATGATTATTTATGAAGGACCTATGGGACACAGGATTGCCCAATATCAGTGCTCTTTACTAGCGTTAAAATTAACACCTCAACACACCGTTCTGTTTCCAGGATGCAGAGATGGCACAGCACATTTTGAGAAAAAGCAGATAATTCCAAATCACAACTATTTCTTAGTAAAATGTATGTGAAACTAACCCAAATTTTCCTGTCTGAAAAGCTTCCTGCCAGGCCAATTCTACTTAAAATATATTTTCTCACTTATCTAAAGCCAAAATGTGAGTGTTCTAAAGAAAACGCAATGTGACTTCATGTCTCCAACCACTGGCACAAGTTGAGAGTCCCCACTGGCTGAGCCACAAGGTAGGCATTCGTGTTTTGCTCAAGCCCAACCAGTACACCACAGAACTTTTTTTTTTTTCCCCCAAACAAGCAGAAGTGTCAGATAACACATCTGATCTGAGGGCTGAGCTCACCCAAGAGACAAAGCCACAGATGTGAGTAGCAGCACAAAGGGACAGACATCAGCTTCCCTACCTTTTGCTCCTGGAGTCTTTGGCAGCTGCTTGCAGGCACCATTTGGGTTACAGACCTTCAACCTGGGCAGCAGTAGCAGCTGCCAGCAAGGCTCCAGCCCACTTCCCACATTTGATGCTGTGGCTAAGCTTTACAACCAGTATCCTCAGCTCAATCAATAGCTTTCTCTGAACCTGCTGTTGTGTTGAAAGAGAAGTTTGTAGCAAATTAACTGCAATCTCTATTTTAAAAAGTCCCAAGAACTGCATCACCAAATTCCGCACCTTCCTGCCTCACGAAGCTGTGCACCCATCGCTGCTATCCCAGCCACAGGGCCATCCATGCTTCCTTATGGACACAAGTTTGATGGAGATTCAAAACAACACAAAGGATAGACAGATCTTATCAAGTTCTAATCACCAGCCCACACATGTGCATTGACAAGTCCTCATTTTTCAAATATTTTAAGTAAGTCTCCAAACCCTCGAGCAGAATTTTATAAGAGCAAGGGCTAGGTAGGGCAATAGCAACAGCTACAATATCCTTACAACTCCCTGGTGGGTAAGGACATAGTTTTAGAGAGACACAAGGTAACAAAGAGATGAAGTTACAGTATCTGCTTGCAATGCCCCAGTGCCAAGATCACAACTCCGAGCCTCAGGGGCAGAGCAGAGCAGATGGAACGCTGCCAAAAGTTGCAACTGAGCATGAGGGATGGGGAAAGAAGTGCCTGAATATGCAGATAAAAACATAACAAAAGCTATAGCTGGGACTTGCAGAAAACTGAACATTTAGACCTTTCCCCAAATTTGAAAGAGATTATTTAAGACAGAGTACTACCAATATTACCATTTATTAAAGGAAATAATCATTTTGATTTTTATACATACAAAAATATCCATATACATACACTCCTATATAAAGGCAGAGTATCTCTGTATACAAAAAGGCAGTGTTATTTTCCTTGCAGAATATGCATCCTGTGCACCAGATTCTTGCATTAGAGCCACTTACTCGTCTTCCCATCACAATGGAAAAAGTTCTAGAAGAGCAAAGAGTCATAAAAACAACAACAAAAAAAGAGACAAGCTGCCAGGAAGCTTTGCTTTAAAAGCCTTCAGGTAGGTATTTAGGAAGGTGTCCGTCTGTGCAGGGGTCACACATGGGGAGCAGCCTGGTCGTGCTCTCAGGTGTAACACACAGCAGCAGATGCCCCTTGCACTTCCCCTGCTGTCAGCAGGAAAAGCCCTGCTGCAATTCACTCTCCTGTTGCTCCGACTGAATCAGGTTAAGGACAGCTTCTCACCAGATGTTTGCAAAGGGATTCCCAGCAGTGAGTGTCTGTCTTCCCCAGTTGCTCAATTCCTGCAGTGCTGACTGGCAGGCAGCTTTCCTAAGCATAATAGAGACTGCCCGAGTAAATAATACATGTACCAACCAGAAATCACCTGTTCGCTCATTTCTAACGATGTATCAGTAAGCCTTCAGAACAAATGTTCCACTGCTTCCTTCCAAAGAAAACTCTTAGGGAGAAAGAAGAGCCTCCCCCAGAATTCAGCAAGCTACAAAGCGATGCTGCCAGCTAACACTGCTCCCTTGGACAGCCATGCTGGTGCTCTGGCAGTGGGATCCAGAAACCTTCCAACCACAGCCCACCCACAGGGCAACGACGGAGAACAAATGCAGCTGCCAGGGGCTGTACAGAGGGTAACAGGGGAAAGAGCATGGGGGGGAGCTTTTGTATGGGAATGTTAGGAATGTGCAGACCATCCAACAGACAATTCCTTCTTCTGTTCATTTCAGGACATCCCTCCGTGCACGTTCCAAAACTCACTTGATACCCACTCCAGCAGCTGCCCGATGAACTTCCTGCCTCAAGAAAATTCCCTACAATTCAAGGCTTTTTAGTTCCTCCAGACAATGCTTCAGCAAACATCCTTTGCCCACATTAACAACAGTAGCACTACTGACAAGCCAAACAAATAATTTGAGTGCATAGGAGGTTTGTCTAGTTCCTTTCCAACTTTTTTTTTTTTTTTTTTTTTTTAATAAAAAAAGGGTCATTTTCAGCTACTAAGTAACACTGAAAGGTCTCAGAAGTAATCTGGTCCTCTCTAGAGGAAAATCTAGGACTATTCAATTAAAAGATGTACTGATCAGAAATTGCTGGATTTCAGTGCATCTCTGTCCCTTGCAGGCACTGCCACGTAACCCTACAACAACCAGGGCTCTTGCCACAAGAGACTGCTCTGCCCCATTCTGCTCCAGCCATTCATTCCTGAGCCACCCAGAACACAGGCATTTAAAACAACTGCAAAACATCACCTATTTTTCAGCTGCCAAACTTGTCTGAGATTCTTCAGTGAGTAAAACTCTCAGTTCAACACAGATTAGTGGTTCACTGGAAGAGATGGGACAAGGAAAGCACCAGGAACACACAGGCAGAGCAAGAGGAGGACGGAGGCTCTGGAGCAGCAGGATCTTGCACGTGTCCCATTGTGAAATCCCACCTTTGTAATTCTATCTGCAGAACTGGTGTGGGCAGAAAAAAAAGTCAGGATCCAAACTAGCAGCTGGCACATTCCTTACCTCAGATCCCAGCAGAATACAGCAACACTAATTCTTACTGCACAGTTTATTTGGTGCTCCTAGACTGATGGAGGCTTTCTGAACAATGACAAAGTCGTGAGGAATGACAGTGAGTTTCCATGAAGGTAATAACACCCAAGCACAACGTGACTCCACACTCTCACATCAGTGCTAACTGTCCTACAAATCTTTCCTACATCCACACCTGGCAGACAGCTTCTAGTTCACAATTAAGAACAGCACAGATCAGTTTGCCACTTGTGGTAGTTATTACTTGTGTATTAGCTGTGTGTGCTTACTTAAGTATTTTCTCAGCACACACATCCACAAATAATGTAAAGAGGTAAGACTCAAACAAGCTTTGACTCTGTTTTATTATGACATGTCATGTGCTCTATTAGCTTCTCAATTATTAAAATGTTATTTCTAACTCAATGAAGGACAGTGTCAGACTAAAGCAGATAAAGAAACTCACTAACCTAAATTTGGAGGATTTACCAAACAACAAAACACTTCTCTTAAAAGTATCCAGCATTTATGACATTATGCCTAAAATGTGTTCTCATACCACACGCATTGGCTAATTCTTCATTAGTAGGAAGAAAGGAAGATTTTTCCCCCCTTAGGTGTTTACAGCTCTGCAGTAATTCTGTGTACACATTTAACAGAACTGCAGTCCTGCCAGCTCATTCAGATCTCACCTCCCAGCACACTGCACACACATGAAAACGCCCTGAAGTCAAAGGAATTCCCCCCAGGAGCTGCCTCTTGGCACAGACTGTGTTTTTAAAATCATAATAATCTATACAGAAGTAAATACAAAGCCAACAAGCAGAAGTGACACAGCAAGCATTACAATTAACAAACTGGCAAAGATCTTCCTTTCACTTCATTTAAACTGATAGCCAGGAAAAGTGAGCAAAAAGCTTCACTCTGTGCAGGAGAAACTCAGAGCAAGGCCTGCTCCCCACAGCCTCCGACTGCTGCTCACCTCACATCCCTCAAGGTTTCAATGCAAACCTGAAGACCAAAGAAATAAAAAACCAACCTCCCACCACAACCAACTATTCAAAGCCCAAACTGAAGTTGCCTTGAGAAGGATACTGACAAATACAAATGTTGCAAGAAGCACAGTAAACAACTTCAGAAAATTTCACTACAAATCGAAGCTCAAACCACTTTTGCATAATTCCCAAATTATTCTTTGACAATCAAACAGAAGCAGCTGCACTCCTAGGTCATGGCAGCTAAGTCAGAGCCTTCCTTCATGAACTGAAAGAGAACAGCAAGCAAGCAACAAGAAAAAGCTAACATATGTTAAGAATTTAAGTGCTCCCTTACAACTGGATTTTGCCCGTCACCAATTACTAGGAAGTTATTCTGCAACATCTTTGGACTTTCTCTCAAGTCACTTCCTGTGAAAAAAACAAATACAGTTCCTAAGGTGATACAAACCTGCAGGCAGTGTTTGCTTGCATTCTTCTCAAAGAGCTGCCTCCTTACAGCACCTTAAAGGAAGATGTTAACTCCACCTTTCCTTTCACATTTTCTTCTAGTTAAAATAGAAGCGTTCTTTCATACTGTTTTTAATGCAGCTCCAGTAAGACAGGAAATCTTACTTTGCTATTCTACCTCGTAAGATAACTCACCGTGTCACACCTGAGATGAGCATCATGCTATTCCTCTAGAGCAGGAATCAAAGCTAAGCCTGGACTGGGGAGAAATCAGTCGGCAGGAGGATACAGGAGTTGTGTATTTGGAATTCTTTAAACAGACTGGGGGGGAAAAAACAGTACTTCAACTGCAATTACCTTCTCAATACAAATGCTTATACAATAGAAAGGCAGTGACATTAAATCCAAGTTCCAGGCATTTCTGGAAAGTTCCAGTTATATTACCAGGGACAGTAGTCATCTTTATTTACTCAGCAAAGGGAAACAGCATGGCTTCAGAGTAGCTATGGCAATAGGCAGACAGACCTAAATGTAAGTGATGGGCAGCAAAGCAATCACGAAGTGTCTCTTCTAAAATGAAAGACTGTAAGCAGTGACAAACACTAACACACAGCTTAACTGCAGCATTAATCACTTCCATGACAACTCAAAAAAAAATTATAAGGCTTTGTCACATTTTGTGGCTTGTTGGATTTTCCTGTTCAGGGACAAAAATATATGGACTATCTTTCACTTCTTCAAATGAGCATTTGATAATAGCCTGTAATATATGCCAAAACATCCCATACATGTGATCAATCATTAAACACAACTTATGTCTCAAGATATAGATTTAATCAGTTTTTACATAAATATACAAACACCTCTGGAAATGGGAATTTTAATGCAAAACCCTGAGACCAGTGGAAGACAAACTCATTATGCAGCCCAACTTGTAAGTTACACCTTGCAATCAATAAAAAACACTGACTTTTAAATAAATTGAGGAATTTCTAGCAATTGGTAACAGCTGCCAGATACTCTAGGGGACAAGGAAAAGAAGTTTTAGAGGAAGAGAAAGCAGAGACTTGGTTTCTTATAGCTGCTACAAGAGTAAACCTTCCCAACAACATCAGCCAAAAGAACAGAAGTATCCTTCTCATTACATTCAATTTTCTTTCATCTTTCTCCCATTTTCTCTGGGAAATCTCCACACATGCACGCCTGCACAGCTCCAAAAGTACCAGAAAACAAATGAAGAAGCCAGCAGCTGGCCAGTGGCACTTGGCTTTATCCTAATGATCTCAAGCAACAAGGCACCAGGACAGCAGTACAGGTCCAGCTCTGCAATAACTGCTCCGCAGCAGGAGGCATCAAAGCAGGAGCGAAGCTCCCAGCACAGAAGGATCTCAGTCAGTTCTCTCTGGTGCACAGGAGGGCAGCCAGGGGATTTGGAAGGCACCAGAGAGAAGCAAAATACCCTGTACAAATAATTAAAGTAAGAACTATGTATAACAAGCTACAAATACAAAACCTGCTGTCAGAGAAATACATTATGGAATTGAAGAAAATATTCAGTATCTGCATATCTACATCACAAGCACCTCCATTCTCCTTTATAATACTTTGCCAGGGTTCCAAACACATTCATGTGAATTAGAATCAAGCCCCAGCACATTCTTCAAATACACCTCACCCTGCAAGCTTTTTCTCACTCCAGTCAATGAACTCCCAGTGCCAAACAAGGATGAGGACACGGGCAGGAGGCACAGGAAGCAGGGCACCCTGAGTCACCTGAGTCATCTCCTCCTCTTATTTCTGCCTTTTCCTCTTCCTTTCTGCCAGGAAGCAGAAGTTCCATATGTGCCCAATCCTAGAAATACCAAGCTTCAGTATTTTAAAGCCAACAGGGGTACATGACCCCCCCATAATCTCTTCAGAATATGCTGCAGAACCTTCAGACTGACCACTAGCAAGTTGCTGATGCTTAACATAAGATTGCCGATGGCCACTCTATATCCATTTGGTTTTGTACCAACATTGTCTTCAGGCCAAAAAAACCTTCCTTCACTCATTTACAGAGAGCAGCCATCTCACCTCTCAGTCTTCATTTTACTTCACTAAATAATTTGAGCTTTTCCTCATCCCTTCTCACAAGGTTCTGTGCCCTGGAGAAGAACAGAGAAGCAGCCAAGATCACTCGCACCAAAGCGACAGGTTTGTGTACTCTGGAAGCAGAAGAGTGGCTGGAGACTCAGGGCCAAAATTCCATTAAGTCAGGAACAAAGCTCTACAAAGCATTCATGTGGTACTCAAACACCTCTACTGTTTATTTCAACTGCTGAGCAAGAGGAAAAATTACTGAGCAGATAATCAATCACCTTACAGATTTTTTAAGTAGTAGAAAACCAAAACTTTTTCAGCTTTATTCCAAAGCCATTTCCAAATTCTGAAGCAATTATTCTTAATTTAAAGTCTTTCACAATGAGGATGTAATATCTGCAGGATGAGATAAACTAATTCTGGCTGTGTATGGACAACAGGCTACTGGAGCTGCTTCTTCACTGAGCTGTTTTTTAAAGATACTTGATACAACTCTAAACTTGGCAAAAGCCAGGTACAGGTCTAATGCATAACAAAAAGCAGAAGCTCAGGAGATGCATATACCAAATGAATTAACGCACAAAACAAAGTGCAGCAAAACAGCCCATCAGTGCAAACACAGCCCAGTACTCCCATGAGTCTCCCTAAGTTTCCAACGTTATCAGACAGTAAAAACAATTAAATACGACAACATTCACTGTTTGAAGAGATATTTAAGAACCATAGCATTTAATACAGTATGCCTTCTAATTCACTTTTGGTAGCAAAACAAGAAAATGATAGGTGTATCACATTTACTGCATCAGAAAACAACATGCAAAAGGGATCCCTGAAAATGAAATCAACTTATCCACAAATGCCTTGAAGAAAGTCACCTAGAAGGTACTATACAGATGAATATGAAAATAAGACCTTTTTGCCTGTTGATGCAGAAGAAAACCCGCATAATATTTCAGATTTATTTCTTGGATACAGTTGGGAATTCCTGCCACGGGAGAGTTTTTGAAGAGCTCATCCTTCAGCTCACCATCAAAAGACTTTGGTAGAAGTGCCACAGCTGGAGCTGCTAGATACTGAGTGTGCTCTGCGATGCTCAGGTGGTTAAGTAAGATCTGAGCCTGCCTGAAAACGTGGCAACAACAGCAGCACACGTGGAACACTTTCAGCCTGAGCTGTGCACATCTCGCTGCAGTTCTGCACTGTGTTCCCTGACAGCAGAACATAAGCACATCAGAGCGCAGCTTGGGTATCCAAGGAGCTCACCATACAGGGGAAGGAATCTGTTCTTCCACACACACCCACAGCTCACACCTCTGTTACCAGGAAGCCCATCACTAAAAACCCACTAAAAGCCCATCATTAAAAACTAAGTGAACACTGCTCCACCAAGCTCACGGAAACTCCTTTTGTAACAAATACCGTGCAGTGCTGACACCGGCTGCAAAACCAAAGCCTCAAAGTAACCCTGACCCACCAGCCCTGCGAGCAAACAGGGCAGTTCTGCACTCCCTGCCCTCCTTCCCTGCTCAAAGCACACTGGTGGTTCGCTCAGAGCCCAGGTCCTTTCTCTCAGCACACAACGCTTACCCGTGTTACATCCAGGAAAGCTCAAAGGCGTTTTCTCCCAACACTCCCCCTGACATACTCAGCGTTACGCGCTAATTACTGTAAGATTTACTCAAATTAGCGCTGGTTTAGCTTAAAACCAAGGAAGGAAAAAAAACCCCACACTTTCCCTACGGATCTGTGACTCCCGATGCACACACCTATGAAAAATACACTGTTAGAAGCGTAGGATTTGGCCCTTCGTATAATTATATAACCTAAGAACGTGACAGACCCCATTACCGACACAGAGTTCCGTCCTCCCGCTCACCTCACGCACCCGCCCGGCTCTGCTCTCCGCCCCGACGCCGCCCGCTGCCCGCCGAGGAGCCCCGCGGCAGCTCAACGCGAGGGGCACGGCGCGGCACGGCACAACACGGCGCGCTGCTGGAGCCGGGCCGCTCCGGGCGGGGAAGCCGCAGGGAAGGAGCGGCGCCGCAGCCCCTTAGCGCCCCAGGTTCGAATCCCGGGAGGGGCGGCCGCGCCCGGCCCCTCAGCGAGCACCCCGCCGGCCCCGGGCTCCACTCACTCGGCAGAGCTGGTCCCGTTGACGGCGGAGCCATCCGGAGCGGGGTTGAGCTGGATCGGCCCCGGCTTCTTCTTGGGCATGTTCCCCACCGGCCGGCGCAGATCGTGACGGACGGAACGGCCGCGGCCCCACTTCGGCCAGGTCCGACGGACTTCCCGAGGCGAAGCAAACTTCGGGGCCGCCCCTCAGCGCCGGAGCAGCGCGGGGCCGCCTCCTCAACAAGGAGCCGAGGCCACGACGCCGCCGCCCCGGCGCAGCGCGGCCGTCGACACGCCCGGCGCCGATCTGCCCGGCGGAACGGCACCGAGCTCCGTACCGACAGCTCCCGACGGAGAAAAACTGCCCCGGCTCGAAATGCGCCCTTCCCCGGCACTGCGGCTGCGCGCACCGCCCGGGCAGAACGGCGCGCAGGCGCGGGCAGCGGGCGCGTGTGCACTGAGGGCGGTGAAGCCGAGCTGATGCCGTGCCCGCACCGCGCTGCCCTGCGCCGCGAGGCTCCGCACCGCCCGCCGTGGCTGCTGAGCTTTTACACAGCGCAGCGCGGCGGGGGCGTGCCCCGCTTCACGACTTCCGAAGCTCGGTGAGAGGCTGGGCTCTGTCAGTGAGAATTCTGCCAACGGTGTCGTGTCCTCCACGGAGAAAAGCACAGTGAAGTGATGCGTTGTGAAGCACGTCCCTTATTTCTCTCATAGTCGTTAATAGACCCGAACTGCCGTACTTAGAATTACAGCCTTCGCTTCAGGCACGCGGAACGGCTGCTTGTTTTTCTCCAAAGTAAATCTTTGAAGCAAAAAATTGGAAAAAAGGGAGATTATAGTTAAAGAATAAATAAATAGCCAAACGAGTATGGAAATGAATTACAGAATCACAGAATGGTGCAGGTTGGAAGGGGCCTCAAGGATCATGAATCTCCAACCCCACTGCCACAGGCAGGGCCACCAACCCTCATCTATTACTAGACCATATGAAATGCCAAATATTTTTTTTTCTTTACTTCCGTGGTCTGTGTGCTTACAGCTGCTGCTGTTAGGGATGATCGGGGTTGGCCACAGGAGTCTTCCATGCCTTGATAGGATGCTGACTTCAGGTGTCTCTGTGAAGCTGTGCCGTGCGTGGCTTCCCCTGAAATATTTGTAAGTCCATTTGAATTTCTGTAGGACCAATAGGTTCAACTGGTGTGCTCGCAATGGAAAAATAAGCCTGTTTTCCAGCACAGAACAAAAGGGGTTTGGGGAGTTCAGATGTTCTTGGTGAAAGGGGAAGGCGGTTCTGAAGGTGGATCACACAGGAAAAGGCAACAAATGTAAGGTGGTGTAATCTCTGTGCATGGCTTCTGAACAGGGAGACTTCCTGATTTATTGATTCTATCACCACTGGGAAAAATAGAACCGAAATGTGTCCCTGTAAACAGAAACAGGTCAAAAAAAACTTCTTCTCATTACCACTTTTCTTTCAGAACTGGAGTACAAGCTCCTGCCTTGTGTCCTGCTTCTTGCATAAGAAGGAAATTTAAGATGATCAAATAATTTACAATTTATATGAGGTTAACAAGGTAAAAATCACCAACATCTTAATTCAGATAACACAGCAAAATCTGATTCCCCACCACACACCCACACCAACATACCCATTTTGCCAAGGATTTATTGGATGGGGAGCACTTTTACTGCACAAACAGGAAAAAACCCTTCAGATGTAGAAATATCCAATCACTCATTTTGCAGATTTTCTCTCCCATACATCAAGTGTAGCATAAAACAGACAAAGAGACAAAAACATAAAATAAGGAGCAAGTTTCCTGCAGTTTTTCCACTGCAGTGCACACAGAAATGAACAACATCTCAGCAGCATCTAAACCAGAAAACAGAAGTGTTTTCTAGAACCGAAGCAAGTATTTTCTCTGACTTACTATTCCATCAGCATGTGGCCACTTATTCACTTCCTGGGGAAAAAGAAATAGTCATCACCACCTGCTGGAACCGCTCCTCACCCGACTGGAAGCACAGGAGTGGAAAGTGCCACCCAGCACAGCCGCTAATTAGACTTATTGATTATTCCATTCAATAAATACGGGAGGTTATGTAACACTGTTCTCCTCCACAGAGATTTTTAAATCATCCTCTGCTTTAATCCATGTAGCACTTTTTATACTTTGCGGATATACACACACACACACCAAACACATTTGCTTCATGTCATTGTCAGGCTCGGATGTATCACGGACACCTTGTTGTTAAATATGTTTTAATATAAAGTGATTATCATGTTCAGCACAACACCCTCCAAATGGCCCCTTAATTTCCCTTAATTTTATGACATATATTTTTATGGAGTTGGAAGTTAGCAGTACCTGATGTACAGCAGTGTGTTTGTGCGCTTATTTCTGCGTGCTCCAACCATCTGAGGAAACTTCTCAGGTCAGCCCAACAGATTCACGAATACGAGAGATGCTCACATATTTAGGAATACACATTTCAAACCCAGTTAAAATCACTCCGACTAGAAGGGAAATGCGTTTATTAAGTAAATTGATTTTGACTTAGTCCTATTAGAGGGAATAATTCAAGCACCTGAATCGTTACCTGCGATGAACTCAAGGAAGTACAGGAGAAAACCAAAGCTCTGTCCCCAGGTGCGGTACCACCACACAACGCAGCCCCGCCCCGCCTTTACCTCAGCCGCGCGGCTCCGCCCTGTGGATTTGGCGCCAAAAGCGGCGCAGCGTAGCTGCCGCACATGCGCCCTGATCCTAGCCAGCCGGCAGCCCTGCTCAGCTCGGCTGTGAGAGATCTCGCGAGAGCTGCGCGCCGTGGCCTCCCGGTGGGGTGGGAGGCGGGAGTGGCGGCCCGGCTCCGTGTGGCGCTGGGTGACTTCGTCCGGCTGTGCGCGGAGCTCTCGGTTCTCCGCCCTCCGACTCAGGTGTGAAGTCCCTTAATCCGGTAGGAAGGGAAGAGCCGTCAGGGCTGGGGGCGCGAGCGGAGCGGGGTCTCAGTGGTGGCCGCAAGGTGCGGCTGCGGGGGTCGCGCCGCGCGGTCCGGCCGTGCCCGGCTCCCATCGGATGTCGGTGCGGACGGAGCTGCACGGGCGGGCTGTCTGCGAGTCCGTCTGTGGAGAGCTTGTCCTTAAAATTGCTTCGTGCTCAGGCTGCGAGGAGCCCAGGGCGTCGTGAGCCTGAGAGGAGACCTCCGGCCTGCGGGTTGAAGGGATAAGCTGTGAGTCGGGGGCCTGCAGCTCGGCGGGTTGCGGTCGCGAAAGTGTGAGCAGAAAACAGCTGTCCTAAAAGTGCTTAGTATGAAATGCTCGTGTTCGTGTGTGTGTTCGTGTTCTTACAATGACCCACAGCTGCCACTCCCAGGTAACGAAGTGTGAGAAGCCCGTAATTTACTTGGCTCAGCGGTACTGGATTGTGTCATCCTCCTGCATAGTATCTGCTACTTAATTTATATAACCTGCTTTCTGGTTGCCAGACCTTCCTTTGGAACAGCTGGCTCTCATATAGCTAATATTTGTCTGCTTCTGTGGCAGTTATTTTTTTTTTCTGTCTTCTTTTTAAACGCTTCTGATACTTCATTGACTCATTAATGTTTGAAAAGACTTCCGAGACTCCCAGATCCAATCCCAACCCACCCCCACCGTGGCCCTGACCACATCTCAACTGTTGTGGAATTCTGGAATGGCTCCATGCACTGTGACCTCTCCCCTCCCTGAGCAGTCAGTGCCACTGCCTCACTGCTCTTTTGTAAAAGAAACATTTCCCACTATCCAATCTGACCCTTCCCTGGTGCAGTTTAAGTACATCGCCTCTCATCCTACTGCTGTTACTCAGGAGCAGGATCCAGCTCCCACTTCATCACAACCTCCTGGTAGGAGTTGAAGAGAGTGATGAGATCTCCTCTGAGCCTCCTCTCCTCCCAGATTGACCTGTCCCAGTTCTCTCAGCCCCTCTTCGTTTCCTACAGGAGAAGGAAGAGAAGTTATTCCATGGCCATGATAGATCCTCTGGAGAACAACTTGTTTGATCTCCCTGATTATGAGAATACAGAAGATGAAACATTTCCACCTCTCCCACCTCCTGGGTCTCCAGGAAATGATGCTGAATGGGCTCAAGCTAATGGAGGTGAGAACCCTGTGAACCCTGGAGATTTTTCAGTAGAGAATGGAGTGCTGTGAGATCAGTTTTGTTGGAGTTCTACTTCACTGCGTTGTGCTTACTACATAAAAATAACCTTAGATTAAAAAAGCAGTTAAATTGTTCTTGATCGAGCATATCCATACTTGTGCAAGAAGTTTACCTTTGTAGACTCATTGAAAATGTTTGCATGCGTGCAAGAAAGAATGCCAGTATTCCAGGGAGATGGTGGTAGTTGGGTTTTTTTGTTTGTTTGTTTTGGGTTTTTTTGACTAAGGCATGATAAAAGACTTTATATTAATTGTATTTGTAAAGTTCTTGATGCAGTCCTGTGTGCGGAACAGGCAAGCAGAAGGTATGTAATTCCTTGATGTAAGAAAAGGAGAATTCTAACTCCTGGATGTCTGATGTTTAGAGTTGCAAAGTCTTAAACAAGAAATCAGTGAGACAGTAATTACTGGTTCTGAGGTGAGATGGATATTGGTGCCTTATCTACTGCAGTCAGAAGCACGCGTGTTAGCTTGAGTCAGAAAGTGAGTGGAAACTGATTCCTGAAAGGCTCATTTGTTGTTTTCATACGTAACCTCTTTCTCTGGTATTGGAGGGGATGCTGGAGTTTTGATTCTCCCAGATTTCAGTGGAAACTTTGGGAAACATAGCAACCTATTGAATTCTTCAGCTCTTAAAACTGGCAGTGTCTGCTCAATATATTTTCATCAGGAATACAAAAATTCTGAGACTAAGTTCCTTACAGTAGAAATTTTCCTTCTGCTAGAGAAGTTCATTCTTCAGTATCCTTTAGAGACTTGATTGACTCCCTGTCAGTCTCCTGGGAGAATTTAGATGAAATATGCAGGCATTTGTTTGGAGTAGTATTGCAGTAGAGTGCTTGTGACAGTTATCCTTTTGGTAGGGTAGGATCCTAAGTTGTGTGATGTAATTCTAGCTGGTGCCATTTGTGCTGCATGCTTACAGTATGTTATTTTCTTTGTTAGATCCAGATGGGAACCAGCAGTCAGAAACAAAGGATTCTTCTGCAGCTGTACGGAAAGCAGTTAAAAGATCAATACCCAAACTAGATGCTCACAGGTATTCTTGAACTTAATGTTTCTTTTCTTGATAGACTTGGTACATGGCTGTGATGTGGTAATTAAGGTTACCATGATCTCTGCTTTCTCATAGCCAAGTCACAAAGTAAGAACTTTGAGATTGAAGTGCCTGTTGCATGCTTTATCTCAACCTCTTTTTTTCCTTGCCTGCCTATATAATGCTGTTATTAGTCCTAACTTTGAGTTTTCCTTGGGACTTGGTACCTGGCTCACAACTTGGTTAACAGATTTTATTCCTGCATAGGACTCACCCAGCTGTATCCTCTTTGTTTTGTTTTGTGCCTTGTATTGTGGATTTCTTTAGTTTATTTCAAGTGCACTTCAAAATAAACCCTCAGTACAGTGATGTCTGCAAGGTGTGCTATGTAATTAATGCTGACACCTGACTTGTATCCAAAGTAGATAAACTGTTTGTAAAGGAAGGACTTAAGTATTTTCCTTGCTCTTATCACCAAAACTGGTGTAAGTTCCTCATGAGCATTAAAAAGTATTTAAGCTTCAGGTATATTATGTTTTAAAAATACTGTTGAAGTCTTGGGTTGTGTATCTGTCAAGTTTTACGTGGCCAATATAGGTATTAAAAGTGACTTTTCCATTTTCTTTCATGTCATCAAAATCAAAAAGCTGCTTGGGCTGTGGATGTATCTATTGTGTATTTTCAGAACTCTTTATTTCCTGTGTTTTCTGATTCTCTATCTGTCCTGAATAGAATTCTGTAGCTTTGGGTGATAAGAGGGAATGTGTGTTTCTTTGTTTTCATTAGGAGAAAGCTGGGTTTCAGGTAATTTTACCATTGCGTGTTTACAGGTTAGTTTCAGAAAGAGGACTTCCTGCATTAAGACACATGTTTGACAGTGTGAAATTCAAGGGTAAAGGGCATGAGGTAAGACATGGTGGACTGCTGGGGTGTTTACTGGAAGATTAGCTTAAATCAACAGATTGCTGCCTGTGTGGTATAGGGAGGGTTGATATCAAACTCTGTTTAGACAGCAGCTTTTTGACAGTATTTGGGCATATCCTGCTGTGGTTTGTAGTTGCAAGCTTGAAAAAATATGCAAGTGCTTTTCCTGAGCTCTTATTGCTCGTTTTCTCATCGCTTTAAATTGCACTTACATACTTGATTGTAGGATGGAAGATTACCCAAGCATTCATGTTACTTAGATTTTCAAGAGATTTTCAAGCTGTGGGTGCTTAGTGTTTCCAGAAACATTACTATAATGTTTCCCTCTGGAGTCTGCTGATTAAATCAGCTTCTGACAGCTGGATATCTTGTCTTATGTTCAAGGCAGAGGATCTGAAGACACTTCTGCGACATATGGAACACTGGGCTCATAGATTATTTCCAAAATTGCAATTTGATGATTTTATTGACAGAGTAGAGTCTTTGGGAAACAAAAAGGAAGTTCAGGTATGTATTGTTCCTCTTGGTTTGCCTTCGTGCAGTAATCAGCAGTGTGAGGAGTTGGCTTAGGAGAGCAAGCACACAGCAGAAGATTTAAGTTGTACATACTGCTGAGGTGTGTAATGCATTCCAATAAATTTATTTCATCCTCACATTTTAAAAAGCTATTTCAAGTACTTAAGAGTACATTTAAAAATTATTTTACTACTTCATAAGATCTCCTTTAACAGAGCATCTTTACACAGAAGCATTCTGCATAGAAGTGCAGGTACTTATGATTGAATTTGGACTAGAAGGCTTATGAAGTACGTTGCGTTGTGTGGCTAGATGACAATAAGGGCTAGGAAAACAATTTTGGTACTTAAGTTTTGGGTCAAACAGATGAATGAAAGAAATATTATTTCAGAATAATACAGCATAAAGAAAAATAGGGAACACTATTAAAAACATATCAGTGTAAGATTTTTTTTTTTAATAGATGACACCACTATTTTAATTCTTCCTCATTTGCAGACCTGCCTAAAAAGAATTAGACTTGATCTTCCTATTTTACACGAAGACTTCACAGCTAATGAAGGTATATTTGTTGTGCTGTCAGTTCACTGCTTAAAACTATTTCCCTTCTTACTAATCAGAAGTTAATGATGGTATGTTTTCCTGCTGTAGAAGCTATTGTTGAGTGGTCCTCCTTTAAAACCAGGCTTATGTAGAACTTACAGCTGTAAAAACCAAACTCAGAATAAAATGCTACCTGCACAGAGGAAGGAAATGGAAAGTGGGTGTAATCAAAGTGTTTATCAGTGGCATTGTTAGCAGCATTCTTCCCAAGAAAATCCTGAAATCCACCATTCCTGCAGTTAACAAGTGAATGTACTCATAATTTGTATTTTATGAGCATGCAGTCTGAAAAGCTCTTGGATCTTAATATTGCAGAAATGAAGAGTTTATTATAGTGCTTATACTCCAGTTACAGTGAAGTTGTTGAGTCCTTTACAGAAGGACTCAGTAATGCCTGTGGGTATTGCTGTGTAATGGACTGGTCTTGCTGTATGCCTGCTGTTGGTTTTTGTTCTTCTTTCCTATATTTCAGAAATAAACAAGCTTTTTCATTCAATGAAAATAAGAGAGGGAGAGGAGTGGAGTTCACCCAGTAGCTTGAAAGGAACTTGTAGCAGAAATAAGAATTTTTCTGGTCTTTCCTAACGTCCATTGCAGGTGTTTATACTTTCCCTGTTCCCCTATGAGCAATGCCTTTGGGCAGTTGATGACATGTGGCTGTCTTTGCTGTTGGTTGCATTTGCTGGAAATGGAATGCAGCTGTGAGCAGCCACAGAGAGTGAAGTGAATGGTTCCTGCCGACAGTGTCTGTAGAGTCATCAGATCTTCTGTGCGATGGTTCCATACATCTGTATTGCAGTGCTGGTGTATTCTTGAGCCATGTTAGCAACTGTATGGCTGATAAGTCAGAAGGCAAATGGTATCCTGGGCTCATCAGAAGAGGGGTGGGCAGCAGGGACAGAGAGGTGATTGTCCCCCTCTACTCTGCTCTTGTGAGGCCCCATCTGGAGTACTGTGTCCAGGTCTGGAGCCCCCAGTACAAGAAGGACAGAGAGCTGTGGAGAGGGTCCAGAGGAGAGCCACAAAGATGATCAGAGGACTGGAGCAGCTCCCCTACGAAGACAGGCTGACGGAGCTGGGCTTGTTCAGCCTGGAGAAGAGAAGGCTGTGGGGTGACCTACTGCAGCCTTTTAGTACCTAAAGGGAGCCTACAGAGGGGAGGGGAATCAACTCTTTGACAGGGTTGATAACTGCAGGACAAGGGGAAATGGTTTGAAGTCGAGGGAGAGGAGATTTAGGTTGGATGTCAGGGGGAAGTTCTTTACTGTGAGTGGTGAGGTGCTGAACAGCTGCTCAGAGAGGCTGTGGATGCCCTGTCCATCCCTGGAGGTGTTCAGGGCCAGGTTGGATGGGGCCCTGGGCAGCCTGAGCTGGTATTAAATGAGGAGGTTGGTGGCCCTGCATGTGGCAGGGGGTTGGAGATCCATGATCCTTGATGTCCCTTCCAACCCTGGCCATTCTGTGATTCTGTCGAAGTCACCAGATGGAAAATGTGAGTGGCTGTTCTACAGCTTAGAAATAAAAGCTCACGGTATTCTAATAAAGACCCAAACCTTTTGTCAGCTAACTTCTCTGTTCACAGGCTTAAAGTACTGCAGAGGCACAAACATAATGGGCCCTAGGTGCTCTCCCAAGAGTGCCATGCTTCTTTTGTTGGTGGGTGAAGTTTGTCTAATGGAATTAGACTGCCTTTATTTTTGCATGCATTAATTCTAGCAAATGAGTAATAATGCACAGTGAATTTAAAACTGTCTGTGTTCAGTCTGATTCCTGTAACTAGTCCTTCTGCTTCCCAAAGCAGTGGTAAGAAAAGTGTCTGGCCTTCCACTAAGAATTGCCTGACTTTACTGTCTTTTCAACCTGCAATTGTGAACTTTATGCATTTGGCTTCTTCTAATTTGTTTTATACTTTGAATATCAAGTATATGTGCCTAGACAGAAAACTGCAGGTTAAAACAAAATTGCAAAATGATCTTTGGCTCTCAATAATAAAGCTTTAAAATGTAGAACATAATCAGAAATTACTTAAAATGCTTTTCTAATAGATATTTAGTGGAAGGTCTGTGTTCAGTGTGATGCTTCCTGCTTCTCCTGACCCTCTCCCTCATTTCTTTCTTTATCCAGGTACTGGAGGTGGAAGCAATGGGCTGGATATGGCCACTGAAGATGTACATTCCTTCTCCGGGAATGCAAGGGAACTGGATTCTCTCCCGGGTACAACTCTCACTGAAGAGCAACAGCAGCGAATCAAGAGGAACAGGCAGCTAGCCTTGGAACGTAGGCAAGCGAAGATGCAGTGTAACAGCCAGTCCCAGAATGATGGTAAGCAGTTCTAGTGCATGTGTAAGCTCAGTAGAGAAGTTCTGACAGCTGAGCTGCTGAGGTTCTTAGTACTTGCTTTTCTAGAGAGCAGAAAGCTGTAACTCCTGAACTTAAACTACATTCCTGTAGGTAGATCCTGTAAAACTAAGTCAGAGCTGCTCTCCCCAGCTTTCTTGACAAATCATCATAGCCTGTCTCTGGTGAAATGAGATTGACTTGCTAGTCGCTTCTGGAGTTGGGTTTCTTGAAGGTTGTGATTCAGACAACGGAAACTGCAGTCATCAGGCACACAGCAAATGCATTTTCTCACTGAAAGCATTTTGTTTTTCCTTTATCAGAGCTTTCTCCTAGTTACCCGGAAGAGGAGCTTAACATCCCAGTTGCTCAGGATCTGACTGGTGCTTTAGAAGACGCTCAAGTTACTGCGACCAGTGCTGCTGTTACAGAAACTGAAGACAGAGAGAGAGAATTGCAGTGTGCCAGTGAAAAGCAGTGACCATTCCTCGTGCTTTGAATGACTTTCTAAATAGGACCCCAACTCTAGGGGGGCCCTTAATAGGACCCCAAGCAGTACTGTTTGAATTGCTGGCTCTTTCCAGTCTGACTCCAGGAATTTCAGGAAAGCCTTAACTATTACATCTGTATAGCTGGTCACAACTTTTCTTGAAACTGCAGATGAATTGCTCCCTACATTGGAAAGCAGAACACTGTTCCTCATCTGCATATGAGACTTTTTTGTCCCTTTACTGACACTGTTTAGGAAATGGGTTTTCTGGCCTACTCTGACATCTTTCAGTTGATGTCAAAGTGAATTTAACTGAGATGTTAACTGGTGTGTGCACATCTTTAATGGAAGATACGATAGAGAATAGTGCTATACTTGAACAGGAATCTGGGATTTTTTTTTAACTTATCAAGTACCTGTATTTCTTATGAAACAGAAGTTATTAAATTTTAGAAGTCAAACAGATCTTGTATGAGGCTGTTTAAACTTAACTTCCCAGTTTGTGCAAGTCACTGCCAAGTACATCATTTTGGCTTTGACTGAACTAGTCTCACTTTATCTGATCCTGTTTTCTGTCTTGAAGCTCTGTACTGTTACAGAACTGTTTTCTTCCCCTCTTATGCAATAGCTGCAGCAATTCAGTACAATCTTCTGCTCTGTGGAATGAACCTAGTCTCAAGGATGACAGCTGTGCTAGAGCCCTGAGAATGCCTTATCCAGTAGCATAGAGCAGACTTGCTCAACCCAAACTGAGGCCCAGTGTAGCACATAAAGAAGGTGAAAAGTTCATGTCAGCAGGTGTTATACAATGCCTGTTGTGCAGCTGGGGAATTGTGCTTAAGGGAGGTTCTGGATTAGTGTGACTGAATTCATTTAGTATGAATGTAGGTATGAGTTAAAACTCAGTATAATGGAAAAGAACTACCAGTTGTAGAAGTAAGATGGTAAAGTAATACTTCAGGTTTAAGAATGCAATATATGGAGAACAGGGGTAAGCAGGCTTTTTTTTTTTTTCACTTAATGGCAACCAAAAGGATTCACTACAAAGGCTTTAGTCTGGAAGGTAAGATTTATCATGTATAAAATCTTTGTTGCATATACTCATAATTGGATACAAAGAATTCTTATTTAAAATACACAATTTATCTCATTAAAATGACTTCATTTTTTAAATATACTTTTTAAAAGAAAAAATTGTACAAAGTAACTATAAGCAGAGCATCAACAACTACATGCATCAGCTGAAACATCCAATAGAGCCCAGTCTCTAATTTCCTCTAACAGCTGGTATAAACTTGCTCCCTTTGTCTGGCAGTACTCTTGATACTCCAAGCATTGTTCCTCAATTACTGCACTGCTTGCTTTTTCTTGGGCACTCAGTGCTTCTGCAGACTGACTGACTTCTCTGATTAAGTCAGCTTTCACCACACCAAAATTCTTCTTGGAAACTTCTGTGGCTGAAGTCTGGTATGGGGTGTTCTTGATTATTTCAAGCTTGATTGTGTCAGCATGGCAGTGGGAAGTCTGCACAAGTATTTTCACCTTAAAAGCAAATTAAAAATCATTTTATTTTTGACCATGCTATTTCCTTCTACTTTCTTCAAATTAATTACTCACTGTAATGTGATCAAAGAGGCTTAACGTAACCGATTCTCCAGTGGTTGTAGTGGAAGTAATTCTATTCTGAAACCGTTGAAGTGATCCAGGCTTCCACTCGCTTCTCTCACCTTGACAACAGAGGACTAAGCCTTCCTTGTTTTTCATGTAAGCAGCACCTTTGATTCCGTATCTACAAAAAAAGCAGATGTGCAGGCATGAAGGTAGAAATTCTTCAAAAACCTTCTCTGTTACCTTGCTAATTTGAGAACCAAAGGAACCCAGCTAGGATTATATGAAAGCAAAATTAAAAGGGCAAACACTGCAGCCTGATGATCCTGCTTCAGCAATGTTTCTGACAGTGCTCATAAACAACCTCACACTATATAAGAACAGGATGAGACAGCAAATGAGGTTTTTCAAAAGCAGCAAAGCAGAAATAGAAGTCAGTAACCTGCATCTTATGTGTTGGATGGAGCCTGGAATGCCCAGGTAATGGAAAAAAGGCAGAGTTGCACAAATGCTCAGAAGAGGTTCTCAGCCTGCATGCACCACATTCTGGAGTGAATGAAAGGAGTGCTGATGAATGCATGATCTTTTTACTTGAGAATTTAAAACTAAACTACGTTTCCTCCAGTCATTCTTCTGTCTCTGCAACCACTTGAGCAAAAAAAAAAAAGCCTTTTAACATTCTGAAATAAATATACCTTTTCTCCATAGCAGCTCCTTTTCAGAATTAAAACAGAAAAAACACTTTATTTATTATAATTTACAGAAAATCTAAAATGCAGCTATCAGTCAATGCTTCCTTTCTCAAGGACCAGAGGTGTCCTCACAGCATTCCCGAAGCAACTGAGCCCAAGCTCTAAGCAACTTATCTAATCAACTTACCTTGGCACAAAAACAAGCACACCATTTGTTCGAATTGAGTAGATAACTCCATCTGCTATGCAGCGCTCATCTGTGTCTGGGCTTTTATCTTTGAAGTACATGCATTGGAAGAGTTCAGTAGACTGTTTCTGAGCATGCTGGGCTGCCTGCAGGCACCCCCCACAAAAAGAGAAGACAGAAGGACAGGTAAGTATTCCAAGGACCCTGTATGGCTTTGATATTTATATATTTTTTCTATTACTTATTCCCCAACCCCCCCCCCCCCCAAAAAAAAAAATCATATCTGAAAGGAGTGCTGCAATGTCTTGTTACCCAGAAGTCACAGTAGAGTGGTATCCTTTTTCCCTGGGTAGCATGCAAACGCAGACACACACAGTGACCACCTTACCCTGTTCCTGTTATTAATGTGTTTGCACAATTCCTCAAGATCCTTGTTACTGAATAATTTATCCTTAACATCCTTAGTTTCCTTTAGAGTTGCTGCCATCAAGAGTCTGTGGACAACTATATCAGCGTATCTTCTAATAGGAGAAGTAAAATGAGTGTACTTATCTAAAGCAAGGCCTACAAATAAAAAAGGAAGCAATAATAAGCAATCAAAGCAATCTACTGCCTTCCCCTGGCAGTTCAGAAATAACGGGAATTTCATAACAAGTGACAGAATACCATAATGATGAAACTCTTCCTCTGAACAGGAGCCGGTTGAGAAGTACAGTGCATTTGACATTGCTTGAGTGGCCATAGATCGCAACAGTCTATTTACAATTGGATCCAACGGATCATCTGCTTTATCCAGGGACTCAGCCAGTGCTTTGTTAGACCTGTCAAAAAAGTGTTAATTCTGAATAAAACTATGTTTTTCTGATCAAAGTAATAGTCTATAGTTAAACTGGATCTTGGAGAACCAGAATCTAGAGTAAAACCCGTTTTTGTCTGCTACAAAACAGATGCTGAGCTGGTTATAAGTGTGTTCTGTACAGGAGAGCACAAATGCTGGAAAGGTGGCTTCCAAACAAGAGGCTCTGCTGACACACCTCATGCATTGATATCTCTGTATGATGAGGCTTACAACCTTCTCATAGTACAGAGTCATTATAAATTATTCTGTATCTTTTAAAATTATGTTGCACAGAATTAGCTTGATTTAAACCAAGACTTTTACACTACTATTACAGGAAATACAGCACAAACAATGCTATTACAGAGTTTAACTGCTACACAGGAACAGGGACACATTCTCCTTAGATATGTCTAAAAATTATTCAACTACTGCCATTTTCAGTCCAGCCAGTAGAAATACAGGTTTTGCCTCTTTAGAGTGTCATTTTACATAAAGGTTATGGTTAAAAAAAAAAATAAAGAATTATTAGTGTAGTCTATATTAACATTGATATTCAGAACAGTAATGGTTTGTAGTAATAACAGTCAAGTAGTTAATTGCTTAACTGATTGAAGTGCTTAAGACAAGCAGTAAAAGGTACCGTGTGTCTATTGAGAAACCTTTGGCACTGGCACATTCTTGAAGGTCAGTAAAAAATTCCTGTCGTGGTGGAGGATGTTGACGTAACAAAGCTTGATGAGGAAAGCTTTCTGAAATCTTTTTTGCCACCCAGTGGTTTGCAAGAATCATACATTCTGCTACAGTCTCATGTACTTCCAGTGGCTGCTTGGGGATGAGATCATGAATATTTTTTTTATCATCCAGTTGCACTCGGATTTCTACCCCTTCTAGTTCCAAAGCACCGCAGCTGTCCCGCTTAGCTCTCATGTGTCGTGCTATATCAGTGAGTTTGGATATTGCCCAAACCAGTTCAGACAATTTCTTCTCTCTTGTTCTTTCATCCAAGTCCTTCAGTTCCAGGATATCATCAACAACACTTGTGTCCCCATCTAATAACCCCTGTGCTACTTCGTAGACCAGCTTGTATGCAGATCGAATGATGCTTTTGTTGTAGCAGACTCTCAGTATCTCGAATGACTCTCTTTCTAGTTCCCACAAGACACTTACAGCATACCTTAAAAATAAAAATCACAATTCTTTAAACAGTTCTGGTTGACTTAACGTTTAACATACAGATTTCATTCTGCACTGATTTTCTTTCCGCATCTGTTTTAAAGCACCATTACACTGCAATAGTTCATTTCAGCTTTCTATGACTTCCTACTACTTGGATTACAAATAGTAACAAATAATTCAGAGCCCATGCATACCCAGTTACTCTGTACCAAGTGATGAAACATTTTTTATTTCTGCGCATCCACAAAGCATGCACAGTCCAACTATGGAACAAAATTCATAACTTTTTGTTTTTAGAGAAATCAGTTAATTGTACGGTGATAAAACTGACAGGGCCAGTTCAAAAGCATCAAAGAGTGGGGGCAGAGCTGCAGAAGAATAAGCATCCCCTTTGTTCTTAGCAGCACTGCTGAGTTAAGCCCTATAAAACTGAACAAGGAATGACAGCTGGATACTTAACGTTTCCTGTTAACTCTCACTGAGAAAGTCGTCAACATGAATAAGCATTCACCATAACTGCTGCTGTCTGAAGATCTCAGCAGGGCTAACAGGTAGGAAACCTTGTTTTTGTATCAGATTTATTCTGTTGGTAGCTAATTTCATCAAAAAATCAGCTGCATTGTCACAATCAAACAAATGGCATTTTGGCAAGCCAAAGGATTACAAAGTGTGCACCTCATCTAAATAATGTAGCATTGGAAGCTATTTTTACGTGTACATTATTCTTTCCGTTGAAGATTTGTAATGCAAAACATGCATATAATTAGTAAACAGATAATGGTAGCAATAACTAAATTGCAAAAATTTCTTTCCTCAGATATGTTGGAAAATCTTACCTATCGACTCCACTGAGAAGAGAGCATACGTCAGCACTCAGGACAGAGGGCAGCATGTCGTAACGACGATCTGCTAAATAGTAAGTTGTGGCCCTGAAGAATAAAGCACATGTACTGTTCTTCTCACACTGACTCACTGGTGTTTATCCCCCAGGCAATTTGCAGTGTAACCACAGTACCAGCAACACAAGGCGCATAGCATGATTTGTTTGTAAGGTTATTTGTACACAACAGACAGGTACAGGTACAGTACTGAAATCAAATTATTTAAATATTACTCAAGTCTAAGTTTGCTTTGCTCTGTATCTCCAACTTCCATTAACAAAAGAGCTCAGGCTGTACAAAATACACTCATTTAATGGTGATAGCAAACATCTCTCCTGGATATTAAGTTTACATTTCATTGTGCCTACAATGAACAATACATTTCATAATGTGATTCAGAAGTTTGAGCTCCAAACAGTAGTAATAACAGAAAAAAAGAGTATCTGGCCTATTAAAACACATGATAAAATATTGAAAGTAGGAACTTTTTCAGAAGAATTAATAGAACTTCTTAGCGTTTCCATGACCTCACTTCCAAGCTCCATGCATTTTGTACTTTTGGAAAATATATTACCTTGCTCTTGCCTCAACATCGGTGTAAGAATTTGCTGCCACAAAATAGGTAACATCTGCAATGTGGACACCTAGCTCTAGATTCCCATTAGGCAGAGTTCTAACGGACAGTGCATCATCCACATCTTCACAACCTTTTGGGTCAATGCTGAATATTAAGTGTGTATCTCTCAAGTTGAGACGTTTTTTTTCCTCCTCTGGATTTACTTTCCATGGATTCTTTGAAGTACTCACAGGCATTTCATTCATCTGTACAAAATATTATTAATGGACATACAGTTATATCTTTCCTAAAAAAAGAAGCCAACAGATTAGATTGAATTTCCTTTTCCTTTTCTAATCTATTAATAGTTTTGTGTTGGTAAGCTTTTTAATCCCTGACAAATTCCTCTTTCCTTGCATTTTCCAAGTCAGACTGGGAAACAAAGTCTGAAAGTACGCCACAACTGATACTACTGTAGGGATATTGTAGCTGTGGCAAACAAGCACTGTATGCTGTTTCTTACATTCTTTTATTTTTTTCTTCAATTAACTGTAGGTACAATCGAAACATTTCTGTGACAGCTGGCTGCTGCTCTGGTTGGAAACAAAAAGATTTAAGACAATGATTTCAACAAGTCTTGGCCTTTGGAATCAATAGTATAAACACATTTAAAGACAATCATATCTTAAAATTTGACATCAAATTAGAATTAAACATTTGTAATTCTGTCCTGGTCATGAACAGGTAGGTTATCTTAAAATCCCTCTTGATGTGAGAATTTATAGTATCTCTAAAACCAATGCCATCCAAATGTAATTCCAGAAAAATACTCTATAAATAGTTTCCATTTTTCAAAAATCCGGTGGCAATTAATGCACTCAGCTCCAGAGGGGTCCCTCTTGGAGCAACAAGAGCCTGCAGGTGAACAGAAAACAATGTTCTCATCACAAAGACTGACCTGAATTTCTGAGAAGGGAGCAACAGAAATGCTGTTCTCCACCAGAATAGCTGCTATTTCCCCTTCAAGATCTCCAATTCTTCCTAAAACTCTCACAAAGTGTCCATTTGGATATACAGAAGTTGATTCCCAAGAATCAATGCGCACAACAACTCTGTACTCCTGCAACAACACAATTCTTCTGTTAAAACAGCCATCTGCTCCTGACAAGCAATCAACATAAACACTTTTCAGAAGCAAACAGTGTAATCCAAAGAGACTGACAGCTCTAAACATCGTAATAGAAAAGAAAAATAAACTCACAATGAGAAGCTTAGATACTTAGATACTTAGAACTACATTTCTTTCCTGACTTACTGTCAATGTACAGAGAATCTCCACCTTCAGGTATATTTAAAAAAAAAAAAAAGGCAAAACCAAGTTGTAAATAAATATTTTTCACAATCAGAATTTACTTGTTAGCCTTTATCTGTGAAGTACTTAGCATTACAAAGTAAAGACAGCTAGGAATGAACAAAAAGCTAAGATTTCTCTTCTTTCTCCAGCTATGGCAGGTCAATTATTGCAATTTGTTACCAACTTACTGAAAAGCCCTTCGCTGTACTTTCACCAGAGTTATAGTCAGTGATCCAATAAAAGTGGGTTATCAATATGACCTCAGTTTATCAGAAAACAAAACACAACGACCCAGAGTACCTGGACTATGGCACACGTTCAGAACTCAAATACACTTTATTACCTGAAGGTGAGACAATTCTGTCAGGAACTGAACACACTTCTTTATGTTGAACTTGAACTGCTTTTACAAACTTAACTTTACTAATAGTTCTTTACCTATTGGAAAACATCATCAGAGCATATGACACCCACCATACAAATACAGAATAGAGAAATACTTATTTCAAATTACCTGTAGTGCTTCTGCTTGCTGGGTACTGATCCGGATTTTGGGAATTCTGTAGTCCCAAGGTGTTACAAGGATTTTCTGAGCATTTCTGCCTTGGGACTGGCTCTCTTCTCTAGAGGGGAAAGTGACCACATAATCCCTCCAGTTCTTTTGAATGATTCCAACAACTTTACCTTTTAATAAGGAATGTTTTCAAATAAGTTTCCATAGTACAGAATGTTAGACTGTAATAGGAGCTGGATACTTCTCCACTTACTTATTAAAAATCTTTATCATTAATTGCTATTTAAAATCAAGGAATCAAAAGGATGTTGTTATCTTTTATATAATCAACAGCAAGAGCAAGGACACAAATGCACACTTTGTAAATTGGTCTGTATCCAAATATAAGTTAATCTCTTGTAGAGCTGTGAAGAATTATAGCGTGTGTTTGGGTAGCAAAGTATTTGAGATTTAATCCTCTAGGCCAAGATCATCTTAGCTGGCAGCCTTCTCAGCTAGAGTCAGTCTCCTCATTCAAGAGATCTGAACCCCAAATGTCTTCTATAGCATTGAATAATTTGATCTACTTTACCTGTGGGCATGGGATCACCAGTGTTGTCTGCAGGTGTTTTATCCTCAGTCTCATTCTCACACAGGGCAACAGTCCTTCCTTTCCATTCATGGGAAGGGAGTAACTCCACTGCTACCACATCACCATGGATTGCGCGATTTCGAGCTCTGGCCCCGTAAATAAGGATGTCACTTTGAAGTTCTATATTGAAAATAAAAAATAAATTGAACTACTAATTCCTCCACCTCCCTTGGCAGCATTCTGCTGAAATAATATTTTACAGAAAAGTATATTTGCAGTATGACTTCTCTCCAAAGGCAGTACTGGCAAGTAATTAACACTGCAAGAAAATTAAAATTTTTCCCTCGTTTCTTAGAAGAAGAGATATTAAGTAATTCTCAATTCTCTCAACACAGCAGAGGCTAAGATGATTTCATTGTTCTTAGGCAGCAGGTTTAAAAACACACAGAAAGTTAAACCATCGATTCAACTGCTGCAGAATTCTGGGCAGGATTAAACAAGTTTTTACTAAAGGGTTTGTATATTGAATAGTGTAGGGTCTGTTGCAGGAACATTTGAAAGTACTTATTAGTGAAAATTGGGACAATATAGCTGTGCGAGGACAATGTGCTATTCTTTAAAAGGTATTTACTACTAACTCATATCAGAAAGACAACGCTGGTGATCTGATCCGAAAGGCATTTTTCCTGTATGTTCACCAGCTCCCAATCCTGCCAACACCTAAGCAAACGCTTATCTCAACAAATGAGTGTCATCTGAAGTTTGAGCAAAGCACAAAGATAATGATTTGCATCAGTATTCAACTTCAGAAAAGCTCTAGAGAAACCTGCTATCAAGACAAGAGTCCAAAACATGGCAGAAGTTACTAAGAATAGGGGATATACAGCATATTATTTCCTCAGAAGGCTCAGTCTCTGGATTAATTTCCATCCTCCCTTCTGGCTTGTGAAAAGAAAATACAAGCCTTATAGTATCTTAGCTTTCATCTTGTTTAATATCTGAACAGCTATATATGTATATATGGCTACAAGGATTCATGTGAAAAGTGCAGGCAATGTCAAGAAGTCACTGAATGCTTTCTTTGTCTTTTCACCTGTTTCTTTGCTGCCAAATCCCTGAAGTCGAACGAAAGCTTCCAGTTGTGCTCTGTGCTTATTGACATTCAGTGCACCCTAAAAGTAATAAATCAATAAAAAGAATGAAAGAGCCACACCTCTAGGTAGCCAACTTGAAATAAAACAAAAATGTGCTTACTTGTACTTTTGATTGCTATTTAGGTCATTTTGGACATAACTGTTTTCTCTACAGAGAAAGAACATATAACACAGACCTTTAAGTACTCACTTATAGGAAAGAAGCACAAATTCTTTAAAAAGCTCATTTTTAAGCTGGTGAAGAACCTTTTATTCAAAGCACAGGCAGTGTAAGATTACTTTTACTGACTGCTCTAATACTGGAGATTAAATATTAAGAAAGCAAGCTCTATTTTTTCATATTCTATTTTCTCCTTGCTCGCAAAGCTGTCAGGCAAAGAACAAATTACTACCTCTAATTCTTTAAATTGTTTTTTAAGAGACTGTTAGCCACAAACAATCCAAATAAAAGCCCTGAGCAGCCATAAAACTGTATATTAATTCCACTGACTGAGATATAGGCTGTGAGGAAATTCATTAAAAATGCTGCCCTTATATGGCACTATTTATATTTCAGAATTAGATATAGTTGCTTCATATCATACCTACTTTCTCAACTTACACAAATATAAAAAGTCAACCTAGAGGAAGATCCCCAATAACAAATTTTCCTTTTTGTTTCTCCATCTGCTCACAAGATGAAGAACAGGAAATATGTTGAGAATCCAAATCCCTCCCATCCTCTTACTCTTACCTTCCCAGAGTAACTTTATTTCCCTCTTCCCACTAATCCATGTTTCTCTATCTAATCAGTCTAAATCAGGCAACTAAAAGAACAAAGCACAGGACTGCACTGTTCTGTGTATGATCTCTAAGTAGCAATTTACCTGTATGTACCTCCCAGATTTGATCCCAGCCTCCAATACTTCCATGGGTAAGTGCTCAGGATATTCTTTTCCTTTGTTTTCTTGACTTTCAATCTCCCGTTCATGCCGAGCTTGAAGTATTGAGTCAAAGAGTTCATGGGCAGCCTTTAAATCAGGCCAAAAGTTATCCAAGTAGTTCTGTATGCACATATATGAACAAAAATGAAAGGATTTAGAGGTCACTGCTCTTTTAATAATAATTCATTTGGAACACATATAATGGACAAGGGCTGTCTCATGCTATACTCAAACAACATTTCCAAGTGGTAACTATGTGTCTGCTCTAGACACCACCAATTGTTCCAGATTCATCCTGATTCATTTGGTAAATAAAAGTAAAGGAGATGTGACTGTTAGGAGAGCATCCTAGACTTGAGATTCACAAACTTGTACTAGTGATACACCCCATCCAAGCTGCTTCTAGAATGCCACAGCAAAATCATCCAGCAGGCAACTTATTATATTTACACTTTCTGTATGACTCTCTATCTCACATTAGAACTAATTTCCATTGCCTCATAGAAATAAAACACACATGTAATCATTTCTATATAACTTTGAGGTAAACCTTGTTGGCTTTACTCAACATCCTATCACAGCTAAACATAAGCCTGCCATTCATGTGTTCTGCTGAATACAAGCAGTAACTAAATTAACAATAAATTACCTTCTCAAACATCAGCGTATCCTAAATTTGCCTATGCTGGCTATCATACACTGTCTGAACAATGCTGATGGACATTTAGGTTACTTCTGTTTAAGGACCGTTTGCACTGCAGATTCAGAGAGCTGGCTGGGATAACCAATTATTGGCTATCAGTGCCAAATTCTTACCAAAAAAAAAAAAAAAAAGAGTAAAACAATAAAAAGGGCTGTTGTTTTTCTTCTCATTTCTCCATTTTTCTCACTCACTATTTTTGATGACATTCCGATGACATCTTTGCTTTCTTTCATAAACATAATCATGAGGCAGCATTGTAGTACTATTACACATAACTCTAAAATTATTTGCACTACACACTGAGCTTTAAAGTACTTGTTTGGTCATTCTGATGAATCACAAAGGCAACTTTCAAAGGCATGTTACCTTAAAGGAAATCACAAACACTCCTTCCGTTTCATTTCCATACTGCTTGATAGCATCTTCATCTTCTGTTACCATAACAACTGGCATCTGACCCAAGCAATGATTATAATACCAAACTGCTGCATTATAAATACTCCTAGAAAAAAAAAACAAAGCTTGAAATGATTTCTGGAATATCTCATTTGCTATTTGCAAGACATTTGCAGACTTCATATAAATGAGACTTTGGTTTTCATACACTAAGCTACATAATCTTTACCTCTGAAAAAGAAACTGTGTGCCATGTATGAGCACTCAGAAGACACAGAAGAAGTGCTTATTTCTCAGCGTGTGTCCTAGCTGCAACATAATGTACTACTCCTGAGTGAAAGCTTGCAAAAATTTAGTAAGAACTGCCAGAAGTTCTGTGGGCTAAACAGGCTATAAAACATTATATCTAACAGTATTTGAAGTATGCTCAATCTATTTATTATGCTAAAGAAAACTTTCAAATGGCTGTCTGTACAGGAACTGTTGAGTCACAGCCTGAACCACTGATTGAACACCTGGGAAAGGATCCAGTGAGCCCTGGGAGCACAGGTGAAGGTAATTTGGCTGTGGGACAGAAAGGGGTGGAGCCTGGCTGCACCTCTCTTAGACCTCATTTAAGGACTAACTGCCACTAGGGAAGGATCTTTGGTTGGAGATCCCTCTTTTGTGGAGTTTTCCCTGCGAGCCTTCATCTGCAGAAACAGGTGAGCACTTTTTCTTTGTAATACCTTTCCATTGGTCCTAGTTCCTTTGTTATTACACTTCCTTTACTGCTATTCCACTGCCTTGATCTTTCTGATTGTTACACTGTCCAACTTGAAAATGATCCAAGAGTGTGTGTTTGTTCTCAGCATTATTACATTTTTGTTTATTTTCCTATTGGAACAATGTTAATCTCTCTTAATCACAAAAGGACAATCTAGACTTCCACAGTTATCATGAACTGTTCTAGGCCTATGCAGAGCAAAACAAACTCTTTAAATACAACATCATTATGTTATCCAGTGCAGTGCTATATAAGTTAAAGCAAACCTGGTCTGCCACTTCTCCATGCATTCTCCCTTCTCTCTTGGCTGGTAAGAATCCTGGTGGAACTCATTGGCAAACACTGTACAATCATGGCGAGTGTCCTTTACTAGATTTCGCAACTTGTTGTATTGTCTGGAAAACAGAAAAGAGTGCTTCCTTTTGATAATGCTAGCTTACTTTCATCTGGAAATACAGCTGGAAAACTCAAAGAGAACTATGGTCACACACAAAGAAATGCATTTATTAAATTCCACTGTTGATGATAAAGCCTAAAAAAGCAAGCTTTTCTAACTGTGAAAATGTGTAACACATTTGTTTCCTGATAAGCCCCCCTCAAACATTATAAGTGTGTGGTAACTTGTCTCTGAAGTGATAAAACAAGATGCTTTGGCAATACATAAGTTAATATTTAGTAAGTGCCATGTAATAGCACTGACTGGTCCTCAAAGATGAGCGCTCCATCTGTAATACAGCAGGAACAAAAAGGTGCACAAAATCTAGTTGTGGCATACAACACTGCTACTGCAAAGTCCTTTATTGCTGTCACAAGTTATCTGATTAATTAGTAATGTTACAGGTTTAATGATACCACTATCAAGCAGAAACCATTACAGGCATTGATGCCTATGGATCACCAAGGATCACCTTTCTCTCTGTAAAATTAAATTAGTACTTTTGAAAGACCTAAGAATAACTTAAGCACAGCATTTTTTTCTGATTTAGGGTAACTGTTTAAATATACATTGTACAAAGTCAGTAAGTTACTTTAATCTATAGTAAAAATAAACAAGTTGTTATAGGATAAGTACCTGCGACCTTTCTGATGTTGCACAGCTTGACATGCTGTTTGCATGAAAATAATACCTTTCAGCTCTGGAAACTCAAGAATCTCAAGGTAATCCTGAACGACCTTCCAGTCTGGGACAACGTAATGAGTCACATCGTCTGATAACAATTTGCCATCTAAAATACAATGTAGAGTTTAAAAATTTAAACTTTCAGATGCAATACCACCTTCTCGAAAATAAGTGTCAGGAAATTAGAGTTGCCTCTTCTCAAAAGCATACACATGCATTTCTCAGATGAACAAAGCTACAGTGACTACTGTAGTATAATTCTGCATCATAATCTCTACAGTTTGTGATAATGCCCTTTTGTTATCCACTAATGCCAAAATGTAGTGTGAATCCAACCCAAAGGTGTGAAAAACATCCAACTTCACTGTGAAAAAGATGCCACTTAAAGTGCATGCAACATTCCTTTTTTTTTTCCTCCTTCACATGAGGAGAGAGACCACAGAAAAGCTTTTCATGGAATCATTCAATAGGTGCAGTGCTTCCACAGATCTCTCTATTCAACACTATCCATTTAGAGTAGGCTCTTCTCCTACATCTTTACATATAAGAGTACAGATAAAAGGAGATGTTCTCAAAGAGAAAAGGTTCAAATCTGGACTATTATCATCAACAATATTCTCTAAAGAAACTCCATTCCTTATAAGCATGCCATCAAAGCATCACAATCAACCTACCACTGATTAAACCTTAAAATGTCTCCACAAATTCTTTAATTACTGAAGATTTGATGGGTTGGCATTAACTCTGCTGTATTCGCTGATTTATCCATTTTGGTATTATAAAAATGGTACTTCCCTAGTTACTATAGGCCAGGGATCTTGTATTTAATAAGATGACATAGATCTTGACATGTCAGGTTATTTTCATGTGTGGAACTGTCACAGGACCAAGTGTGAATCCAGCAGGCACAGTCCTGTGCACAGTGCCAAAGCTACACCTCTCACTGAAGGTATAGAACGGATGATGGCAGATTATACATAAAAAGCTAATGTTAATTCAGAAAAGCATTAAAAGTAAAATGGCACTCTAAGAGTTATATAATCTGCTCACATTAAGCTATCCTTGCCTAACCCATATGTTTAGAGCACAGTAACTTCTAGGTAGGCACAGGGTGCCATTAGAGGTATCTTGAGGTGTGAATTATGCAGAGGAGGAAAGTTTGCTGAGCATGGCATGCAGTCAGGAATGAAAACTAATGTTCACCTTACTTCTGAGTTACCTGAAATAAGTACACAGGGATATATTCTGGCACTCATCTGCAGTACAACTTACATCCAAGCCCAGAAGAAGGGAAGTTGGTCGTGGGCAGAGGGATGAGATTTTGGTCTGTAACTTATAGCCAAAAGCAGTACACATCTCTGTGGCACCCAGATCCACAAGGGAGCAGTGATTAGCTCACTCTGATATCCTAGCAGGCACTAAGCTGCTGTGCTGTCCTCTACCCTCACGTGCAACAGGGCACAGAGAACTGAAGTGACAACACTGGTGTCAGCTGCAGCCCAGAAAGAACTGAAATTCGGAACCTTTTATTTTAAGCCGATCTACGATGTGCTGAACAGCACCTCAGTACATAACAGCCACAGACGGCAAAGCCCTACGCTGGGATGGGAGGCAGAACAGCAGCACTGCGCCCCGTTATGGAACAGAAATACCTGCTGATACACAACAGCCGCCTCACGATGCCGGCTGGGCCCTGCTGTAAGCACTCAGCACAGCCACGGCCCGGGTTTCCTGCACGCTATCATCACCACCATACAGAAATTAACACGCTTTTAAACAACCTTCTGAGGAAACAAGGTGAGAGAGGCGCCTTTCCCGCTGCACTCCGGCCTCTCAGCGCCGCCCCTGAGCTGCTAACAGCTAAATCCTTTATCGACCAACACCTCCTTTCGGTTCCCTTTGTATTTTCCCCAACGCCCCGTACGATGTTGCCTCGAATCAGCACCACGCTGTACCGCTGCCGCCCGTCATCTCCCATTGCCTCCGCTGCGCAGCGCCCATCCCCCGCCCCGCTCCCGGCGGTTCTCTCAGGCCTCGCCGCCCGCCGGGATCCCCTCAGCCGAAGGATCGCACCCGACTTTGGCCCAACACCGAGCGGTGTTTATTTATACCCCAGCTCCTCCCTCACACAGCGGCCCGCGTCGCCCGGCCCGTCCCGTCCCCTCAGCCCCGCTCACCGCGCGGACAGCCGGCCCGGCACAGCGCGCTGCGGCACGGCACGTCGGTGCGGAGGTAATGCTCCCGAACCACGCGCACCGAGCGGCCCTGCTGGCTCCGCAGCTGCAGCACTTTCTCCGTGCGGAGCATTCGGACGGCGAACCGCCGAACGATCGGGCCGGAGATCCCGGGCCGCTGCGCGAGGGGCGGTGCGACGGTACGGGGCGGGGCCTGAGCCGAGGGGTGGGGAGAATGGTGGAGGGCGGGCAGGAGCGGTGCAGGCAGCGCTGAGCAAAGGGCGGGAGCGGGTGGAGGGCGGCGCTGGGGAAAGGCGCGAGCTGAGGGAAAGCGCGAGCTGAGAGCGGCGCTGAGGGAAAGGCGGGAACGGGCTGAGAGCAGCTCTGAGGAAAAGGCGGGAAAGGGCTGAGAGTAGCTCTGAGGGAAAGGCGGGAAAGGGCTGAGAGCAGCTCTGAGGGAAAGGCGGGCTGAGGGAGCGAGGCTGGCTGCAGCTGAGAGGAGGCTCTGAGAGACGCAGGAGCGAAATAAGGGGGAAGGAGCTGAAGAGAAGTTGGGAGAGAGCTGAAAGAAGCAGGGCCGAAGCCGAGGGCAAGCTGTGAGGGGCTGGTGCCGAGCGGGAGCTGAGGAGAAGGGTTTCCACAGCCCTGCGCTGAGCCGAAGGAGAGCCCCGGTTTGTGCTGCTCAGTGACGGGGGACGGGTTTCTTTTCAGTGGTGGAAAGTGGAGAGATTTAGGAGAGGTGGTGGAGAAAATGCTGGAGAAGTGTCTGGAGTGCCCGTGGAAGGTGAGGAAGAAGGGTCTGCTCTCTAAGAATGCAGTGCGTGAGGAGAGGCGATCGTAGCGAAGATAGATTGGGGGTTCTGTCGTTTCTCTGTAGGCAATTACAAAGGGCAGAAGCGTGTTTTGTATCGGAAGGCCGGACAAGGTCCGCAGAAGCAGCAGCGTAGCCCTGCATAACGGCACGCGCGCAGCTCCACGGCCGCTCCCCGCCCGGCACCGCCTCTCGCTGCGTCCGCTTTTATGGCGCCCCCTGCCGGCGCCCGCTGGGCGGTGAGGCGGAGCCGCGGCGCTGCTGCCGCTCGTGTTTGCAGAGGGGAGGCGGACGCGGTGAAAGATTAATTTTTCTCGAGCTCAAACAGAAAAGCGGAGGAAGGTTGTGGCACCCAACGCAGTGTTTGTGGGCCCGGTAAATAAGACTGTGGTGCTGCTGGTATGACACCGGGGGATGATTTTAACAATAAAAATACATTAATACTTTCTTAGGAATGCCTCTATCGTAACCTTGCTTGAAGATGGTGCAAATTCTCCTCTAGTTGTCCTTATGAGGAAAAAAGGCTGGGAAAAAGCCAAGGCAGCGTGTCGCTGCATGTCCCTGTTTATTCCACTTGCTTCTATTTCACATATCTTGTGAAACGTGTATCTCCAGTGACTAATATTTCTAAGTAACCAGTTGGTGCCAGTAAATGTAAGTACCATCTGTAAGGAACTGGTTTGTAGAAGCCAAGTTCTCAGCATGTGAGGAGGAGGAGGTGTTAAAACTTGGTGAGAGACGACTGAAGTGTGGTCTTGGTTAGTAGTCTAGATTATTTTAGATGTATTATGTAAGCAAGATGCGAGAGGAAAGGAGAAATGGAGACCAAAATGATGGAGCTCTTGTTCAGTAGGAACAAATATAGAATAACCAGTGGTGACAGGAAGGGGTTGAGAAAGAACATTTGGGAGAAAATATATAGAATTCAGTTTGAAATGCAGCGGCTGCTCCCTGCTGTGGCACAGTGAAGAGCACAGATCAGCATGCCTACACTGTGTCATTCTGTGACTGCAATAAAAGGAAAGTTAATTAATTGAAAGTGACTGAGATCGCTGCTCTAATTTGTTCTCTGTTTTACAGAAAAAAATGTAAGACCTTTGGAATAAGTTCATGTGCTGCTGATACTGCTGAGGAGCTGCGTGCTTATTTCTAATATCATAGTTAGACAGTTTTTAAAATTCTCAGTTTCCTGTCTTGGTGAGCAACCTCTTAGGCATCAAAGTCTGCATAAGGTTGACTCACTGAAGGTGTAGGACTGTTTGCACTCCATCTAACAATCGAGTTTGTCCTAGTGAGATCAGAGACAAACTTTTTGCTCATCTAGTAATTGCCTTTATACATGACAAAAAGTTTGCGCAGGGAGAAGCAAAACCAGCAGTATAACAGGAACATCATTGGTTGTTTTAAAGTAGAAGTTGCTGATGTGATCTAGGTATCTGAATTAGAAGATCTCAACAAATGGTGAAGAATGAAGGTGGAATGCAGCACAACTGCATGCCTTTGAAACATAGATCTCTTCATATGATTTTCCTTTCAGTGGTTGAGAAACATGACACGGCAGAACCGACTGAAAGAAACCAGTATAAATATTTCTTTCTTTTCATAAGGTATACCTTACTTCATACAGCGCTCCTTTGGAGAATGCCAGTAAGTCTTGGGAAAGCTTTTGTTTTATGAGTGAAAGAAGTCTCTTTAAAGTTCAATTACATGTTTGTTCTTACCTATGTTGGGAAGTGTGAGCCTCTGAGGAGGTTTCCCTCTGCTTGGAAAAACACATCAGGAGATGCAGTGCAGAATTTCAATGCAGTACCTTTAGATAGAAGTTGCTCAGTTTTCAGCGAAGCAGCATTTCAGATCAGTGGAAAATACCAGATTTTGGCTCAGGTTTCCCAAGATTGAAGTATGACTCATCTGACAAATAGCTGACAACAATATGACCTCAGAAACTAATTTTGAACACAGAAGTAAAGCAGAACATTATATGGGTTATTATTCATCTGTATGTGGAAATGGAGCGTGCACTAGGCAAGAACAAGTATTCAAATACAGGTGTGATGTGTTGATGACAGTGTAATGTAATGCCGTTTTGGCTGCTTACCAGTATTTGTCAGTTGGTGTCACACAGATAAACCTTTGATATACTTTACTTTTGCCCTGACAAAGCAATCGCTGGGTTTTCTTACAAAAGAACTCATTCCTCAGCTGCCTAAAACCTGTTGCAGTGTGATGCAGCTTCCCCTGCTTTTCTGTGTTATGAGCCGAGCTGCCAGGCAAGTTGGGCTACATCAGCCAAGTCTGTATTTATGTTTAAGTTGGTGACAGAACAATGTGTAAAAATGTATATAGCAAGTTATCTTTTGGTCATCTACTCTGACTGTTCTATGAGTAGGCAGCCCAAAGAAATAGTAAACCAACAAAATTGAGGTCGGAGTACTGAAGTCCAGGATTCACACAGTTCTGGAATCAACAGAACTCTTTTATATTTTCTTAAGGAAAGAATATTTTGATATGTTGTTTTCTTCTTCAAGAACTCCACCACTGGGGTCGAGGATGAAAGGTTTGATTGCCTTACAGCATATCTTTGAAGCTGGTTCTCCTATTCTTAAAGCAATTCGTATGAAGCTGAATAAATGACTGTCTTTTCTCTTAGAGATTCCTTCTCCTAGATTGCTGGTTCAGGAAGAGCCAAATAATGTAAAAATAATACCCAAATCTGGAAAGGTCTCGGGTTAACGTGCTGATCCTTGCACTTGTAAAATGTGAAATACAATCCTCAGCCAGCTGTGTGCTGGATGCCAGCACTGATTGCCTTGTTAAAGGTTAGTCTCCTTCGTACTCAGCTGCAGAGAAGTGCTGATAAGAGAAGCTGACAGTCCTTTTTTGAATGAAAGACCATGTAAAGCAAAGATCAGTATCCATGGCTCTTATATATATGACTGTAGTTCTGAGGAAAAATTCTTTACCTTCATTTGTTAGAAAACATATAAAAACTCCTTCCATTTGTTAGTAGAAGTGATATAATATGCATAAATGGCATAGATGAAGGCCCAGGAATGTTACTGCATTCAGTCAGTTGACACTGAATCTAGGCTTAATGGATGTAGCATACATTCTAGGTCAGCAGTGTGCAGCATTGGAAACGTCTTTCTGCTTAAAGGAGCTGTACTGAGTTTAATTGTATTTGTTGTTGGAAAAAATGGCTTTGTCTGTAGTCTGAATTTACTGATTTTCTTCTTGAGATATTTGAAAAACTGGAAAGCTTTCCCCCATCAAGTTTCTCTTCTTCTAATGGTGTTATGCTGTCACCCGATGACCTCTTTTGCTTTTTCTAAGTTATGGAAGTCAAACTCTTTGTTTTTCGTGTTTTACAGCTCTTTAATCTTTTATTATTTTATTTCTGTTGAGATTTATTGCTGTTGCTGAAAATCCCCACCGTGTTCTGTATACTAGAATTGGGTTTGGCATTGTGGCCTGAATCAAATACTATGCAACAATCATTTACTTGTTCTCCTGTACATCTTAGAATTAGACTAACTCACTTGGTGTTAGCACTGTCCTGAGGGAACTGATTGGGTTACTTGTCTATCCTTACCTTAAAGTATTTTTTTAAGAGCCAGTATTTCCTAGTCAGGCTCCTGCTATGTAAGCATGCTTTACATCTTTTGTTGCTGGAAGCCTAAAATATAACTTTGTCTGTATCTAAATACATGGCTTGCTGGGACTCAGCCTGTGAAATGGGCCAGGCCAGTGGTCTGGCCTCTGCCTGAGGTGCCATGTGAATAACAAAAATATGCAAAAGAAATCTCCATCATTACTCTAGTAGGAAATCTGAAAATAGTATTTAATTCTAAAATCTATTAGTTAAACTTTCTTGCTCAATTTAATATAGTCCATGCTGCTTTGCAACTTTCAAAAAAGCAGTGCTAACAAATTGCTGGCTTTTGGGAAGTGTGAAATTCTTGGCAGAATTCTTATTATAGTGGCAATATTGCTTTTATCCCAAATCCTGTACTCTCGTTGAAGAAAGATATCAAGACAGTTAAACAAGGTCTATTTTCTGTAATCCTGTGCCAACTAGCATTAATTATATCACCCTCCCTTAATTATTTTTGTTGAATCTCTTATAAATTGGACTTTATTTTATGTTGCCTGAGATTTCTCTTTGACTGACAAGCCTATAATTACCTGGATTATTTCATTTATCCTCTACAATTATTTTACATGTAATTACAAAGAACATAAGAACATGCTTATTTTCCTTCCTCTCTCTTTCTCCTTCTCCTCTCTTGTGATTTGCTTTTCTTGTGCATCAATTGTTAGGATTCAGATTTTCTCAGTGGATTTCTGTTATGATCCACCTTACATTTAAGTTTTCAATACCGGTTTTCACCACTGGGAGACACTATTAAACTGATTTGCAGTTGAAATGAAACTCACTGCCATTACCATGTCTAATGGGCTAAAATCAGCCTTTCTGCTACTGTGAACAAACTGTTTTGAGTTGCTTGTAACATAACTAGACAGATTTTTTCTCCAAAATAAACTGGAAACTGAGGCTGTTCTGAAATAAATTAAAAAACAACAGCAATGAAAAACCACCAGCAGCCAACTTGTCCTGCGGATCTCTTCAGTTGTGACAGGAGGATGGAACTACATGGTGTTTACAACTACCAGAATCATAAAAACAATTTGTCAGAATTCCTCACTTTTACTGTGGTGTATATTTGATTTTCCTCCCACCACCCTTTTCTTTTATGGATGCAGTTCAAAAATTTATTACATCACTGCACTGCAAAGCTGTATGTTGTTTCATTTCACTTTCTGTACCTTTAATTTGTTCATTCCACATATTTGCTGATGCAAGATTTTAAATATTAAAGGCAAGAAGCCTTTGTACTAGTACTATTTGAATGTTAAACTGTAGCTGATTAAGTTGCTTTCATTTATTTGTAGATTATGATCAACATTTGGTTGATTCTAATCTTTCTGTTTTCATAAAATATGTTTATATTTGTTGTGTTACAAGTTACTGAGATAAGTTAGATCAAAGAAGGAGTTCGCCAGATCAATCTTGGCATCAAAATGCATTTGAGTTGTTTGGAAGCTTTACACTGAAATGATGCGTGGTGCCTGAGGTGTCTCAGCCTCTGCAGCAACTCTACAAGTGGGTCAAAGGATGGTCTCAGGTAGGGATGGAAAGACCTGGCAGGTCACCTTTATCCACCCACTATCAAACTGGAATTTTTCCATCCAGTGTCTAGCTCAAGCTTGGGGTCAGTGCTGCAGGATATTAATGCTCTGAGGTTTATTTACTATGCTATAGAAAACAGAATTGTAAGGGTGGCTGTTTTTTTGCCCTGGCTTTCAAAATCAAGGAAATTTCTGGGTGATTAATTTCTTCATAGATTCCTACTGTGAGAAATTGAACGGGCTTTCATTTGACCTGTGGGGAAGTCTGCTGTTAAAATTTGCTGTACAAATGAAATATAAAAGCTTTTCCTTGAGATCTCCGAGGCATATGTTGAAATTAAAGGAAAATGCATCATACTGCATTTTTGGTGTTCAGCTGTGCACGTAAGGTGCTTTATATTTTACTCACCAAAAGCATAAAGATTTTTGTGTTGTTTTTTTTTAAATAGCCATAACTACTCGATGTGTTGGAATATCACAGTGCCTATCAAGCCTGGGCAGATAATAGTCTAAACTTCAAAAAAATATATTATTCTTTTCAAAAAAAGAAAAAAAAGTAGAATTCCAAAATGCATAGTTTTGTCATAATTATTATCAAGATCTAATTCTTAGCCAGAAAAGAATTCAAGTATGTCTTGTAGTGTATAATAATACTTTAAATTATGCTGCCTAGTTTTGTATGTAATATTATTCTGTTTCCTAACTGTATGAGTGTGAAAACTGACCAACAACAAATATCTTGAATTTAGTGTAAAATTCATAAAGTAACATGCATCTTGCTTACCATTTGAGGTTTTCATTTGGCAAATGTTCAAGCTTAAAATGTGTTTTTCATGATTATTACCTTATTAAAGCTCATTTGCTATTCATGGAAAGTGAGCACAAAAGGGATGTGAATAGTCAAAAGAAATCCATTTAAAAATTCAAATGAATATCCAAGGGAAATGGACTGCAGTATTTGCCCAACTCTACTGGGTATACACTGCTTGTGAATGTCTTATTAGCAGATGCCTTTGTCATTGTCCTTAAGGCTTTCATCACAAATGTTAGATAGTTCTGTTATGACTTCATATTGCAGTTATGCAAAATTCATTCTTCAAACTGCTAAAATGGTTCTCTTAGAGTGATGCTATGTGAGAGTGTTTGCTGTGTTTTTCAAATTCATTACAAAGACACAGATTGTTGAGATACTGGTTACCGAGTTTCAATGTGGTGTGAAAGAGTTGAAGAAATTCACATCATCATCCTTTACTAAAAGCTGAGAGGTTTCTTCCAGTGTCCTTCCTCATATCCTCAAACACTGCAATTATCCTTCTTATAACTACTGTTGTAGAAATACATAATGCTTAGCTGGTGATAGGAAGAGTCTGGATCATCAACTGTGAGAGAGTGATTATTTTCTGAATGTGTTGATTATTTTCTACTTACAATGAGCTCCTGCCTGCTTGCAGGCACCTACTTCTTTGCAATCTCTTACAGGACTGTGATATGTGTTTAAGCTGTGTCATCATTCCATTATTTCATGTTGGATTGTTGTGTGAGCATCTGCATAGTTTCTAGAGGTAGATAAATGAAAAATAATTTACAGCATCATTCAGCTCAAGGTTTTTGAGATGCATTTAGTCATGCAACTTAAGGTCAAAGGCTAGTGCTTTTCAGAAAAGTCTTGCTGCTTAGCCAAATTTATAACTGCTTGAACTGAGGCAAAGAAGTTCACATGATTTTTCAGGGGACATATGCCAACTGAGTAGCTCAGCTAGGATTTGAGCCAAAGATTCATTCTCTTACTTTATCATCTTTGGCTGTAAATAGCGGACTTTTTTCTGGTTTATGGAGATTTTAGGCAGGTAGCATTATGTCCCATAATATTTTTTCCTCTTTTTCTAGTCCTGATTCCACATGTATGTAATGTGTGCTGTTGAGGAGATGCAGAGCATGGCTGTCCCCAAGAGATGTCCCCACCTGTTGGATTCACAAGTGCAGCTACAGGTAAGAGAAAATTCCTCTGATGAAGTAAATGGAAGGCAAAGGAGCAAATCCAATTCTGTGGCAGAACGGTTCCAGTTCTGTGTTTAGAATCAGGTAACGTGAATACTCTTACGGGTGCAACAACTTACACCTTTAGAAGCATGTAAGAAGATGGATGGACAGTGCTGGATTATTTTGATCTATTATTTTTTGCTTAAAATTGAGTTCAGCATGCTATTTTCTAGCTTATCTCACTTTTTTTTTTTCTTCCTGTCCTTCTGTCTCTTCAGTTCCTTTTTGGAATTTAATATCTCTCCTCAGTGATTTCTGTTCCTTATCTTTTCTTGATCTATTTCTGCTTCTCTGTAAGATTCTGTCCCCTTACAGCTCCAACTAATGTCTCCCCATATGTCAAATTTAAAAACAAACAAACAAAAAAACCCAACCAACTAGAAGACGCAGGCTGTGAAAGGAACTGGAGAATGTTTATGTGATTGCAGCAGGCTGACCATTAAAATGACTATATTTCTACAGCATTTCTGATGCTGGGCTTGACAGTTTCATTTCTGAAACTATTTATACTCACAAAAGTCTGTAACAGCATTTTCATTATTTTCTTTTATGATATTTTGCCTATATTTTATCAGGCTAGATTCTTCTGTTCAGGCTTGATTTCAGACAATAGGAGTACAAAGTGGAAAAATCCTTTCTGAAAGCGACTGTAGCTTTTTATCTATTAAAGCATCTTTCTATGTCCCATCACATTTTTATCTCAGTCTACTTTTCAGCTTCTGTGTTTATTTGATCCAATGTGAAGACATGCAGGGGAGACTCAGATGAAAGTTTTGTTGGAGGAATATATATGCTCATAGCTGAGGAATCTTACCAAAACTGCCTTTCTAATTTTTCACCAAAGTTCTCTTGCTGCTCCAGACTCTGCTTCCATCTAAAAAGCAAAGGCTAACTATAAACTATTTTTGCATGCTGAAAACATGGAGTAGTTATTTTGCTAAACAATCATCAGTGAACGTCACAATAGGCAAGGATAGAGAAGAATTATCGATTTTATTTTCTTGCTTTTCAAAATACGATGCTGTCCAAACACCTCAGTATGCAATGTTCCATTTTTCTTTCTGTTTCTGAATTTCAACTTCATTGAAGGGAAAAAAAGGCACAGTTTGGGGTTTTGAAAATGAAACTACAACTAACATTAAATATGCTTAAACGATAACACTATTGAATTCTGCATAGAGATTGTGAAACCTCATGTACCAGAACTTTGGAAAAACAAGCTACTGGCTGCTGAGAGTGGTTCACATGTAACTTGCTCCCTGCTGCAGTGTTGCAATTGCAATCTGATCATTGATTGTCAGGCTTACAAGACTAGCAGACCATTATCATCTATTGGGATTTTCCTACAGACCACTAGGCCTCCTTAGGATCAGTGAGTGTTGAAAGCATAATAAGAAAAGGACAACTTTTCCATGATTTCACTGATTATAGCATAGTGATGTCTTTGTTTCTCTTCTTATACTTCTGTGATTCTGTACTGTTGACATAATTCCAGGGCAAATGTAGAATAAGTCTGTGACAATATATATAGTAGTAACAACTGTCTGAACTACAGCCCTTACTACAGTCTCATTTGCTTGTCTCAGTGAGTCTGCTTGCCCAGGAGGGTCAGCAGGTTGTTTGCTTCCTGTTGAGCTAATTGGCAGGGTAACAACCACTGCCGGCCAAGCAAATACCTTTGTTTAATCTGCTGTTTGTGGATAAAAACCACCAAGAGACAAAAGAGGCCCTTTTTTAACGAGCTAATTTAGAGTTGGATTAAGATGAGTTCTTCCTTAAATCCCAAAGTGTCACTGTTAGCTACTCTAGATGTGTACCAATAAGATAGACATGTACTTTAGATATGTACCCTCTGATCCCTCTCCTTACCTGACCATCTAGCAGTAGGAGAGTAGTACTGATTCAACTATAGCATGAAAAGTTTACCAGAACCAGGTGAGTTTTACATCCAAAGTTATATACTTACAGGCTGATGCCAATAGTAACAGCACGATTAAATAGAATATAGAACAGATGGGGAGCTTCCTGAATTAAGATGTGCAGGGATTGTTAGCTGATTGTTAGCACATAAACTTCCTGCTTCTATATAAAGGGCACAGGCAAGGCTCAAGGGACTCAGTGCAAAGATTTTTGTCCCCTCTGGGGACAGGGCATCCACAACCTCTCTGGGCAGCCTGTTTCAGCACCTCACCACTCACATAGCAAAGAACTTTTGATCAAGTCCTAAAGACTGAAACAAGATTTAAGATGTTCTGACTTTGAAACAAAGGCTCTGGTGCAATTACATTATTTCCGTTATTCTCATTTTAATTGATGTATGTTATTCATCATGATGATCAGAACATGCTTTACATCACTGTACCATTTCTGATTTGGTGATCATGATAAACTTAGTAACCTCTTTCAGTCTGTAAAGTTGCACGTTTCCTTCAGATCCTTCTTTTATCTTTTTTAGTGCTTTTTAAATTTTGAAGGACAAAATTTATTTGTTTTGGGCAGTCGGAGGCTGCTGGGAGGATGTTTAGTTGGTTTTTATTTTTTTTAAGTATTGGAGTTATTTTAGTACTTCATTTCTTTCAGAGATTTCTGTATTCTCCATTTGCATATAATGTGACTGTTGTGGCTATCTGTTTGGCATCCTTAGGATTTGCAGGTTTTAATTAGAGTGGATTTATTTTGATTAGAGTTGATGGGATTGAAATGCCATGTGGTTATTAATTTCCTAGTTTTAATTTTATTACTTAGTCATATCTTACAAAAAATATCTTAGAAATATATTTTTTCCCCTAAAAAGTGGCAAAACAGAGAAATAAATGCATTGGGGCATGCTGTTGTTTTGTGAATAAATTCCAAATTCTGAAAATGTCTAGTGTAATTTTCGTATTAATGTTAATGATCACATAGAATGCTATTTCCATATTTGAGGATAGGAAAATAAAACGTAAAATAATCCCTGCTCCAGTCTGATAGTCATTGCAATCAGTCTCAAGGCGTTCTTTTCACTGTAACGTAAGGCCCTGTGCAGAATGGACCTTCACTGGGGGCTTCTCATCTCTGCAATAATGCATAAAAATCCTAACCAAAAACGTCAGAGCAGATAAAAAAAATTAGGTGCTTCCTTTACAAAGGGCCCAGGCTGAGTCTCTCAAGAAGAAGATAGTAGAGCACAGCACTGAGATGAACAATTGCAGTCAGCAGGGTTTTGGACTAGGAATCAGGACTCCCAGGTTTCTTATTGGTCATTGCAGTTGTAGGCAGTTATATTTCTTCAATTTAGCCTTCATAGTAGCTTACATTATTTTTTTTTTTTAAAGATTCTTTTAGCTTGTATATTACTTTTAATATACGAGAATCATATGAAACTCTTGTCTTGATTACAAATTCTTAATGATAATGATTAAAAATAAATATACACATAGAAAAGGAGGGGTACAGTTAAGAGACTGCTTATACTTGGTGTTCACATTCAACTATTTCCTAAAACTTCAGGATAAAAATCTATATAGAAATCTGTCATGAAGATAAATTCACAACTTCTTTTCACTTGTTTCTTCTTTCTGTAATAAAACCTTTTTCTCACTGAATATGAGACCAGTGAACTTGCAATTTCTTTTGAAAGAAGTACAGCAGAGTAATGTGCATTCCTCTGGATGTTCAAAAAATGCCAGTTGGCATAAAAGTGCATTTCATACAGTTTTAAGTTTTGTCTTTTAATACTGTGGCTATATGGAGACAGCTGTTTGAAGAAAACTGGCTAAGTTCTAGAACAGTTTCCCCCAGCATACGTTGAAGTACATTTAAATAAGGTATAAATTAATATAACATCTATTTCAGGATGCCAATCACATGAATTTCTATTTATTTTAGTTCATAGTTTATCTTTATTACTTGTTTTACTCTTGCTAGCATTGGAACTCTGTCAGCCTTCTTCAGAGGGGAGTTTTCTAAGTGAGAGCAGTCTGTAGGGATTTCTGTGTGAAGTAGCAGGATTTTGGGGAACTCGCTGTGTTAATGTGGGTGGACAAATTGAATCAGTTCTTCAGTTGCTCCTTTTTTCATTTTTTTTTCTCTCCATGCTTGCTTGTGGCTCTTCTAGCCTTTGGAGAAAGGCTGGTGTTTAATATCACTGTCTCTTCTCTGAGCACCTCTTGCATTATTAACATCAGTGCCAGAAGGTTTCCACTTTGGTCCAGCCTCAGTTTAAGGAAATGCAGTTGCATAGTCCTTTAAGTCATGGCTCTTTGAATTATCAGACAAACTAAAGGGATTGGCCTTTTCAGCTTCTAACCCATTTCTAAGTACTGCTAATAATGCTCACTAAATGCTTGGTACTGCTTGGTAGTGTACAGATGAGATTCTTCCCATACCCTTGGTTCTACCTCATCCAATAGTAAGGAGTAACGTCCTGCAGACACGCAGGATCCAGCTGTCCCTTAACTCTCAAGAACCAAAGGTGAAGATGTGGTGAGAAGCAAAGGGGTTTTTGCTTGAGTTGTAGTAATGTTTTCTTGACAGAAAAAAAAACCAGTCTGCGTAGGAGTTTTCATTAGAAAACAATAGTTGCTGCTGATCTGTATGGCACTGCTGTTAATTATTCATTATATACGCTGTCTTTTGTAATTTTTTCATTGAGAGATCTCTCCTTCCCAGTCCATTTGCGTGACTTTTTTTAGTATTAATAAGTTAGGTATTCTGTAGTGATTGTCAGTGTGTTTGGATATCCTTCTCCAATAAGTAATACCATACTTCAAATGAGGGCAGAATTGTGTTCTTGTTGCCAGTCTTCATTTGGAGGTTCTGGTATGTTTCCCTACATATCATAGCACTACAGCCTGAATTTTTTCTGTGCTCCAGGTAGCACATCATTTATGCTGGGAAGTTTGGGGACATCACACACCATAGCTATTTCAGCTGTTTAAGCTATTCTGGTTCATCAAAATACTTGATCTTTTCAGACAACAAAGATGTTTGTCACAGCAATCCTGCAGCAGGGATTTCCACTTGGAAATTTTGTGAAAGACTTCTCTTTATCCACTTTCTTTTATAACAAAAGGAATAATAACTGTGAGTTACATTTGTGATTTTTGTTAGTAGATCAAACTTCTCCCTAAAGTAATCAGCTACAGTTCAGTTGAAGGAATGCAATTTCTTTGATTTGCATAATTGCACGATTATTTTCTTCAGCTTTAACAAATATTTTAAAATCATTTTTTAGATCTCCATTGTATTAAATGAGGAATAATTTCCTGCTGTGCTCCAGTGCAGACATAGTAGCAGTGGTTAAAAATGATGGTCATCCACACCAGAGGGAGATTAAGAGCAGACTTTGACCTCATGCAGGATAAAATTTACACCAAATCCCTCATCACTGGCCAGCTTTTAACTCATTTTATAATTTACATGGGAAACAGATTCAAAACTTGTCTTTGTTTGTGGGAAAAAAACAATTGACGTGACTGAATCAGGCCCCATATGCTAAATATCTATTTGAATTAAATGAATAATTGCTGGAACTGATCTGCATACTTCTGCTAGTGTTACCCAGGATTAATGCTTTCTGTATTTTTTTTCATCATGTGTATTGAGACGATGTAAATGCACCTTCACATTTAAGGGAATAGGCCCATGGTATTACAAGGTCTTCGGAAGGCTGAAGCTGTGAGGGATCTCTAGGTTTTTTTACTCTTTAGACTGAAGTATTTATTGTATTTCTCCAAATTTGGAAGCTTACTCAACCATTCTGTCACTGCATTAAGTGAAATGTGAGCCGTAGGAATGCAGAATTACCTTTCTAAATGAGAATAAATTCTTGCAATTATTATTTGGGTAGATCAAGGAAGTCAAACAAAACATGAGCAGAATTGGTTCCAGTTAAAGCTGTATTTTCTATACTGCCTACGACTAATATGTTTGTATCTGATTTGGACACTTTGTATTGGTAGAAGGGAGCCATGCATAAATAAGGCCGACAGTATTATTCAGTATTATTAATGATGTTGTCTACCTTTAGATTCTCAAAAACTAGCAAACTAATAAATTTTACATATTGGAAAAAATCACAGATAAATCAAACAAATATATAAATTCTTTAAGGTATTTAATATGTGTTAAGAGGACAGAATGATGAATTCAATATTGAAAACCAATATCAAGTTTACAATTATGTACCATTTATCATCACTGATTGCACAGACAGCATATTATTGCAGGGAACAGGATGATTCATAAACTAAAACCTGAATGGCTTTATAAAAAACAATTTAAGATTCACGTTACATCTGAAAAGCTTTGTTTTTCTTTTTCAAGCATTGTTTTCAGTAGTAAATTGTACTTTCAGACACAATTTATGCATATTTAATTTCCTGAGCTTTAATATTAAATGTGCAGTCATTTTAGAGTGTTGAAAACTGGGTTTTAGAAACCATCACCTAATTCCTTGTATTATTTTCTGAGGTCCAATTTCCCTCTTTAGGTAAGAAGAACTTATGAAAAATCTGAGTGGGTAGGAACTGGTTTTGAATTGGACATGCAGAGCAAGCAAGTAAAAGCACTAAAAAGTGTTCTTGAAAGGTGATTTGACTTTGAGGAGAAATCGTGCACAAGTGGCAGTTTCTTACTCAGCACATCTCCCAGGGTAAAATTCTGCCTCCCCAAAAAGTCAATGGCCAAACTCCCAGTGAGTTTGTGGTTTTCAAACTTCCATCGTCTGTCTGCACTGAAGGACAAACCTGCTTCCCTTTGTGAAAGAGCCGCACTTTAAAGTCTTCTCACCCCAACTGAGCTCTGGGAGAGAAAAATGAATTCTTTTCTGGTTCACACTTTATCAGCAGAATTATTAAGCAGTTTTCTGTTGCAGAGTCACTCCTGTAGTGCACTCTTGGTGGTTTCTTCTGTGTTAGGTTATTTTTTTTTCCATTCTTTTCTTAGTTTCATGGGAATAACCAAAGATATCATTTCACCAAACCAAGGTAGTGCCCCAATAATGGGTGTCATGGTTTTGCCCTTCAGAGTTTCAACAAGCTTTTCTGACTTATGAAAGAATCTTGCTAAGCTTGAAGATTCAGCTTGTCTTTACAGTTATAATTCTAAACTAAAATCACCGAGTTAATAAGAAGAAATAGGCAAAAATATCTTATTTGTAAGCTGTGTATTTTTAAAGCAAAATGACTGAACTAGAATCCCTGCGATGCGATCTACTGGTGTTTATTTTTACTGCCTGTGTGTTTAGAGTTGCAGAATACTACAACACCCATTTATTATTAGTCAACGTCAGGTGTAAAACACATTCATTGCCAAACGCATTGACATTTCTAAGGTCTGCCACTCTTCAAATAGATAACTATATTTCAGAGAATACCAAGACTATACTTTTGTTTCCAAATGAAACAATTGAGCCGTGTGGGAATTTACATGAAAAGGAGCAGCAGGAATGAATACTTTGTGTTGAACATCAGTAAACATTTGTGCAACAATGTATTGTCTTGGTGTCTGATGTTCAGGGCGGTCATCATCAGACAGAAAGCTTCTCTGGGAAGTTTTAAAGAGATCTCCAAAAGACAGAAAGAAAAGATCTAAAAAGCTTAGAGCAGCTAGCTGGCCTGCTTAATTATAAGTAGACTGGTTCTGTCTTTGTGCATTTCAAACAGCATTTCTTACTTAAAAAGAAAGATCAGGGAGGCTGAATAATTCCCCAACTGGAATCTGGTGACAGTGCTGAGTCATAAACAATGCCATCAGTATAGAGCAACTGGTGTTTTCAATATTCCTATACAAACAGTAAAACTAATTACCTTTATTCAATAAGTCTAGTTCAAATTTGATCTATTCCATTTTATTAAATATTGAAAATAATTTAATAAATAAACGTGATTGCTAATTTATTATTGATATTCATTATTAGTATGTTTGTAAAAAATAATTAAAAACAGGAAGGGAAAAATGGGGATAAATTCATCTCATGCATTTGTAGCACTGCGGATCCTGGTCAGGTTTCCCTAACCATAGTTAATGAAGAAAAATAGCCAGCAAGAAAGAGTGGAGCTGGGTTTGCAAAAAAAGTGGGTAAACCAGCAGTCAGTGTCAGTGTGTGTTCTCCACTGTAACCTTCTCCTGGTTTAGGTGACCAGTGCAAGGTGCTGGGAGCACTGCAGCTGACACAAGGGGAATGTCAGGGAGCTGGAGGTACAAAAGCAGTGGTGGGAGTGGAGAGGTTTTTGAGGAAACTGGGAGATTGTAGTGAGCCCCTCATGGAAACAGATCAGCAACACTGACCCGCACTATCCATTCTGAAAGTCGGCCATCTACCTGCAGTCTTGCACTGGCACGTTACCATGAAATGCACAGTGCAGGACAAAGGATTTTGGCAGTCTCACCTGTACATAAAATACAGTATGAGCTGGGAGTCATCACGTGGCTGCAGTGACCAAATGTTCACTAGCCTTTTTGCTGTATTATCAAACAGGGACTTGATCTTATGCGCCTTACATACTGAGGTGTTAAAAAGGCCTTATCTTGGCAAACGTTATTCTAATTAGAAAATAATCAGTAGTGCTGCACAACACAAATAGCATTTCATCTTTAAAAGACTCTAAGATCATACAGTTGTTGGCTATGCGCTAAGTTAGTGCAGCTGTTAAAATCACCTCTCATAAGCGTTTTAATCTAAAGATTTTTATCATATGTTTTTAACTTCTGGAAGGAAATTACGACCATGAGGTATGATTCATTCCCTGCATGATATCTCTGGGCATCATCCAGTTGCACTGAGCCACCCTCAAAAGCAGCAGCAGTGTAGCTGATCTGACAGTACAAGGGCAGATAATCTGAACAGTAGAGGATGCTAAAGAAGAAGTAAATTTTCTGTCGTGCTTTCCTCTATCTGTTAGCATCTGCTCAGTCTTGCCTGGCATCAGCATCAGCACCAGCCAGCCTCTCTCTATCCAAAGGCTGCTTTAGGCACTCAGAGAACTGCATGTGTTTGCCTATCTATGTCTGCATGCCCCTGCAACTGCATGCATGCATGCGGTTACAAACTGAGGCACCTTGAAATGGTTCCAGAAGTTTGTGTGATCTCCTGCTGAGCACATCCATGGAGTTTGATAGAAGTCTGCTCTCGAGATCCTATTCTTTCAGCTGCGAGAGGCAAGGCTTTTTTTTTTCTTTCCAATCTTCCCTCTGCTGAGCGTTTCTGCCTCAGCTGTATAGGCTGGCTTTCTCGCTCCCACCTACGCTGGGGTTGCAACCTTGAGATGCCAGGGTGCCAATCTGATTCTTTGTCCTTTGAGTCTATTTACGGTATTTTAATTGAATCAAACAGTAAAAAAAAAAAAAAAAACCATACATAAAGCTCAAGCTTTCGGCACTAAATAACTACCCCCAAACAGTAATTGGTTAAATAAATAACCAGACTACAAACCAACCACGAGCAAACGAATAAGCCAAAAATTAGTATCAGCGCTACTGGAAAGGGGAAAGTTTCAGCGCTCTGAAGCTGGCCCCGTGTGCCGCGTGTACATGCGAGAATCCAAGGGGAGCGGAGCCACCTTGGTGCTCCGAGCACCGCAGCGACAGCCCGAGAGATGCTGTTGTGACTTGGTGCTGCGCTGGGGACTGATCGGCTGCGAGCCCCCACCCCTGTCTCCTCCCTCTTTCCTCCTCCTTTTCCCTCCCCCAGGTCCTGCGGGGAGGCGGGTTTAAGGTGGGTCGTGTGGCAGCGGTAACTTTCCTAACAGAGCCAAAGAGGCGCTCGGAGTCCCCCGCAGCAGCATCGCCTCCCCGTCCTGGGCAGCGGCAGCAGCGCGGTGCCCCCGTGCGAGCGGCCCCGGATCGGCCGTCGCAGCCCGGGCTGCCGCTCGCCGCCTCTCGCCGCCGCCTCTCGCAACGCCGCGCAGCCGCCACCGCCGCCGCAACCCCTCGGATCCGGCCCCGACGGCGGCGATCCGGCCCCGGGTCCCGCCGAGGTAGGTGCCGGGCGGGACAGGTGCGGGACGCTGCGGGGAAAGCGGTGCCGGAGCCCCCTGCACGCAGCTGCGGCCCCCACGCCCCGTTTGTTCCCGGCGATGCTGCTGTGGGGCAGGAAGCTCCCTTTGCACTGTCTGCCTGCAAGGGAAGAAGTCCCTTTCCCTGCTCCTCCTGGAGCTTCCCGGGCACCCCGGACAAGTTAGGGGCAGGGTAGGGGGCGATCTCTCTCCAGTCATCGGCTTCTGTCCCTTTCCCCGAGCCTTCTCTGGGTTCCTGATGGTTTTGGAAGCGCTGATCTAAGAGATACGTGCCTACGGGAGACCTTACGGATTTATTAGGACTCCCCCTATCAGCACTTCTCTCGGAAGCTCCCCCCACCACACATACACGCACGGCATGGTTTATTGGGGTGTCGTGTAAGCACCAACTTTCTTCTGGTTGCCGGAGGCACACTTGTCCCCGCGTGTCCCTGTCCTCGGGTTGCTGCTCTGCGCTGGCGGCGGACTCGGGAGGACGCCTCGCTGCTCGCGATCGTGTTGCTTCCCGTGCATGTACTTAACAGGGCTCATGATAAAGGGAGTCTTTGGAGTAGGGAAAAGGCACGAGGGAGAAGTTGTAGGATGCAGCGTGTAAGTGACAGCTTCAGTTTCTTGAGGATGGGAGCTGGTGTAATCATACTCTCACTGGTGCTACTCAGTGCTGCAAAACATTCCCTTCTTTTGCATAGGAGGGACTTTTGCCACTCTGCCAGATGGTTGCGAACATAGAGGGAGAAGTTGGGGAGTGTGAGGACATCAGCATCCTTCAGTGTTTAGCTGAGATCCTCAGGTGACAGCACAGAGTTTTTATGTTTATTAATATTGATCTAGAAGCACTGGGTATCTATATGGCCCTGAGAGGTGGGCAGAGGGTCAATATAATGTGAAAGCAGGGCAGCCAATCTCTTGTGGTATCATAGGGGTTGAAGATCTAAATAAACCCTGTGACCACTGAATACTGTGAAGGCTGTGGTTCACCCCCTAGCAAGAGGGAAGTCCAAAGTTAACTACAAGGAAGCCTACAGTTTATGTCTTTATGATTTCCTGGTTTAGAACATAAATACGTAACGTTAATTATGAATTAACTAGAATGTAGCAGTCTATCTACCTTCTATATCTTGTCAAATGGGAGAGATCCCTCCTGTGACAGTCTTGTATTTTAGTAATAGAAATCTCAGTCACGTGCATAGATGTTATGTTTTTAAATTTTACATCACCAAGCTGATTAATTCCGTGGAGGTTTCTTCTGGTGTATCCAAGTATGAGTCTGAATCTTTCCTGTTCTGTTAGAGTTCCCTTAGAGTGCATCCAAAGCTCTTCTGCCCCTATCTGGACCTTCTTTACCTGTCCACTTTGTTACTAAGTTCCACTGTTTTCCTTCTCAGAGTAAAATCTGATGGATGGATTCTTATTTTGCCAATAGTCGGGCTAACTAAAAGCAAATAAATAATCGAATCAGTTTTGTCATAGGATTTGATTTTATGTGATGATTTACAGACTGAGAATCTGGTCTTGCAAAAGCTTAAGAGTAAGTTTATGTTCACTGGAATTGGTGTGGAGTCTGTTCAAGTTAGTGAATTGGTTTTGCATTAGGATAGTAAGTACTCATAAGCAGCTGTGCTTGAGGATAATAAGTGCTTGCAAAATCAAGTTAAGTGCAAGTGTGTGAGTTCTGGACACAACCCTGGAGACTTCTTTACTGTTCAATCTGTTGAACTTAGTTTTATTTTTGCTTCTTGTTAATAGCCAAGTAAATCTCTTATGGAATTGTGGAAGTTCTATGGTGTATGGTGAAAGTGTTTCAACAAATGAAGTGTTGAAAATGGTCAGTGTAGTCTTTCTAATCAATCAGCCATATACTTGATAACATTTTGTAATTTTAGTGTAGAAAAGCCAAGAAAACACACACAAAGATATCTAAGGTAAAATACAAAATGTCAGAATAAATTGTGTTGTCTCTATTGCTTAGTTGTTGAAAAAGGACTAATCAGATCTTTTGTTTTTACAATTAAATATGTTAATAGTCAAAGTATTGAATAGAAGACAGAGCTCTCCTCTAAATAATTGCATGTCTGTGAATGTATTTACTATGAATGGGGCATTCAGCCATCTTTACTTGGAATCATCCTGTAAATGTTAGGCAGACTTAATATTTAAGCAAATGCATGCAGCAAAACTACAAATCTCTGAAAACAGTTAATTGTGCTGGAACTGGGAATGTACCTTCGAGTAAAGCCCATGTAAACTATTTCTCTATAGTGTGGTCACAATTCTTGACACCCTTTTATCCTTGTCTATGAAGTCATTTCTATGCTCTGACAAAGTGTGTACTTGATTGCTGTTTTCAAAGCCATGTGGTTTGAGCTACTATTTAAATATAATATTTATAATGCTGCTATGGCTGTTCAGCTTAAAGACAGAAGTGCTGCATACCACTGCATACTAAAAAGCTTCTATGTAATTACTACTTTTGGTGACACTGCTGTGCAAATCTCTGGGGCAAGAATTTAAATAGAGACTTTATACACTTCCCAGGTACTTAATGTAAAAGCCACGAGCTTTTTTTAAGCAAAAACAAAATCAAAAACGCAAACAAATATGGAGGCTGGAGACTTGGGGGACCATGGAATTACAGTGCACAAGTTTTTTCACAGTAAGAGCTACAACGTGTATACTGGCTGTTGGCTTTTTTGTTCTTTCAGTTGCAGAGAGTGTGTGTGGTCCATCTTTGCTACCTTGTTTTTGAAGGTGGTAAAAAATTTAATAATTTAAATGCAAATACATCAGTTCCAATTGTTTCTTGAAGAGGAGTGCTGGGAGACGTAGGGTTACTTACACAGCCCCTCCTTTCCTTTCATATCCATGTGGACAGTGCAAAAGTCAGAGACTAGCTCCAATGCAAAGTCCAAGTCACTGGGAGTTTCTCCACTGATGGTGATGAACACTGGACCACATTGTAGTTCCTGATAGGATTCAGGCTTCTGCCATCTTGCCTTTTCTAGTTGCTGCTTCATCGGTGTTCAGTTGTCCTATGAGGCATCTGTCATATCTGGTGTACTATGCAGCTATCTTAGTTTTCCTAGGGCATCTTAAACAGCAGTTGGCATCCATCTTTGGGCAACTGAATCCCTTCCTGGTTTTCTCAGATATTACTAAAGCCCACATATGGGAATTTTTCAACTGAGAAAATAGATATAGTTATCACTGTGAATAAATGAGTTGTTTAGATGTTAATGGGAAAGACAAAAAAAGCCCTGTACCTCCTGGTTCTGTACTGTGCTGGTTGACTGTACTGCAATAGCAACTGGTAATTTTCTTTGCACAAAACCGACTGA